>NC_080038.1:166328947-166662786 GCF_030020395.1 Manis pentadactyla
AATGATTTCACTCATGTGTTGAGTATAACAAGAAAGAAAAACTGAAGGAAAAAACAGCAGCAGACTCACAGAACCAGAGAGTTCAATAACAGTTAGCAAAGTTAAAGGGAATGGGCAGGTTGTGTGGGAAGTTAGGGATAAGGGCAGGGAGAAAAAGGGGACATTAGGATTAACATGTATAATGCGTGGGCTCGGGGGGGGAAAAGGGACGGATGTACAAAACAGAGAAGACAAGTAGAGATTGTACAGCATTTACTACACGCTGATGGACAGCGACTGTAATGGGGTGTTTGTGGGGGGACATGGTGATGCAGTCTACAGCATACAACAATGCTTATGGACAACGACTGTAAGAGGTTTTGGTGGGGACTTGGTGAAGGTGGGAGCCTAGTAAATATGATGTTCTTCACGTGATTGCAGATTCATGATTAAAAAAAATGTTTTTAAGTGCAATATGGGCACATCAATAAAACAGGCTTTGTGAGCTCCAAACAAAAGACACAGGGTTAAAAGAAGGGATGAAAACTCAAGATCACCTAAGTGCTCCCCTATAGGAGACTCACTTGAGATCCAAAGACACAGACAAACTGCAATCCGAAGGGGTGGGGACAGCAACCCTACACAAGTGTAACTGAAAAGCAAACAAAAAACAAATGGATTTTGTTTGAGTCCCCAGAGACAGTCAGTAGGAAATAGCCCTATCTGGACACAGTGAATTCTTTTTGTTTGGTTTCAGCAGTGCCCAGCCATAGATTTAGTGGTACAGCAACGTCCTTCTCATTTTTCTCTCCTCAACAACTGAATTGCTGTAATAATATGTGTCTGGGCTTTTGAAATCAGTGGATTTTATGATGCTCTTGAAAGCAAAGTAGTAATAACCACCTAAAGAGGATAGTTTGGACACTCAAACAAACATGTAACTCCACAACACTGTCTTTGCTCCCAAATGCTGGTGCCTAGAAATAGGTGTTCTTTTAATTTGTCCCTCCTCCTATCAGCGGTGATCATGCCATTGTCCCTCAAACTTGGTGGTGAGCAAAGCACCAAGTATACTTTTCTGTTTAAACAGGCCCAGAGGAAGGATAGTTGTGGTCTTCTGGAAGCACTTAGTCAACGAATGTGGCTGAATACAGTCAGCAGGCGAGAAGGTGGTAAAAGAGGACAGAGGACAGAGAGATGGGTGCAAGTCCCTGCACCACCATAAATTACTGGATTTGTAAGCACAAGCGGCTGA
This sequence comes from Manis pentadactyla, assembly GCF_030020395.1. Classification (NCBI taxonomy): domain Eukaryota; kingdom Metazoa; phylum Chordata; class Mammalia; order Pholidota; family Manidae; genus Manis; species Manis pentadactyla. Next base: position 166,330,182 of record NC_080038.1, read on the forward strand.
CTCGACCTGCAAGTGTCTCAGTGAACCCAGTGCTCTCCCTAAGGACTAGTTACTTTGCAATATTTTTGGAAGCATAATGTACGGAAGTGACATAGGCGATGTTGTTAACTGTCCTGTACATAAGGATAGATGGCCAGACAAAAAGATGATTGATTCATAGATAGATAGATAGATGACAGATGACAGATAGACAGACGATAGACATGATAGGTAGATAGGAAGACAGATTGATAGACAGATAGTTGATAGATAGATAGACAGATAGAAAGATAGATAGATAAATAGAAAGATAGAAGGATAGACAGATAGATAGATAGAAAGATACATACAGATAGATATTAAATAACACAAAGCTATTGCTCATAACCAGGAGTTCAATGGTGAAAGCACATAGCGAAACTACAAACTAAAAGGAAGAATGAAGTACAGTTTAAAAACTGCCATTTGCAGCCATAAGAAGAAAACAAATGCTACCATTTGCAATGACGTGGATGGAGCGAGTCGGAAGCATGCTCAGTGAAATATCCCAGGCGGAGAAAGGCAAGTACCAAATGATTTCACTCATATGTGGAGTATAACAACAAAGAAACACTGAAAAACAAAACAGCAGCAGACTCACAGAACCCGAATATGGAGTAACAGTTACCAAAGGGAAAAGGACTGAGAAGGGTGGTTGGGAAGGGAGGGATAAGGGTGGGGAGAAAGAAAAGGGAGATTAGGATAAGCATGTATAATGCGTGAGGGCGGGGTCGCATGGCGAGTGCTGTACAACACAGAGAAGACAAGTAGGTATTCTACAGCATCTTACTACACGCTGAAGGACAGCGACTGTAATGGTGTTTGTGTGGGGGTACATCGTGGTCGGTTCTACAGCATCCATCTCTGCTAACTGACAGCAACTGTAAGAGGCTTTTGGGCGGGACTTGGTGAAGGGGGGAGTCTAGGAAACATAATGTTCTTCACGTGATTGTAGATTAATGATAACAAAAACAATTTTTTAAGTGCAATAAGGGCACAGCTCTAAATCATCACTATAAAAGGACAGGCTTTGAGTGCTCCAATCAAATGACACTGTTTTAAAAGAAGGGTTGAAAACACAAGACCACCTTCGTGCTCCCTTACATACAGGAGACTCTCTTGAGATCCAAGGACACAGACAATCTAAAAGCCGAAGGGGTGTGTACAGGTACCCAACACAGAGAAACTGAAAAACAAACAATCCTAGAATGGATTCTGTTTAAGTCCACAGAGCAGTCAGTAGAAAATAGCCCTATCTGGCCAACGTGAATTCTATTTTTTTGGTTTCAGCATTGCCCAGCCAGAGATTTAGTGGTACAGCAACGTCTTTCTCATTTTCTCTCAACTCAACAATTGAATTGCTGTAAAAGTATAGGTCTGGAACTTTGAGATCAGTGGGTTTTATGAAGTTCATGAATGTAAAGAAGTAATGACTATATAAAGAGGGAAGTTTGGACACTGAAATAAACACGTCACTCCACAACACACTCTTTGCTCCCAACTGCTCCTGTCTAGCAACTGGTGTTCCTTTTCATTTGTCGTTCCATCCTATCAGCGTTGATCACGCCGATGTCCCTCAAACATGGTGGTGAGCAAAGCACCAAGTTTTCTTTCTGTGGACAACAGGCCCAGAGGAACAATACTTCTGGTCTTCACGGAGCACTTAGTCAATGAATGTGATAAAATAGAGACAGACAGTGAGAAGAAGATAATAGAGGATACAGAAACAGGTTTAAGTCCCTGCACAACCATTTACTGGTTTTGTAGGTACACGTGGCTGACTCGACCTGCAAGTGACTCGGTGAACCGAGTGCTCTTCCTACAGCCTAGTTACCTTGAAAAATTTTTGGAAGCATAATGTAGGGAAGTGACAAAGGCGATGATGTTAAGTATTCTGTACATAAGGATAGATGGCCAGACAAAAAGATGATTGATTCATAGATAGATAGCTAGACAGACGACAGATGAAAGTTAGATAGATAGTTACAAAGAATGATGATAGACATCATAGATAGATGATAGGATAATAGATAGATAGACAGATAGATAGATAGATAGATAGATAGACAGACAGATGTATAGATAGATATAGGTACATATTGATTAACGTAAAGTTATTGCTAATAACGAGGAGAGCAATGGTGAAAGCACATAGCGAAACTACAGACAAAAGAGAAGACAGAAATCTAGTTTAAAAGTACAGTAAGGAGCCGTAAGAAGAAAAAATCCTACCATTTGAACAACGTGGATGGAGCTAGAGGATATTATGCTCAGTGAAAAAGGCCATGCGGAGAAAGACAAGTACCGAATGATTTCACTCATGTGTTGAGTATAACAACAAAGAAAAACTGAAGGAAAAAAACAGCAGCAGACTCACAGAACAAAAGAGTGGACTAACAGCTACCAAAGGGAAAGGGTCTAGGCAGGGTGGGTGGGAAGGGTTTGATAAATGTAGGCCCGCCAGGGTGCTCCCTGCATGGTGCCTCAGATATTCCCTGCAGCTCATACAGCCGCCACAGCAGGAACGGCCCAGGGGCAGAGCAGATGGAGGGCACTGGGCTGCACAGTTTCAAGAGCGCAGCCCACCAACCACACTATCCACACCCAGCAGACTCGTGCCACCTACGCAGGAGAAGTTCCCACCCAAGGCCACTCCTCTCAAGACCCAAACACACAGCTAACTCGCAAAAACAAGCACAAGGAATTGAGACTGAGAAGGACACAGAGGAATCAAAGGGCACCTAGGGACAGAACTTTGACAAAAGAGAGAAAACAGATATAGAGAGAGACAAATGATTGATACATAGATTCGACTGATATACATACATATAGATGATAGATTAATTAGATAGATACACAGATGATAGTAGATAGATGACAGACCATACATAGATAGATGACAGATAGATAGATAGAAAGATTACATAGATAGGTAAAGAGATAGATAGGTAGGTAGATAGGAAAGCATCATACTAAACTAAGCTATCTTTCACTCAAGATCATGTATGTGCTCCCTTACAGGAGACTCACTTGAGATCCCAGGACACGGACAAATTAAAAGCTGGAGGGGCGGTGACAGGTACCCAAAAAAAGTGAAACTGAGAAACAAACAAACCAACAAATGGATTTTGTTTGAGTCCCCAGAGACAGTCAGTAGAAAATAGCCCTAGCTGGCCACCATGAATTTTTTTTGTTTGGTTTCAGCAGTGCCCAGAATTAGATTCCGTTGTACAGCAAAGTCCTTCTCAATTTTTCTCACCTCAATAACAGAATTGCTGTAATAATATGCGTCTGGGCTTTTGAAATCAGTGCGTTTTATGATGTTCATGAATGTAAAATGTAATAACCACTATAGAGTGAAGGTTGGACACTCAAATAAACACATCACTCCACAACACACTCTTTGTTCAAAACTGCTCCTGTCTAGAAATAGGTGTTCATTTTTATTTGTCCCTCCTCCTATCAGAGGTGATCACGTCGATGTCCTTCATACTTGGTGATGAGCAAAGCACCAAGTATACTTTTCTGACTACAACAGGCCCAGAGGAAGGATACTTGTGGTCTTCAGGGAAGACTTAGTCAATTATTGTGGCAAATTAGAGTCAGCAGGCGAGAAGGAGGTAAAAGAGGACAGAGGACAGAGATATGGGTTCAAGTCCCTTGACAACCATTTACTGGTTTTGTAAGCACACGCGGCAGACTCGACCTGCAATCGTCTCAGTGTATCAAGTGCTCTTCATACGTCCTAGATACTTGGCAAGATTTTTGGAAGCATAATGTAGGGAAGTGACATAGGCGATGTTGTTAACTGTTCTGTACATACGGATAGATGGGAAGACAAAAAGATGATTGATTCATAGATACATAGGTAGATGAGAGATTATAGATAGATGATTGACACGACAGATAGATGATAGGAAGATAGAGAGATACATAGATAGAAAGATAGAAGGATAGATAGATTGATAGATTGATAGATAGACAGACAGTTACACAGATTCAGATAGATATCGTTTAACACAAAGCTATTGCTCATAACCAACAGATCAATGGTGAAAGCACATAGGGAAACTACAAACAAAAAGGAAGAATGAAGTCCAGTTTAAAAAGTGCAGTAAGCAGCCAGAAGAAGAAAACAAATCCTACCATTTGCAAGGATGTGTATGTAGCTAGACGATAGCATGCTCAGTGATATATACCAGGTGGAGAAAGACAAGTAGCAAATGATTTCACTCATGTGTGGAGTATAACAACAAAGAAAAACTGGAGGAAATAAACAGCAGCAGACTCACAGAACCCGAGAGTTCAATAACAGTTACCAAAGGGAAAGGGAATGGGCAGGGTGTGTGGGAAGGGAGGGATAAGGGCAAGGAGAAGAAAGGAGACATTAGGATTAACATGTATAATGCGTGGGCTCGGGGGGCAAAGGGAGGGATGTACAACACAGAGAAGACAAGTAGAGATTCTACAGCATTTACTACACGCTGATGGACAGCGACTGTAATGGGGTGTTTGTGGGAGGACATGGTGAAGCAGTCTACAGCATACAACAATGCTTATGGACAACTACTGTAAGAGGTTTTGGTGGTGACTTGGTGAAGGTGGGAGCCTAGTAAATATGATGTTCTTCACGTGATTGCAGATTAATGATTTAAAAAAATGTTTTTAAGTGCAATATGGGCACAGCAATAAAACAGGCTTTGCGAGCTCCAAACAAAAGACACAGGGTTAAAAGAAGGGATGAAAACTCAAGATCACCTAAGTGCTCCCCTATAGGAGACTCACTTGAGATCCAAAGACACAGACAAACTACAATTCGAAGCGGTGGGGACAGCAACCCTACACAAGTGTAACCGAAAAGCAAACAAACAAACAAATGGATTTTGTTTGAGTCCCCAGAGACAGTCAGTAGAAAATAGCCCTATCTAGACACCGTGAATTCTTTTTGTTTGGTTTCAGCAGTGCCCAGCCATAGATTTAGTGGTACAGCAACGTCCTTCTCATTTTTTCTCACCTCAACAACTGAATTGCTGTAATAATATGTGTCTGGGCTTTTGAAATCAGTGGATTTTACGAAGTTCTTGAAAGTAAAGTAGTAATAACCAACTGAAGAGGATAGTTTGGACACTCAAACAAACACGTAACTCCACAACACTGTCTTTGCTCCCAAATGCTGGTGCCTAGAAAGAGGTGTTCTTTTTATTTGTCCCTCCTCCTATCAGCGGTGATCATGCCATTGTCCCTCAAACTTGGTGGTGAGCAAAGCACCAAGTATACTTTTCTGTCTAAACAGGCACAGAGGAATGATAGTTGTGGTCTTCTGGAAGCACTTAGTCAACGAATGTGGCTGAATACAGTCAGCAAGCGAGAAGGAGGTAAAAGATGACAGAGGACAGAGAGATGGGTGCATGTCCCTGCACCACCATAAATTACTGGATTTGTAAGCACAAGCGGCTGACTCGACCTGCAAGTGTCTCAGTGAACCCATTGCTCTCCCTAAGGACTAGTTACTTTGCAATATTTTTGGAAGCATAATGTAGGGAAGTGACAAAGGCGATGTTGTTAACTGTCCTGGTCATAAGGATAGATGGCCAGACAAAAAGATGATTGATTCATAGATAGATAGATAGATGACAGATGACAGGTAGACAGACGATAGTCATGATAGGTAGATAGGAAGATAGATTTATAGACAGATAGATGATAGATAGATAGATAGATAGATAGATACATAAATAGAAAGATAGAAGGATAGACAGATAGCTAGACAGATATATAGATAGAAAGATACATACAGATACATATTAAATAACACAAAGCTATTGCTCATAATCATTAGATCAATGGTGAAAGCACATAGCGAAACTACAAACTAAAAGGAAGAAAGAAGTCCAGTTTAAAAACTGACGATTGCAGCCATAAGAAGAAAACAAATGCTACCATTTGCAATGACGTGGATGGAGCGAGACGGTAGTACGCTCAGTGAAATATTCCAGGCGGAGAAAGGCAAGTACCAAATGATTTCACTCATGTGTGGATTATAACAACAAAGAAACTCTGAAAAAAAAAACAGCAGCAGACTCACAGAACCCGAATGTGGAGTAACAGTTACCAAAGGGAAAAGGACTGAGAAAGGTGGTTGGGAAGGGAGGGATAAAGGTGGGGAGAAAGAAAAGGGAGATTAGGATAAGCATGTATAATGCGTGAGGGCGGGGTCGCATGGCGAGTGCTGTACAACACAGAGAAGACAAGTAGATATTCTACAGCATCTTACTACACGCTGAAAGACAGCGACTGTAATGGGGTGTGTGGGGGGGTACATCGTGAACGGGTCTACAGCATCCATCTCTGCTAACTGACAGCAACTGTAAGAGGTTTTTGGGAGGGACTTGGTGAAGGGGGGAGTCTAGGAAACATAATGTTCTACACGTGATTGTAGATTAATGATAACAAAAACAATTTTTTAAGTGCAATAAGGGCACATCTCTGAATCATCAGAATAAAAGGACAGGCTTTGAGTGCTCCAACCAAATGACAAAGGGTTAAAAGAAGGGATGAAAACTCAAGACCACCTTCGTGCTCCCTTACTTACAGGAGACTGTCTTGAGATCCAAGGACACAGACAATCTAAAAGCCGAAGGGGTGTGTACAGGTACCCAACACAGTGAAACTGAAAAACAAACAATCCTAGAATGGATTCTGTTTGAGTCCACAGAGACAGTCAGTAGAAAATAGCCCTATCTGGCCAACGTGAATTCTTTTTGTTTGGTTTCAGCATTGCCCAGCCATAGATTTAGTGGTACAGCAACGTCTTTCTCATTTTCTCTCAACTCAACAATTGAATTGCTGTAAAAGTATACGTCTGGACCTTTGAGATCAGTGGGTTTTATGAAGTTCACGAATTTAAAGAAGGAATAACTATATAAAGAGGGAAGTTTGGACACTGAAATAAACACGTCACTCCACAACACACTCTTTGCTCCCAACTGCTCCTGTCTAGCAACTGGTGTTCCTTTTCATTTGTCGTTCCATCCTATCAGCGGTGATCACGCCGATGTCCCTCAAACATGGTGGTGAGCAAAGCACCAAGTTTTCTTTCTGTGGACAACAGGCCCAGAGGAACAATACCTGTGGTCTTCACGGAGCACTTAGTCAATGAATGTGGCTAAATAGAGTCAGCCAGTGAGAAGAAGATAATAGAGGATACAGACACAGGTTCAAGTCCCTGCACAACCACTTACTGGATTTGTAGGTACATGTGGCTGACTCGACCTGGAAGTATCTCAGTGAACCGTGTGCTCTTTCTACAGCCTAGTTACCTTGAAAGATTTTTGGAAGCATAATGTAGGGAAGTGACAAAGGCGATGTTGTTAACTGTTCTGTACATAAGGATAGATGGGCAGACAAAAAGATGATTGATTCATAGATAGATAGCTAGAGAGACGACAGATGAAAGATAGATAGGTACATAGATTGATGATAGACATCATCGATAGATGATAGGAAGATAGATAGATAGATAGATAGATAGATAGATAGATAGATAGACAGATAGACAGACAGACAGATGTATAGATAGATATAGGTACATATTGATTAACGTAAATTTATTGCTCATAACGAGGAGGGCAATGGTGAAAGCACATAGCGAAACTACAGACAAAAGAGAAGACAGAAATCTAGTTTAAAAAGTTCAGTAAGCAGCCGTAAGAAGAAAAAAATCCTACCATTTGAACAACGTGGATGGATCTAGAGGATATTATGTTCAGTGAAAAAGGCCATGCGGAGAAAGACAAGTACCAAATGATTTCACTCATGTGTTGAGTATAACAACAAAGAAAAACTGAAGGAAAAAAACAGCAGCAGACTCACAGAACCCAAGAGTGGACTAACAGCTACCAAAGGGAAAGGAACTAGGCAGGGTGGGTGGGAAGGGTTTGATAAATGTGGGGAAAAAGAAAGGGGGCATTAGGATCAGCATGTATAATGTGTGGGTGGGGGGAGCATGGGGAGGACTGTACAACACAGAGAAGACCAGTAGTGATTCTACAGCATCTTACTACACGCTGATGGAAAGCGACTGTAACGGGGTGTTGGGGGGACATGGTGAAGGGGTCTACAGCATCCAACTATGCTGATGGACAGCTACTGTAATGGGGTTTTTGTTGGGGACGTGGTGTACTTGGTTAACATAATGTTCTTTGCGTGATTGTGGATTAATGATAACAAAAAAATTTTTTAAAGTGCAATAAGGACATAGCTCTCAATTCTAAGAATAAAAGGACAGGCTCTTAAGGACTACAATGAAAAGACACAGGGTTAAAAGAAGGGATGAAAACTCAAGACCACCTACGTGCTCCCTTACAGGAGACTAACATGAGATCCAAGGACGAAGATGAACTACAAGTTGAGGGGCCTGGAAACATAGCTCTCAACGCTACTATTCCAATTCAGATAGACCTCACTCACATCTAAATACGTAAATGCACTGAAATTCCACCTCCACCTTGACAGCAGAGGGGAGCAGTTTCCCCACAAGCTAGCAGGGCTGCCACCTCAGCAAGTCCATGGGCCACTGGCCCAGAAGGACCCTGCGTGTCACCAAAAGGCAGTTCCCTTAACCAGTGACTACACACATACTCTCTGAAGATGGGCCACCAAGCAGGGCCACCGAGGTAACATCGGTGCACAGGCAAAAAGACATACTACTGGGCATGTACCTACCACGGACCCCTCAGGCCCGCCAGGGTGCTCCCTGCATGGGGCCTCGGATATCCCCTGCAGCTCATGCAGCCGCCACAGCAGGAACGGCCCTGGGGCAGAGCAGCTGGAGGGCACTGGGCTGCACAGTATCAAGAGCGCAGCCCACCAACCACACTATCCACACCCAGCAGACTCGTGCCACCTACGCAGGAGAAGTTCCCACCCAAGGCCACTCCTCTCAAGACCCAAACACAAAGCTAACTCACAAAAACAAACACAAGGAATTGACACTGAGAAGGACACAGAGGAATCAAAGTGCACCTAGGGACAGAACGTGACAAAAGTGAGAAAACAGATATATAGAGAGACAAATGATTGATACATAGATTCGACTGATATACATACATATAGATGATAGATTAATTAGATAGATACACAGATGATAGTAGAGAGATGACAGATAGATAGATAGAAAGATTACATAGGTAAAGAGATAGATAAGTAGGTAGATAGGAAAGCATCATACTAAACTAAGCTATCTTTCACTCAAGATCATGTATGTGCTCCCTTACAGGAGACTCACTTGAGATCCCAGGACACGGACAAATTAAAAGCTGAAGGGGCGGTGACAGGTACCCAAAAAAAGTGAAACTGAGAAACAAACAAACAAACAAATGGATTCTGTTTGAGTCCCCAGAGACAGTCAGTAGAAAATAGCCCTAGCTGGCCACCATGAATTTTTTTTTGTTTGGTTTCAGCAGTGCCCAGAAATAGATACCGTTGTACAGCGAAGTCCTTCTCAATTTTTCTTACCTCAATAACAGAATTGCTGTAATATAATGCGTCTGGGCTTTTGAAATCACTGCGTTTTATGATGTTCATGAATGTAAAAAAGAAATAACCACTTAAGAGTGAAGGTTGGACACTCAAATAAACACGTCACTCCACAACACACTCTTTGTTCAAAACTGCTCCTGTCTAGAAATAGGTGTTCATTTTTATTTGTCCCTCCTCCTATCAGAGGTGATCACGCCAATGTCCTTCATACTTGGTGATGAGCAAAAGCACCAAGTATACTTTTCTGACTACTTCAGGCCCAGAGGAAGGATACTTTTAGTCTTTAGGGAAGACTTAGTCAATTATTGTGGCAAATTAGAGTCAGCAGGCGAGAAGGAGGTAAAAGAGGACAGAGGACAGAGATATGGGTTCAAGTCCCTGGACAACCATTTACTGGTTTTGTAAGCACACACGGCAGACTCGACCTGCAATTGTCCCAGTGTACCCAGTGCTCACCATACGTCCTAGTTACTTGGCAAGATTTTTGGAAGCATAATGTAGGGAAGTGACATAGGCGATGTTGTTAACTGTTCTGTACATAAGGATAGATGGGAAGACAAAAAGATGATTGATTCATAGATACATAGATAGATGAGAGATTATAGATAGATGATAGACACGATAGATAGATGATAGGAAGATAGAGAGATACATAGATAGAAAGATAGAAGGATAGATAGATAGATTGATAGATAGACAGACAGTTACACAGATTCAGATAGATATCGTTTAACACAAAGCTATTGCTCATAACCAACAGATCAATGGTGAAAGCACATAGGGAAACTACAAACAAAAAGGAAGAATGAAGTCCAGTTTAAAAAGTGCAGTAAGCAGCCATAAGAAGAAAACAAATCCTACCATTTGCAAGGATGTGGATGTAGCTAGACGGTAGCATGCTCAGTGATATATACCAGGTGGAGAAAGACAAGTAGCCAATGATTTCACTCATGTGTGGAGTATAACAACAAAGAAAAACTGGAGGAAATAAACAGCAGCAGACTCACAGAACCCGAGAGTTCAATAACAGTTACCAAAGGGAAAGGGAATGGGCAGGGTGTGTGGGAAGGGAGGGATAAGGGCAGGGAGAAGAAAGGGGACATTAGGATTAACATGTATAATGCGTGGGCTCGGGGGGGCAAAGGGAGGGATGTACAACACAGAGAAGACAAGTAGAGATTCTACAGCATTTACTACACGCTGATGGACAGCGACTGTAATGGGGTGTTTGTGGGGCAACATGGTGAAGCAGTCTACAGCATACAACAATGCTTATGGACAACGACTGTAAGAGGTTTTGGTGGGGACTTGGTGAAGGTGGGAGCCTAGTAAATATGATGTACTTCACGTGATTGCAGATTAATGATAAAAAAAAATGTTTTTAAGTGCAATATGGGCACAGCAATAAAACAGGCTTTGCGAGCTCCAAACAAAAGACACAGGGTTAAAAGAAGGGATGAAAACTCAAGATCACCTAAGTGCTCCCCTATAGGAGACTCACTTGAGATCCAAAGACACAGACAAACTACAATCCGAAATGGTGGGGACAGCAACCCTACACAAGTGTAACTGAAAAGCAAACAAACCAACAAATGGATTTTGTTTGAGTCCCCAGAGACAGCCAGTAGAAAATAGCCCTATCTAGACACCGTGAATTCTTTTTGTTTGGTTTCAGCAGTGCCCAGCCATAGATTTAGTGGTACAGCAACGTCCTTCTCATTTTTTCTCACCTCAACAACTGAATTGCTGTAATAATATGTGTCTGGGCTTTTGAAATCAGTGGATTTTATGATGTTCTTGAAAGTAAAGTAGTAATAACCACCTAAAGAGGATAGTTTGGACACTCAAACAAACACGTAACTCCACAACACTCTCTTTGCTCCAAAATGCTGCTGCCTAGAAATAGGTGTTCTTTTTATTTGTCCCTCCTCCTATCAGCGGTGATCATGCCATTGTCCCTCAAAGTTGGTGGTGAGCAAAGCACCAAGTATACTTTTCTGTCTAAACAGGCCCAGAGGAAGGAGAGTTGTGGTCTTCTGGAAGCACTTAGTCAACGAAAGTGGCTGAATACAGTCAGCAAGCGAGAAGGAGGTAAAAGAGGACAGAGGACAGAGAGATGGGTGCAAGTCCCTGCACCACCATAAATTACTGGATTTGTAAGCACAAGCGGCTGACTCGACCTGGAAGCGTCTCAGTGAACCCAGTGCTCTCCCTAAGGACTAGTTACTTTGCAATATTTTTGGAAGCATAATGTAGGGAACTGACATAGATGATGTTGTTAACTGTCCTGTACATAAGGATAGATGGCCAGACAAAAAGATGATTGATTCATAGATAGATAGATAGATGACAGATGACAGACAGACGATAGACATGATAGGTAGATAGGAAGATAGATTGATAGACAGATGATAGATAGAAAGATAGATAGAAAGATAGATAGATAAATTGAAAGATAGAAGGATAGACAGATAGATAGATAGACAGATAGATAGATAGAAAGATACATACAGATACATATTAAATAACACAAAGCTACTGCTCATAAAAAGGAGATCAATGGTGAAAGCACAGAGCGAAACTACAAACTAAAAGGAAGAATGAAGTCCAGTTTAAAAACTGCCGTTTGCAGCCATAAGAAGAAAACAAACGCTACCATTTGCAATGACGTGGATGGAGCGAGACGGTAGTATGCTCAGTGAAATATTCCAGGCGGAGAAAGACAAGTACCAAATGATTTCACTCATGTGTGGAGTATAACAACAAAGAAACACTGAAAAAAACAAAACAGCAGCAGACTCACAGAACCCGAATGTGGAGTAACAGTTACCAAAGGGAAAAGGACTGAGAAGGTTGGTTGGGAAGGGAGGGATAAAGGTGGGGAGAAAGAAAAGGGAGATTAGGATAAGCATGTATAATGCGTGAGGGCGGGGTCGCATGGCGAGTGCTGTACAACACAGAGAAGACAAGTAGATATTCTACAGCATCTTACTACACGCTGAAAGACAGCGACTGTAATGGGGTGTGTGGGGGGGTACATCGTGAACGGGTCTACAGCATCCATCTCTGCTAACTGACAGCAACTGTAAGAGGTTTTTGGGAGGGACTTGGTGAAGGGGGGAGTCTAGGAAACATAATGTTCTACACGTGATTGTAGATTAATGATAACAAAAACAATTTTTTAAGTGCAATAAGGGCACATCTCTGAATCATCAGAATAAAAGGACAGGCTTTGAGTGCTCCAACCAAATGACAAAGGGTTAAAAGAAGGGATGAAAACTCAAGACCACCTTCGTGCTCCCTTACTTACAGGAGACTCTCTTGAGATCCATGGACACAGACAATCTAAAAGCCGAAGGGGTGTGTACAGGTACCCAACACAGTGAAACTGAAAAACAAACAATCCTAGAATGGATTCTGTTTGAGTCCACAGAGACAGTCAGTAGAAAATAGCCCTATCTGGCCAACGTGAATTCTTTTTGTTTGGTTTCAGCATTGCCCAGCCATAGATTTAGTGGTACAGCAACGTCTTTCTCATTTTCTCTCAACTCAACAATTGAATTGCTGTAAAAGTATACGTCTGGACCTTTGAGATCAGTGGGTTTTATGAAGTTCACGAATTTAAAGAAGGAATAACTATATAAAGAGGGAAGTTTGGACACTGAAATAAACACGTCACTCCACAACACACTCTTTGCTCCCAACTGCTCCTGTCTAGCAACTGGTGTTCCTTTTCATTTGTCGTTCCATCCTATCAGCGGTGATCACGCCGATGTCCCTCAAACATGGTGGTGAGCAAAGCACCAAGTTTTCTTTCTGTGGACAACAGGCCCAGAGGAACAATACCTGTGGTCTTCACGGAGCACTTAGTCAATGAATGTGGCTAAATAGAGTCAGCCAGTGAGAAGAAGATAATAGAGGATACAGACACAGGTTCAAGTCCCTGCACAACCACTTACTGGATTTGTAGGTACATGTGGCTGACTCGACCTGGAAGTATCTCAGTGAACCGAGTGCTCTTTCTACAGCCTAGTTACCTTGAAAGATTTTTGGAAGCATAATGTAGGGAAGTGACAAAGGCGATGTTGTTAACTGTTCTGTACATAAGGATAGATGGGCAGACAAAAAGATGATTGATTCATAGATAGATAGCTAGAGAGACGACAGATGAAAGATAGATAGGTACATAGATTGATGATAGACATCATCGATAGATGATAGGAAGGTAGATAGATAGATAGATAGATAGATAGATAGATAGATAGATAGATAGATAGATAGACAGATAGATAGACAGACAGACAGATGTATAGATAGATATAGGTACATATTGATTAACGTAAATTTATTGCTAATAACGAGGAGGGCAATGGTGAAAGCACATAGCGAAACTACAGACAAAAGAGAAGACAGAAATCTAGTTTAAAAAGTTCAGTAAGCAGCCGTAAGAAGAAAAAAATCCTACCATTTGAACAACGTGGATGGATCTAGAGGATATTATGTTCAGTGAAAAAGGCCATGCGGAGAAAGACAAGTACCAAATGATTTCACTCATGTGTTGAGTATAACAACAAAGAAAAACTGAAGGAAAAAAACAGCAGCAGACTCACAGAACCCAAGAGTGGACTAACAGCTACCAAAGGGAAAGGAACTAGGCAGGGTGGGTGGGAAGGGTTTGATAAATGTGGGGAAAAAGAAAGGGGGCATTAGGATCAGCATGTATAATGTGTGGGTGGGGGGAGCATGGGGCGGGCTGTACAACACAGAGAAGACCAGTAGTGATTCTACAGCATCTTACTACACGCTGATGGAAAGCGACTGTAACGGGGTGTTGGGGGGACATGGTGAAGGGGTCTACAGCATCCAACTATGCTGATGGACAGCTACTGTAATGGGGTTTTTGTTGGGGACGTGGTGTACTTGGTTAACATAATGTTCTTTGCGTGATTGTGGATTAATGATAACAAAAAAATTTTTTAAAGTGCAATAAGGACATAGCTCTCAATTCTAAGAATAAAAGGACAGGCTCTTAAGGACTACAATGAAAAGACACAGGGTTAAAAGAAGGGATGAAAACTCAAGACCACCTACGTGCTCCCTTACAGGAGACTAACATGAGATCCAAGGACGAAGATGAACTACAAGTTGAGGGGCCTGGAAACATAGCTCTCAACGCTACTATTCCAATTCAGATAGACCTCACTCACATCTAAATACGTAAATGCACTGAAATTCCACCTCCACCTTGACAGCAGAGGGGAGCAGTTTCCCCACAAGCTAGCAGGGCTGCCACCTCAGCAAGTCCATGGGCCACTGGCCCAGAAGGACCCTGCGTGTCACCAAAAGGCAGTTCCCTTAACCAGTGACTACACACATACTCTCTGAAGATGGGCCACCAAGCAGGGCCACCGAGGTAACATCGGTGCACAGGCAAAAAGACATACTACTGGGCATGTACCTACCACGGACCCCTCAGGCCCGCCAGGGTGCTCCCTGCATGGGGCCTCGGATATCCCCTGCAGCTCATGCAGCCGCCACAGCAGGAACGGCCCTGGGGCAGAGCAGCTGGAGGGCACTGGGCTGCACAGTATCAAGAGCGCAGCCCACCAACCACACTATCCACACCCAGCAGACTCGTGCCACCTACGCAGGAGAAGTTCCCACCCAAGGCCACTCCTCTCAAGACCCAAACACAAAGCTAACTCACAAAAACAAACACAAGGAATTGACACTGAGAAGGACACAGAGGAATCAAAGTGCACCTAGGGACAGAACGTGACAAAAGTGAGAAAACAGATATATAGAGAGACAAATGATTGATACATAGATTCGACTGATATACATACATATAGATGATAGATTAATTAGATAGATACACAGATGATAGTAGAGAGATGACAGATAGATAGATAGAAAGATTACATAGGTAAAGAGATAGATAAGTAGGTAGATAGGAAAGCATCATACTAAACTAAGCTATCTTTCACTCAAGATCATGTATGTGCTCCCTTACAGGAGACTCACTTGAGATCCCAGGACACGGACAAATTAAAAGCTGAAGGGGCGGTGACAGGTACCCAAAAAAAGTGAAACTGAGAAACAAACAAACAAACAAATGGATTCTGTTTGAGTCCCCAGAGACAGTCAGTAGAAAATAGCCCTAGCTGGCCACCATGAATTTTTTTTTGTTTGGTTTCAGCAGTGCCCAGAAATAGATACCGTTGTACAGCGAAGTCCTTCTCAATTTTTCTCACCTCAATAACAGAATTGCTGTAATAAAATGCGTCTGGGCTTTTGAAATCACTGCGTTTTATGATGTTCATGAATGTAAAAAAGAAATAACCACTTAAGAGTGAAGGTTGGACACTCAAATAAACACGTCACTCCACAACACACTCTTTGTTCAAAACTGCTCCTGTCTAGAAATAGGTGTTCATTTTTATTTGTCCCTCCTCCTATCAGAGGTGATCACGCCAATGTCCTTCATACTTGGTGATGAGCAAAAGCACCAAGTATACTTTTCTGACTACTTCAGGCCCAGAGGAAGGATACTTTTAGTCTTTAGGGAAGACTTAGTCAATTATTGTGGCAAATTAGAGTCAGCAGGCGAGAAGGAGGTAAAAGAGGACAGAGGACAGAGATATGGGTTCAAGTCCCTGGACAACCATTTACTGGTTTTGTAAGCACACACGGCAGACTCGACCTGCAATTGTCCCAGTGTACCCAGTGCTCACCATACGTCCTAGTTACTTGGCAAGATTTTTGGAAGCATAATGTAGGGAAGTGACATAGGCGATGTTGTTAACTGTTCTGTACATAAGGATAGATGGGAAGACAAAAAGATGATTGATTCATAGATACATAGATAGATGAGAGATTATAGATAGATGATAGACACGATAGATAGATGATAGGAAGATAGAGAGATACATAGATAGAAAGATAGAAGGATAGATAGATAGATTGATAGATAGACAGACAGTTACACAGATTCAGATAGATATCGTTTAACACAAAGCTATTGCTC
This sequence comes from Manis pentadactyla, assembly GCF_030020395.1. Taxonomy (NCBI): domain Eukaryota; kingdom Metazoa; phylum Chordata; class Mammalia; order Pholidota; family Manidae; genus Manis; species Manis pentadactyla. Next base: position 166,346,767 of record NC_080038.1, read on the forward strand.
ATAACCAACAGATCAATGGTGAAAGCACATAGGGAAACTACAAACAAAAAGGAAGAATGAAGTCCAGTTTAAAAAGTGCAGTAAGCAGCCATAAGAAGAAAACAAATCCTACCATTTGCAAGGATGTGGATGTAGCTAGACGGTAGCATGCTCAGTGATATATACCAGGTGGAGAAAGACAAGTAGCCAATGATTTCACTCATGTGTGGAGTATAACAACAAAGAAAAACTGGAGGAAATAAACAGCAGCAGACTCACAGAACCCGAGAGTTCAATAACAGTTACCAAAGGGAAAGGGAATGGGCAGGGTGTGTGGGAAGGGAGGGATAAGGGCAGGGAGAAGAAAGGGGACATTAGGATTAACATGTATAATGCGTGGGCTCGGGGGGGCAAAGGGAGGGATGTACAACACAGAGAAGACAAGTAGAGATTCTACAGCATTTACTACACGCTGATGGACAGCGACTGTAATGGGGTGTTTGTGGGGCAACATGGTGAAGCAGTCTACAGCATACAACAATGCTTATGGACAACGACTGTAAGAGGTTTTGGTGGGGACTTGGTGAAGGTGGGAGCCTAGTAAATATGATGTACTTCACGTGATTGCAGATTAATGATAAAAAAAAATGTTTTTAAGTGCAATATGGGCACAGCAATAAAACAGGCTTTGCGAGCTCCAAACAAAAGACACAGGGTTAAAAGAAGGGATGAAAACTCAAGATCACCTAAGTGCTCCCCTATAGGAGACTCACTTGAGATCCAAAGACACAGACAAACTACAATCCGAAATGGTGGGGACAGCAACCCTACACAAGTGTAACTGAAAAGCAAACAAACCAACAAATGGATTTTGTTTGAGTCCCCAGAGACAGTCAGTAGAAAATAGCCCTATCTAGACACCGTGAATTCTTTTTGTTTGGTTTCAGCAGTGCCCAGCCATAGATTTAGTGGTACAGCAACGTCCTTCTCATTTTTTCTCACCTCAACAACTGAATTGCTGTAATAATATGTGTCTGGGCTTTTGAAATCAGTGGATTTTATGATGTTCTTGAAAGTAAAGTAGTAATAACCACCTAAAGAGGATAGTTTGGACACTCAAACAAACACGTAACTCCACAACACTCTCTTTGCTCCAAAATGCTGCTGCCTAGAAATAGGTGTTCTTTTTATTTGTCCCTCCTCCTATCAGCGGTGATCATGCCATTGTCCCTCAAAGTTGGTGGTGAGCAAAGCACCAAGTATACTTTTCTGTCTAAACAGGCCCAGAGGAAGGAGAGTTGTGGTCTTCTGGAAGCACTTAGTCAACGAAAGTGGCTGAATACAGTCAGCAAGCGAGAAGGAGGTAAAAGAGGACAGAGGACAGAGAGATGGGTGCAAGTCCCTGCACCACCATAAATTACTGGATTTGTAAGCACAAGCGGCTGACTCGACCTGGAAGCGTCTCAGTGAACCCAGTGCTCTCCCTAAGGACTAGTTACTTTGCAATATTTTTGGAAGCATAATGTAGGGAACTGACATAGATGATGTTGTTAACTGTCCTGTACATAAGGATAGATGGCCAGACAAAAAGATGATTGATTCATAGATAGATAGATAGATGACAGATGACAGATAGACAGACGATAGACATGATAGGTAGATAGGAAGATAGATTGATAGACAGATGATAGATAGAAAGATAGATAGAAAGATAGATAGATAAATTGAAAGATAGAAGGATAGACAGATAGATAGATAGACAGATAGATAGATAGAAAGATACATACAGATACATATTAAATAACACAAAGCTACTGCTCATAAAAAGGAGATCAATGGTGAAAGCACAGAGCGAAACTACAAACTAAAAGGAAGAATGAAGTCCAGTTTAAAAACTGCCGTTTGCAGCCATAAGAAGAAAACAAACGCTACCATTTGCAATGACGTGGATGGAGCGAGACGGTAGTATGCTCAGTGAAATATTCCAGGCGGAGAAAGACAAGTACCAAATGATTTCACTCATGTGTGGAGTATAACAACAAAGAAACACTGAAAAAACAAAACAGCAGCAGACTCACAGAACATGAATGTGGAGTAACAGTTACCAAAGGGAAAAGGACTGAGAAGGTTGGTTGGGAAGGGAGGGATAAAGGTGGGGAGAAAGAAAAGGGAGATTAGGATAAGCATGTATAATGCGTGAGGGCGGGGTCGCATGGCGAGTGCTGTACAACACAGAGAAGACAAGTAGATATTCTACAGCATCTTACTACACGCTGAAAGACAGCGACTGTAATGGGGTGTGTGTGGGGGTACATCGTGAACGGGTCTACAGCATCCATCTCTGCTAACTGACAGCAACTGTAAGAGGTTTTTGGGAGGGACTTGGTGAAGGGGGGAGTCTAGGAAACATAATGTTCTACACGTGATTGTAGATTAATGATAACAAAAACAATTTTTTAAGTGCAATAAGGGCACATCTCTGAATCATCAGAATAAAAGGACAGGCTTTGAGTGCTCCAACCAAATGACAAAGGGTTAAAAGAAGGGATGAAAACTCAAGACCACCTTCGTGCTCCCTTACTTACAGGAGACTCTCTTGAGATCCAAGGACACAGACAATCTAAAAGCCGAAGGGGTGTGTACAGGTACCCAACACAGTGAAACTGAAAAACAAACAATCCTAGAATGGATTCTGTTTGAGTCCACAGAGACAGTCAGTAGAAAATAGCCCTATCTGGCCAACGTGAATTCTTTTTGTTTGGTTTCAGCATTGCCCAGCCATAGATTTAGTGGTACAGCAACGTCTTTCTCATTTTCTCTCAACTCAACAATTGAATTGCTGTAAAAGTATACGTCTGGACCTTTGAGATCAGTGGGTTTTATGAAGTTCACGAATTTAAAGAAGGAATAACTATATAAAGAGGGAAGTTTGGACACTGAAATAAACACGTCACTCCACAACACACTCTTTGCTCCCAACTGCTCCTGTCTAGCAACTGGTGTTCCTTTTCATTTGTCGTTCCATCCTATCAGCGGTGATCACGCCGATGTCCCTCAAACATGGTGGTGAGCAAAGCACCAAGTTTTCTTTCTGTGGACAACAGGCCCAGAGGAACAATACCTGTGGTCTTCACGGAGCACTTAGTCAATGAATGTGGCTAAATAGAGTCAGCCAGTGAGAAGAAGATAATAGAGGATACAGACACAGGTTCAAGTCCCTGCACAACCACTTACTGGATTTGTAGGTTCATGTGGCTGACTCGACCTGGAAGTATCTCAGTGAACCGAGTGCTCTTTCTACAGCCTAGTTACCTTGAAAGATTTTTGGAAGCATAATGTAGGGAAGTGACAAAGGCGATGTTGTTAACTGTTCTGTACATAAGGATAGATGGGCAGACAAAAAGATGATTGATTCATAGATAGATAGCTAGAGAGACGACAGATGAAAGATAGATAGGTACATAGATTGATGATAGACATCATCGATAGATGATAGGAAGATAGATAGATAGATAGATAGATAGATAGATAGATAGATAGACAGATAGATAGACAGAGAGACAGATGTATAGATAGATATAGGTACATATTGATTAACGTAAATTTATTGCTAATAACGAGGAGAGCAATGGTGAAAGCACATAGCGAAACTACAGACAAAAGAGAAGACAGAAATCTAGTTTAAAAAGTTCAGTAAGCAGCCGTAAGAAGAAAAAAATCCTACCATTTGAACAACGTGGATGGATCTAGAGGATATTATGTTCAGTGAAAAAGGCCATTCGGAGAAAGACAAGTACCAAATGATTTCACTCATGTGTTGAGTATAACAACAAAGAAAAACTGAAGGAAAAAAACAGCAGCAGACTCACAGAACCCAAGAGTGGACTAACAGCTACCAAAGGGAAAGGAACTAGGCAGGGTGGGTGGGAAGGGTTTGATAAATGTGGGGAAAAAGAAAGGGGGCATTAGGATCAGCATGTATAATGTGTGGGTGGGGGGAGCATGGGGAGGGCTGTACAACACAGAGAAGACCAGTAGTGATTCTACAGCATCTTACTACACGCTGATGGAAAGCGACTGTAACGGGGTGTTGGGGGGACATGCTGAAGGGGTCTACAGCATCCAACTATGCTGATGGACAGCTACTGTAATGGGGTTTTTGTTGGGGACGTGGTGTACTTGGTTAACATAATGTTCTTTGCGTGATTGTGGATTAATGATAACAAAAAAATTTTTTAAAGTGCAATAAGGACATAGCTCTCAATTCTAAGAATAAAAGGACAGGCTCTTAAGGACTACAATGAAAAGACACAGGGTTAAAAGAAGGGATGAAAACTCAAGACCACCTACGTGCTCCCTTACAGGAGACTAACATGAGATCCAAGGACGAAGATGAACTACAAGTTGAGGGGCCTGGAAACATAGCTCTCAACGCTACTATTCCAATTCAGATAGACCTCACTCACATCTAAATACGTAAATGCACTGAAATTCCACCTCCACCTTGACAGCAGAGGGGAGCAGTTTCCCCACAAGCTAGCAGGGCTGCCACCTCAGCAAGTCCATGGGCCACTGGCCCAGAAGGACCCTGCGTGTCACCAAAAGGCAGTTCCCTTAACCAGTGACTACACACATACTCTCTGAAGATGGGCCACCAAGCAGGGCCACCGAGGTAACATCGGTGCACAGGCAAAAAGACATACTACTGGGCATGTACCTACCACGGACCCCTCAGGCCCGCCAGGGTGCTCCCTGCATGGGGCCTCGGATATCCCCTGCAGCTCATGCAGCCGCCACAGCAGGAACGGCCCTGGGGCAGAGCAGCTGGAGGGCACTGGGCTGCACAGTATCAAGAGCGCAGCCCACCAACCACACTATCCACACCCAGCAGACTCGTGCCACCTACGCAGGAGAAGTTCCCACCCAAGGCCACTCCTCTCAAGACCCAAACACAAAGCTAACTCACAAAAACAAACACAAGGAATTGACACTGAGAAGGACACAGAGGAATCAAAGTGCACCTAGGGACAGAACGTGACAAAAGTGAGAAAACAGATATATAGAGAGACAAATGATTGATACATAGATTCGACTGATATACATACATATAGATGATAGATTAATTAGATAGATACACAGATGATAGTAGAGAGATGACAGATAGATAGATAGAAAGATTACATAGGTAAAGAGATAGATAAGTAGGTAGATAGGAAAGCATCATACTAAACTAAGCTATCTTTCACTCAAGATCATGTATGTGCTCCCTTACAGGAGACTCACTTGAGATCCCAGGACACGGACAAATTAAAAGCTGAAGGGGCGGTGACAGGTACCCAAAAAAAGTGAAACTGAGAAACAAACAAACAAACAAATGGATTCTGTTTGAGTCCCCAGAGACAGTCAGTAGAAAATAGCCCTAGCTGGCCACCATGAATTTTTTTTTGTTTGGTTTCAGCAGTGCCCAGAAATAGATACCGTTGTACAGCGAAGTCCTTCTCAATTTTTCTCACCTCAATAACAGAATTGCTGTAATAAAATGCGTCTGGGCTTTTGAAATCACTGCGTTTTATGATGTTCATGAATGTAAAAAAGAAATAACCACTTAAGAGTGAAGGTTGGACACTCAAATAAACACGTCACTCCACAACACACTCTTTGTTCAAAACTGCTCCTGTCTAGAAATAGGTGTTCATTTTTATTTGTCCCTCCTCCTATCAGAGGTGATCACGCCAATGTCCTTCATACTTGGTGATGAGCAAAAGCACCAAGTATACTTTTCTGACTACTTCAGGCCCAGAGGAAGGATACTTTTAGTCTTTAGGGAAGACTTAGTCAATTATTGTGGCAAATTAGAGTCAGCAGGCGAGAAGGAGGTAAAAGAGGACAGAGGACAGAGATATGGGTTCAAGTCCCTGGACAACCATTTACTGGTTTTGTAAGCACACACGGCAGACTCGACCTGCAATTGTCCCAGTGTACCCAGTGCTCACCATACGTCCTAGTTACTTGGCAAGATTTTTGGAAGCATAATGTAGGGAAGTGACATAGGCGATGTTGTTAACTGTTCTGTACATAAGGATAGATGGGAAGACAAAAAGATGATTGATTCATAGATACATAGATAGATGAGAGATTATAGATAGATGATAGACACGATAGATAGATGATAGGAAGATAGAGAGATACATAGATAGAAAGATAGAAGGATAGATAGATAGATTGATAGATAGACAGACAGTTACACAGATTCAGATAGATATCGTTTAACACAAAGCTATTGCTCATAACCAACAGATCAATGGTGAAAGCACATAGGGAAACTACAAACAAAAAGGAAGAATGAAGTCCAGTTTAAAAAGTGCAGTAAGCAGCCATAAGAAGAAAACAAATCCTACCATTTGCAAGGATGTGGATGTAGCTAGACGGTAGCATGCTCAGTGATATATACCAGGTGGAGAAAGACAAGTAGCCAATGATTTCACTCATGTGTGGAGTATAACAACAAAGAAAAACTGGAGGAAATAAACAGCAGCAGACTCACAGAACCCGAGAGTTCAATAACAGTTACCAAAGGGAAAGGGAATGGGCAGGGTGTGTGGGAAGGGAGGGATAAGGGCAGGGAGAAGAAAGGGGACATTAGGATTAACATGTATAATGCGTGGGCTCGGGGGGGCAAAGGGAGGGATGTACAACACAGAGAAGACAAGTAGAGATTCTACAGCATTTACTACACGCTGATGGACAGCGACTGTAATGGGGTGTTTGTGGGGCAACATGGTGAAGCAGTCTACAGCATACAACAATGCTTATGGACAACGACTGTAAGAGGTTTTGGTGGGGACTTGGTGAAGGTGGGAGCCTAGTAAATATGATGTACTTCACGTGATTGCAGATTAATGATAAAAAAAAATGTTTTTAAGTGCAATATGGGCACAGCAATAAAACAGGCTTTGCGAGCTCCAAACAAAAGACACAGGGTTAAAAGAAGGGATGAAAACTCAAGATCACCTAAGTGCTCCCCTATAGGAGACTCACTTGAGATCCAAAGACACAGACAAACTACAATCCGAAATGGTGGGGACAGCAACCCTACACAAGTGTAACTGAAAAGCAAACAAACCAACAAATGGATTTTGTTTGAGTCCCCAGAGACAGTCAGTAGAAAATAGCCCTATCTAGACACCGTGAATTCTTTTTGTTTGGTTTCAGCAGTGCCCAGCCATAGATTTAGTGGTACAGCAACGTCCTTCTCATTTTTTCTCACCTCAACAACTGAATTGCTGTAATAATATGTGTCTGGGCTTTTGAAATCAGTGGATTTTATGATGTTCTTGAAAGTAAAGTAGTAATAACCACCTAAAGAGGATAGTTTGGACACTCAAACAAACACGTAACTCCACAACACTCTCTTTGCTCCAAAATGCTGCTGCCTAGAAATAGGTGTTCTTTTTATTTGTCCCTCCTCCTATCAGCGGTGATCATGCCATTGTCCCTCAAAGTTGGTGGTGAGCAAAGCACCAAGTATACTTTTCTGTCTAAACAGGCCCAGAGGAAGGAGAGTTGTGGTCTTCTGGAAGCACTTAGTCAACGAAAGTGGCTGAATACAGTCAGCAAGCGAGAAGGAGGTAAAAGAGGACAGAGGACAGAGAGATGGGTGCAAGTCCCTGCACCACCATAAATTACTGGATTTGTAAGCACAAGCGGCTGACTCGACCTGGAAGCGTCTCAGTGAACCCAGTGCTCTCCCTAAGGACTAGTTACTTTGCAATATTTTTGGAAGCATAATGTAGGGAACTGACATAGATGATGTTGTTAACTGTCCTGTACATAAGGATAGATGGCCAGACAAAAAGATGATTGATTCATAGATAGATAGATAGATGACAGATGACAGATAGACAGACGATAGACATGATAGGTAGATAGGAAGATAGATTGATAGACAGATGATAGATAGAAAGATAGATAAATTGAAAGATAGAAGGATAGACAGATAGATAGATAGACAGATAGATAGATAGAAAGATACATACAGATACATATTAAATAACACAAAGCTACTGCTCATAAAAAGGAGATCAATGGTGAAAGCACAGAGCGAAACTACAAACTAAAAGGAAGAATGAAGTCCAGTTTAAAAACTGCCGTTTGCAGCCATAAGAAGAAAACAAACGCTACCATTTGCAATGTCGTGGATGGAGCGAGACGGTAGTATGCTCAGTGAAATATTCCAGGCGGAGAAAGACAAGTACCAAATGATTTCACTCATGTGTGGAGTATAACAACAAAGAAACACTGAAAAAAACAAAACAGCAGCAGACTCACAGAACAAGAATGTGGAGTAACAGTTACCAAAGGGAAAAGGACTGAGAAGGTTGGTTGGGAAGGGAGGGATAAAGGTGGGGAGAAAGAAAAGGGAGATTAGGATAAGCATGTATAATGCGTGAGGGCGGGGTCGCATGGCGAGTGCTGTACAACACAGAGAAGACAAGTAGATATTCTACAGCATCTTACTACACGCTGAAAGACAGCGACTGTAATGGGGTGTGTGGGGGGGTACATCGTGAACGGGTCTACAGCATCCATCTCTGCTAACTGACAGCAACTGTAAGAGGTTTTTGGGAGGGACTTGGTGAAGGGGGGAGTCTAGGAAACATAATGTTCTACACGTGATTGTAGATTAATGATAACAAAAACAATTTTTTAAGTGCAATAAGGGCACATCTCTGAATCATCAGAATAAAAGGACAGGCTTTGAGTGCTCCAACCAAATGACAAAGGGTTAAAAGAAGGGATGAAAACTCAAGACCACCTTCGTGCTCCCTTACTTACAGGAGACTCTCTTGAGATCCATGGACACAGACAATCTAAAAGCCGAAGGGGTGTGTACAGGTACCCAACACAGTGAAACTGAAAAACAAACAATCCTAGAATGGATTCTGTTTGAGTCCACAGAGACAGTCAGTAGAAAATAGCCCTATCTGGCCAACGTGAATTCTTTTTGTTTGGTTTCAGCATTGCCCAGCCATAGATTTAGTGGTACAGCAACGTCTTTCTCATTTTCTCTCAACTCAACAATTGAATTGCTGTAAAAGTATACGTCTGGACCTTTGAGATCAGTGGGTTTTATGAAGTTCACGAATTTAAAGAAGGAATAACTATATAAAGAGGGAAGTTTGGACACTGAAATAAACACGTCACTCCACAACACACTCTTTGCTCCCAACTGCTCCTGTCTAGCAACTGGTGTTCCTTTTCATTTGTCGTTCCATCCTATCAGCGGTGATCACGCCGATGTCCCTCAAACATGGTGGTGAGCAAAGCACCAAGTTTTCTTTCTGTGGACAACAGGCCCAGAGGAACAATACCTGTGGTCTTCACGGAGCACTTAGTCAATGAATGTGGCTAAATAGAGTCAGCCAGTGAGAAGAAGATAATAGAGGATACAGACACAGGTTCAAGTCCCTGCACAACCACTTACTGGATTTGTAGGTACATGTGGCTGACTCGACCTGGAAGTATCTCAGTGAACCGAGTGCTCTTTCTACAGCCTAGTTACCTTGAAAGATTTTTGGAAGCATAATGTAGGGAAGTGACAAAGGCGATGTTGTTAACTGTTCTGTACATAAGGATAGATGGGCAGACAGAAAGATGATTGATTCATAGATAGATAGCTAGAGAGACGACAGATGAAAGATAGATAGGTACATAGATTGATGATAGACATCATCGATAGATGATAGGAAGATAGATAGATAGATAGATAGATAGATAGATAGATAGATAGACAAATAGACAGACAGACAGATGTATAGATAGATATAGGTACATATCGATTAACGTAAATTTATTGCTCATAACGAGGAGGGCAATGGTGAAAGCACATAGCGAAACTACAGACAAAAGAGAAGACAGAAATCTAGTTTAAAAAGTTCAGTAAGCAGCCGTAAGAAGAAAAAAATCCTACCATTTGAACAACGTGGATGGATCTAGAGAATATTATGTTCAGTGAAAAAGGCCATGCGGAGAAAGACAAGTACCAAATGATTTCACTCATGTGTTGAGTATAACAACAAAGAAAAACTGAAGGAAAAAAACAGCAGCAGACTCACAGAACCCAAGAGTGGACTAACAGCTACCAAAGGGAAAGGAACTAGGCAGGGTGGGTGGGAAGGGTTTGATAAATGTGGGGAAAAAGAAAGGGGGCATTAGGATCAGCATGTATAATGTGTGGGTGATGGGAGCATGGGGAGGGCTGTACAACACAGAGAAGACCAGTAGTGATTCTACAGCATCTTACTACACGCTGATGGAAAGCGACTGTAACGGGGTGTTGGGGGGACATGGTGAAGGGGTCTACAGCATCCAACTATGCTGATGGACAGCTACTGTAATGGGGTTTTTGTTGGGGACGTGGTGTACTTGGTTAACATAATGTTCTTTGCGTGATTGTGGATTAATGATAACAAAAAAATTTTTTAAAGTGCAATAAGGACATAGCTCTCAATTCTAAGAATAAAAGGACAGGCTCTTAAGGACTACAATGAAAAGACACAGGGTTAAAAGAAGGGATGAAAACTCAAGACCACCTACGTGCTCCCTTACAGGAGACTAACATGAGATCCAAGGACGAAGATGAACTACAAGTTGAGGGGCCTGGAAACATAGCTCTCAACGCTACTATTCCAATTCAGATAGACCTCACTCACATCTAAATACGTAAATGCACTGAAATTCCACCTCCACCTTGACAGCAGAGGGGAGCAGTTTCCCCACAAGCTAGCAGGGCTGCCACCTCAGCAAGTCCATGGGCCACTGGCCCAGAAGGACCCTGCGTGTCACCAAAAGGCAGTTCCCTTAACCAGTGACTACACACATACTCTCTGAAGATGGGCCACCAAGCAGGGCCACCGAGGTAACATCGGTGCACAGGCAAAAAGACATACTACTGGGCATGTACCTACCACGGACCCCTCAGGCCCGCCAGGGTGCTCCCTGCATGGGGCCTCGGATATCCCCTGCAGCTCATGCAGCCGCCACAGCAGGAATGGCCCTGGGGCAGAGCAGCTGGAGGGCACTGGGCTGCACAGTATCAAGAGCGCAGCCCACCAACCACACTATCCACACCCAGCAGACTCGTGCCACCTACGCAGGAGAAGTTCCCACCCAAGGCCACTCCTCTCAAGACCCAAACACAAAGCTAACTCACAAAAACAAACACAAGGAATTGACACTGAGAAGGACACAGAGGAATCAAAGTGCACCTAGGGACAGAACGTGACAAAAGTGAGAAAACAGATATATAGAGAGACAAATGATTGATACATAGATTCGACTGATATACATACATATAGATGATAGATTAATTAGATAGATACACAGATGATAGTAGAGAGATGACAGATAGATAGATAGAAAGATTACATAGGTAAAGAGATAGATAAGTAGGTAGATAGGAAAGCATCATACTAAACTAAGCTATCTTTCACTCAAGATCATGTATGTGCTCCCTTACAGGAGACTCACTTGAGATCCCAGGACACGGACAAATTAAAAGCTGAAGGGGCGGTGACAGGTACCCAAAAAAAGTGAAACTGAGAAACAAACAAACAAACAAATGGATTCTGTTTGAGTCCCCAGAGACAGTCAGTAGAAAATAGCCCTAGCTGGCCACCATGAATTTTTTTTTGTTTGGTTTCAGCAGTGCCCAGAAATAGATACCGTTGTACAGCGAAGTCCTTCTCAATTTTTCTCACCTCAATAACAGAATTGCTGTAATAAAATGCGTCTGGGCTTTTGAAATCACTGCGTTTTATGATGTTCATGAATGTAAAAAAGAAATAACCACTTAAGAGTGAAGGTTGGACACTCAAATAAACACGTCACTCCACAACACACTCTTTGTTCAAAACTGCTCCTGTCTAGAAATAGGTGTTCATTTTTATTTGTCCCTCCTCCTATCAGAGGTGATCACGCCAATGTCCTTCATACTTGGTGATGAGCAAAAGCACCAAGTATACTTTTCTGACTACTTCAGGCCCAGAGGAAGGATACTTTTAGTCTTTAGGGAAGACTTAGTCAATTATTGTGGCAAATTAGAGTCAGCAGGCGAGAAGGAGGTAAAAGAGGACAGAGGACAGAGATATGGGTTCAAGTCCCTGGACAACCATTTACTGGTTTTGTAAGCACACACGGCAGACTCGACCTGCAATTGTCTCAGTGTACCCAGTGCTCACCATACGTCCTAGTTACTTGGCAAGATTTTTGGAAGCATAATGTAGGGAAGTGACATAGGCGATGTTGTTAACTGTTCTGTACATAAGGATAGATGGGAAGATAAAAAGATGATTGATTCATAGATACATAGATAGATGAGAGATTATAGATAGATGATAGACACGATAGATAGATGATAGGAAGATAGAGAGATACATAGATAGAAAGATAGAAGGATAGATAGATAGATTGATAGATAGACAGACAGTTACACAGATTCAGATAGATATCGTTTAACACAAAGCTATTGCTCATAACCAACAGATCAATGGTGAAAGCACATAGGGAAACTACAAACAAAAAGGAAGAATGAAGTCCAGTTTAAAAAGTGCAGTAAGCAGCCATAAGAAGAAAACAAATCCTACCATTTGCAAGGATGTGGATGTAGCTAGACGGTAGCATGCTCAGTGATATATACCAGGTGGAGAAAGACAAGTAGCCAATGATTTCACTCATGTGTGGAGTATAACAACAAAGAAAAACTGGAGGAAATAAACATCAGCAGACTCACAGAACCCGAGAGTTCAATAACAGTTACCAAAGGGAAAGGGAATGGGCAGGGTGTGTGGGAAGGGAGGGATAAGGGCAGGGAGAAGAAAGGGGACATTAGGATTAACATGTATAATGCGTGGGCTCGGGGGGGCAAAGGGAGGGATGTACAACACAGAGAAGACAAGTAGAGATTCTACAGCATTTACTACACGCTGATGGACAGCGACTGTAATGGGGTGTTTGTGGGGCAACATGGTGAAGCAGTCTACAGCATACAACAATGCTTATGGACAACGACTGTAAGAGGTTTTGGTGGGGACTTGGTGAAGGTGGGAGCCTAGTAAATATGATGTACTTCACGTGATTGCAGATTAATGATAAAAAAAATGTTTTTAAGTGCAATATGGGCACAGCAATAAAACAGGCTTTGCGAGCTCCAAACAAAAGACACAGGGTTAAAAGAAGGGATGAAAACTCAAGATCACCTAAGTGCTCCCCTATAGGAGACTCACTTGAGATCCAAAGACACAGACAAACTGCAATCCGAAGGGGTGGGGACAGCAACCCTACACAAGTGTAACTGAAAAGCAAACAAAAAACAAATGGATTTTGTTTGAGTCCCCAGAGACAGTCAGTAGTAAATAGCCCTATCTGGACACAGTGAATTCTTTTTGTTTGGTTTCAGCAGTGCCCAGCCATAGATTTAGTGGTACAGCAACGTCCTTCTCATTTTTTCTCACCTCAACAACTGAATTGCTGTAATAATATGTGTCTGGGCTTTTGAAATCAGTGGATTTTATGATGTTCTTGAAAGTAAAGTAGTAATAACCACCTAAAGAGGATAGTTTGGACACTCAAACAAACACGTAACTCCACAACACTCTCTTTGCTCCAAAATGCTGCTGCCTAGAAATAGGTGTTCTTTTTATTTGTCCCTCCTCCTATCAGCGGTGATCATGCCATTGTCCCTCAAAGTTGGTGGTGAGCAAAGCACCAAGTATACTTTTCTGTCTAAACAGGCCCAGAGGAAGGAGAGTTGTGGTCTTCTGGAAGCACTTAGTCAACGAAAGTGGCTGAAAACAGTCAGCAAGCGAGAAGGAGGTAAAAGAGGACAGAGGACAGAGAGATGGGTGCAAGTCCCTGCACCACCATAAATTACTGGATTTGTAAGCACAAGCGGCTGACTCGACCTGGAAGCGTCTCAGTGAACCCAGTGCTCTCCCTAAGGACTAGTTACTTTGCAATATTTTTGGAAGCATAATGTAGGGAACTGACATAGATGATGTTGTTAACTGTCCTGTACATAAGGATAGATGGCCAGACAAAAAGATGATTGATTCATAGATAGATAGATAGATGACAGATGACAGATAGACAGACGATAGACATGATAGGTAGATAGGAAGATAGATTGATAGACAGATGATAGATAGAAAGATAGATAAATTGAAAGATAGAAGGATAGACAGATAGATAGATAGACAGATAGATAGATAGAAAGATACATACAGATACATATTAAATAACACAAAGCTACTGCTCATAAAAAGGAGATCAATGGTGAAAGCACAGAGCGAAACTACAAACTAAAAGGAAGAATGAAGTCCAGTTTAAAAACTGCCGTTTGCAGCCATAAGAAGAAAACAAACGCTACCATTTGCAATGACGTGGATGGAGCGAGACGGTAGTATGCTCAGTGAAATATTCCAGGCGGAGTAAGACAAGTACCAAATGATTTCACTCATGTGTGGAGTATAACAACAAAGAAACACTGAAAAAAACAAAACAGCAGCAGACTCACAGAACCCGAATGTGGAGTAACAGTTACCAAAGGGAAAAGGACTGAGAAGGTTGGTTGGGAAGGGAGGGATAAAGGTGGGGAGAAAGAAAAGGGAGATTAGGATAAGCATGTATAATGCGTGAGGGCGGGGTCGCATGGCGAGTGCTGTACAACACAGAGAAGACAAGTAGATATTCTACAGCATCTTACTACACGCTGAAAGACAGCGACTGTAATGGGGTGTGTGTGGGGGTACATCGTGAACGGGTCTACAGCATCCATCTCTGCTAACTGACAGCAACTGTAAGAGGTTTTTGGGAGGGACTTGGTGAAGGGGGGAGTCTAGGAAACATAATGTTCTACACGTGATTGTAGATTAATGATAACAAAAACAATTTTTTAAGTGCAATAAGGGCACATCTCTGAATCATCAGAATAAAAGGACAGGCTTTGAGTGCTCCAACCAAATGACAAAGGGTTAAAAGAAGGGATGAAAACTCAAGACCACCTTCGTGCTCCCTTACTTACAGGAGACTCTCTTGAGATCCATGGACACAGACAATCTAAAAGCCGAAGGGGTGTGTACAGGTACCCAACACAGTGAAACTGAAAAACAAACAATCCTAGAATGGATTCTGTTTGAGTCCACAGAGACAGTCAGTAGAAAATAGCCCTATCTGGCCAACGTGAATTCTTTTTGTTTGGTTTCAGCATTGCCCAGCCATAGATTTAGTGGTACAGCAACGTCTTTCTCATTTTCTCTCAACTCAACAATTGAATTGCTGTAAAAGTATACGTCTGGACCTTTGAGATCAGTGGGTTTTATGAAGTTCACGAATTTAAAGAAGGAATAACTATATAAAGAGGGAAGTTTGGACACTGAAATAAACACGTCACTCCACAACACACTCTTTGCTCCCAACTGCTCCTGTCTAGCAACTGGTGTTCCTTTTCATTTGTCGTTCCATCCTATCAGCGGTGATCACGCCGATGTCCCTCAAACATGGTGGTGAGCAAAGCACCAAGTTTTCTTTCTGTGGACAACAGGCCCAGAGGAACAATACCTGTGGTCTTCACGGAGCACTTAGTCAATGAATGTGGCTAAATAGAGTCAGCCAGTGAGAAGAAGATAATAGAGGATACAGACACAGGTTCAAGTCCCTGCACAACCACTTACTGGATTTGTAGGTACATGTGGCTGACTCGACCTGGAAGTATCTCAGTGAACCGAGTGCTCTTTCTACAGCCTAGTTACCTTGAAAGATTTTTGGAAGCATAATGTAGGGAAGTGACAAAGGCGATGTTGTTAACTGTTCTGTACATAAGGATAGATGGGCAGACAAAAAGATGATTGATTCATAGATAGATAGCTAGAGAGACGACAGATGAAAGATAGATAGGTACATAGATTGATGATAGACATCATCGATAGATGATAGGAAGATAGATAGATAGATAGATAGATAGATAGATAGATAGATAGATAGACAGACAGATAGACAGACAGACAGATGTATAGATAGATATAGGTACATATTGATTAACGTAAATTTATTGCTCATAACGAGGAGGGCAATGGTGAAAGCACATAGCGAAACTACAGACAAAAGAGAAGACAGAAATCTAGTTTAAAAAGTTCAGTAAGCAGCCGTAAGAAGAAAAAAATCCTACCATTTGAACAACGTGGATGGATCTAGAGGATATTATGTTCAGTGAAAAAGGCCATGCGGAGAAAGACAAGTACCAAATGATTTCACTCATGTGTTGAGTATAACAACAAAGAAAAACTGAAGGAAAAAAACAGCAGCAGACTCACAGAACCCAAGAGTGGACTAACAGCTACCAAAGGGAAAGGAACTAGGCAGGGTGGGTGGGAAGGGTTTGATAAATGTGGGGAAAAAGAAAGGGGGCATTAGGATCAGCATGTATAATGTGTGGGTGGGGGGAGCATGGGGAGGGCTGTACAACACAGAGAAGACCAGTAGTGATTCTACAGCATCTTACTACACGCTGATGGAAAGCGACTGTAACGGGGTGTTGGGGGGACATGGTGAAGGGGTCTACAGCATCCAACTATGCTGATGGACAGCTACTGTAATGGGGTTTTTGTTGGGGACGTGGTGTACTTGGTTAACATAATGTTCTTTGCGTGATTGTGGATTAATGATAACAAAAAAATTTTTTAAAGTGCAATAAGGACATAGCTCTCAATTCTAAGAATAAAAGGACAGGCTCTTAAGGACTACAATGAAAAGACACAGGGTTAAAAGAAGGGATGAAAACTCAAGACCACCTACGTGCTCCCTTACAGGAGACTAACATGAGATCCAAGGACGAAGATGAACTACAAGTTGAGGGGCCTGGAAACATAGCTCTCAACGCTACTATTCCAATTCAGATAGACCTCACTCACATCTAAATACGTAAATGCACTGAAATTCCACCTCCACCTTGACAGCAGAGGGGAGCAGTTTCCCCACAAGCTAGCAGGGCTGCCACCTCAGCAAGTCCATGGGCCACTGGCCCAGAAGGACCCTGCGTGTCACCAAAAGGCAGTTCCCTTAACCAGTGACTACACACATACTCTCTGAAGATGGGCCACCAAGCAGGGCCACCGAGGTAACATCGGTGCACAGGCAAAAAGACATACTACTGGGCATGTACCTACCACGGACCCCTCAGGCCCGCCAGGGTGCTCCCTGCATGGGGCCTCGGATATCCCCTGCAGCTCATGCAGCCGCCACAGCAGGAACGGCCCTGGGGCAGAGCAGCTGGAGGGCACTGGGCTGCACAGTATCAAGAGCGCAGCCCACCAACCACACTATCCACACCCAGCAGACTCGTGCCACCTACGCAGGAGAAGTTCCCACCCAAGGCCACTCCTCTCAAGACCCAAACACAAAGCTAACTCACAAAAACAAACACAAGGAATTGACACTGAGAAGGACACAGAGGAATCAAAGTGCACCTAGGGACAGAACGTGACAAAAGTGAGAAAACAGATATATAGAGAGACAAATGATTGATACATAGATTCGACTGATATACATACATATAGATGATAGATTAATTAGATAGATACACAGATGATAGTAGAGAGATGACAGATAGATAGATAGAAAGATTACATAGGTAAAGAGATAGATAAGTAGGTAGATAGGAAAGCATCATACTAAACTAAGCTATCTTTCACTCAAGATCATGTATGTGCTCCCTTACAGGAGACTCACTTGAGATCCCAGGACACGGACAAATTAAAAGCTGAAGGGGCGGTGACAGGTACCCAAAAAAAGTGAAACTGAGAAACAAACAAACAAACAAATGGATTCTGTTTGAGTCCCCAGAGACAGTCAGTAGAAAATAGCCCTAGCTGGCCACCATGAATTTTTTTTTGTTTGGTTTCAGCAGTGCCCAGAAATAGATACCGTTGTACAGCGAAGTCCTTCTCAATTTTTCTCACCTCAATAACAGAATTGCTGTAATAAAATGCGTCTGGGCTTTTGAAATCACTGCGTTTTATGATGTTCATGAATGTAAAAAAGAAATAACCACTTAAGAGTGAAGGTTGGACACTCAAATAAACACGTCACTCCACAACACACTCTTTGTTCAAAACTGCTCCTGTCTAGAAATAGGTGTTCATTTTTATTTGTCCCTCCTCCTATCAGAGGTGATCACGCCAATGTCCTTCATACTTGGTGATGAGCAAAAGCACCAAGTATACTTTTCTGACTACTTCAGGCCCAGAGGAAGGATACTTTTAGTCTTTAGGGAAGACTTAGTCAATTATTGTGGCAAATTAGAGTCAGCAGGCGAGAAGGAGGTAAAAGAGGACAGAGGACAGAGATATGGGTTCAAGTCCCTGGACAACCATTTACTGGTTTTGTAAGCACACACGGCAGACTCGACCTGCAATTGTCTCAGTGTACCCAGTGCTCACCATACGTCCTAGTTACTTGGCAAGATTTTTGGAAGCATAATGTAGGGAAGTGACATAGGCGATGTTGTTAACTGTTCTGTACATAAGGATAGATGGGAAGACAAAAAGATGATTGATTCATAGATACATAGATAGATGAGAGATTATAGATAGATGATAGACACGATAGATAGATGATAGGAAGATAGAGAGATACATAGATAGAAAGATAGAAGGATAGATAGATAGATTGATAGATAGACAGACAGTTACACAGATTCAGATAGATATCGTTTAACACAAAGCTATTGCTCATAACCAACAGATCAATGGTGAAAGCACATAGGGAAACTACAAACAAAAAGGAAGAATGAAGTCCAGTTTAAAAAGTGCAGTAAGCAGCCATAAGAAGAAAACAAATCCTACCATTTGCAAGGATGTGGATGTAGCTAGACGGTAGCATGCTCAGTGATATATACCAGGTGGAGAAAGACAAGTAGCCAATGATTTCACTCATGTGTGGAGTATAACAACAAAGAAAAACTGGAGGAAATAAACAGCAGCAGACTCACAGAACCCGAGAGTTCAATAACAGTTACCAAAGGGAAAGGGAATGGGCAGGGTGTGTGGGAAGGGAGGGATAAGGGCAGGGAGAAGAAAGGGGACATTAGGATTAACATGTATAATGCGTGGGCTCGGGGGGGCAAAGGGAGGGATGTACAACACAGAGAAGACAAGTAGAGATTCTACAGCATTTACTACACGCTGATGGACAGCGACTGTAATGGGGTGTTTGTGGGGCAACATGGTGAAGCAGTCTACAGCATACAACAATGCTTATGGACAACGACTGTAAGAGGTTTTGGTGGGGACTTGGTGAAGGTGGGAGCCTAGTAAATATGATGTACTTCACGTGATTGCAGATTAATGATAAAAAAAAATGTTTTTAAGTGCAATATGGGCACAGCAATAAAACAGGCTTTGCGAGCTCCAAACAAAAGACACAGGGTTAAAAGAAGGGATGAAAACTCAAGATCACCTAAGTGCTCCCCTATAGGAGACTCACTTGAGATCCAAAGACACAGACAAACTACAATCCGAAATGGTGGGGACAGCAACCCTACACAAGTGTAACTGAAAAGCAAACAAACCAACAAATGGATTTTGTTTGAGTCCCCAGAGACAGTCAGTAGAAAATAGCCCTATCTAGACACCGTGAATTCTTTTTGTTTGGTTTCAGCAGTGCCCAGCCATAGATTTAGTGGTACAGCAACGTCCTTCTCATTTTTTCTCACCTCAACAACTGAATTGCTGTAATAATATGTGTCTGGGCTTTTGAAATCAGTGGATTTTATGATGTTCTTGAAAGTAAAGTAGTAATAACCACCTAAAGAGGATAGTTTGGACACTCAAACAAACACGTAACTCCACAACACTCTCTTTGCTCCAAAATGCTGCTGCCTAGAAATAGGTGTTCTTTTTATTTGTCCCTCCTCCTATCAGCGGTGATCATGCCATTGTCCCTCAAAGTTGGTGGTGAGCAAAGCACCAAGTATACTTTTCTGTCTAAACAGGCCCAGAGGAAGGAGAGTTGTGGTCTTCTGGAAGCACTTAGTCAACGAAAGTGGCTGAATACAGTCAGCAAGCGAGAAGGAGGTAAAAGAGGACAGAGGACAGAGAGATGGGTGCAAGTCCCTGCACCACCATAAATTACTGGATTTGTAAGCACAAGCGGCTGACTCGACCTGGAAGCGTCTCAGTGAACCCAGTGCTCTCCCTAAGGACTAGTTACTTTGCAATATTTTTGGAAGCATAATGTAGGGAACTGACATAGATGATGTTGTTAACTGTCCTGTACATAAGGATAGATGGCCAGACAAAAAGATGATTGATTCATAGATAGATAGATAGATGACAGATGACAGATAGACAGACGATAGACATGATAGGTAGATAGGAAGATAGATTGATAGACAGATGATAGATAGAAAGATAGATAGAAAGATAGATAGATAAATTGAAAGATAGAAGGATAGACAGATAGATAGATAGACAGATAGATAGATAGAAAGATACATACAGATACATATTAAATAACACAAAGCTACTGCTCATAAAAAGGAGATCAATGGTGAAAGCACAGAGCGAAACTACAAACTAAAAGGAAGAATGAAGTCCAGTTTAAAAACTGCCGTTTGCAGCCATAAGAAGAAAACAAACGCTACCATTTGCAATGACGTGGATGGAGCGAGACGGTAGTATGCTCAGTGAAATATTCCAGGCGGAGAAAGACAAGTACCAAATGATTTCACTCATGTGTGGAGTATAACAACAAAGAAACACTGAAAAAAACAAAACAGCAGCAGACTCACAGAACCCGAATGTGGAGTAACAGTTAATAAAGGGAAAAGGACTGAGAAGGTTGGTTGGGAAGGGAGGGATAAAGGTGGGGAGAAAGAAAAGGGAGATTAGGATAAGCATGTATAATGCGTGAGGGCGGGGTCGCATGGCGAGTGCTGTACAACAGAGAAGACAAGTAGATATTCTACAGCATCTTACTACACGCTGAAAGACAGCGACTGTAATGGGGTGTGTGGGGGGGTACATCGTGAACGGGTCTACAGCATCCATCTCTGCTAACTGACAGCAACTGTAAGAGGTTTTTGGGAGGGACTTGGTGAAGGGGGGAGTCTAGGAAACATAATGTTCTACACGTGATTGTAGATTAATGATAACAAAAACAATTTTTTAAGTGCAATAAGGGCACATCTCTGAATCATCAGAATAAAAGGACAGGCTTTGAGTGCTCCAACCAAATGACAAAGGGTTAAAAGAAGGGATGAAAACTCAAGACCACCTTCGTGCTCCCTTACTTACAGGAGACTGTCTTGAGATCCAAGGACACAGACAATCTAAAAGCCGAAGGGGTGTGTACAGGTACCCAACACAGTGAAACTGAAAAACAAACAATCCTAGAATGGATTCTGTTTGAGTCCACAGAGACAGTCAGTAGAAAATAGCCCTATCTGGCCAACGTGAATTCTTTTTGTTTGGTTTCAGCATTGCCCAGCCATAGATTTAGTGGTACAGCAACGTCTTTCTCATTTTCTCTCAACTCAACAATTGAATTGCTGTAAAAGTATACGTCTGGACCTTTGAGATCAGTGGGTTTTATGAAGTTCACGAATTTAAAGAAGGAATAACTATATAAAGAGGGAAGTTTGGACACTGAAATAAACACGTCACTCCACAACACACTCTTTGCTCCCAACTGCTCCTGTCTAGCAACTGGTGTTCCTTTTCATTTGTCGTTCCATCCTATCAGCGGTGATCACGCCGATGTCCCTCAAACATGGTGGTGAGCAAAGCACCAAGTTTTCTTTCTGTGGACAACAGGCCCAGAGGAACAATACCTGTGGTCTTCACGGAGCACTTAGTCAATGAATGTGGCTAAATAGAGTCAGCCAGTGAGAAGAAGATAATAGAGGATACAGACACAGGTTCAAGTCCCTGCACAACCACTTACTGGATTTGTAGGTACATGTGGCTGACTCGACCTGGAAGTATCTCAGTGAACCGTGTGCTCTTTCTACAGCCTAGTTACCTTGAAAGATTTTTGGAAGCATAATGTAGGGAAGTGACAAAGGCGATGTTGTTAACTGTTCTGTACATAAGGATAGATGGGCAGACAAAAAGATGATTGATTCATAGATAGATAGCTAGAGAGACGACAGATGAAAGATAGATAGGTACATAGATTGATGATAGACATCATCGATAGATGATAGGAAGATAGATAGATAGATAGATAGATAGATAGATAGATAGATAGATAGACAGATAGACAGACAGACAGATGTATAGATAGATATAGGTACATATTGATTAACGTAAATTTATTGCTCATAACGAGGAGGGCAATGGTGAAAGCACATAGCGAAACTACAGACAAAAGAGAAGACAGAAATCTAGTTTAAAAAGTTCAGTAAGCAGCCGTAAGAAGAAAAAAATCCTACCATTTGAACAACGTGGATGGATCTAGAGGATATTATGTTCAGTGAAAAAGGCCATGCGGAGAAAGACAAGTACCAAATGATTTCACTCATGTGTTGAGTATAACAACAAAGAAAAACTGAAGGAAAAAAACAGCAGCAGACTCACAGAACCCAAGAGTGGACTAACAGCTACCAAAGGGAAAGGAACTAGGCAGGGTGGGTGGGAAGGGTTTGATAAATGTGGGGAAAAAGAAAGGGGGCATTAGGATCAGCATGTATAATGTGTGGGTGGGGGGAGCATGGGGAGGACTGTACAACACAGAGAAGACCAGTAGTGATTCTACAGCATCTTACTACACGCTGATGGAAAGCGACTGTAACGGGGTGTTGGGGGGACATGGTGAAGGGGTCTACAGCATCCAACTATGCTGATGGACAGCTACTGTAATGGGGTTTTTGTTGGGGACGTGGTGTACTTGGTTAACATAATGTTCTTTGCGTGATTGTGGATTAATGATAACAAAAAAATTTTTTAAAGTGCAATAAGGACATAGCTCTCAATTCTAAGAATAAAAGGACAGGCTCTTAAGGACTACAATGAAAAGACACAGGGTTAAAAGAAGGGATGAAAACTCAAGACCACCTACGTGCTCCCTTACAGGAGACTAACATGAGATCCAAGGACGAAGATGAACTACAAGTTGAGGGGCCTGGAAACATAGCTCTCAACGCTACTATTCCAATTCAGATAGACCTCACTCACATCTAAATACGTAAATGCACTGAAATTCCACCTCCACCTTGACAGCAGAGGGGAGCAGTTTCCCCACAAGCTAGCAGGGCTGCCACCTCAGCAAGTCCATGGGCCACTGGCCCAGAAGGACCCTGCGTGTCACCAAAAGGCAGTTCCCTTAACCAGTGACTACACACATACTCTCTGAAGATGGGCCACCAAGCAGGGCCACCGAGGTAACATCGGTGCACAGGCAAAAAGACATACTACTGGGCATGTACCTACCACGGACCCCTCAGGCCCGCCAGGGTGCTCCCTGCATGGGGCCTCGGATATCCCCTGCAGCTCATGCAGCCGCCACAGCAGGAACGGCCCTGGGGCAGAGCAGCTGGAGGGCACTGGGCTGCACAGTATCAAGAGCGCAGCCCACCAACCACACTATCCACACCCAGCAGACTCGTGCCACCTACGCAGGAGAAGTTCCCACCCAAGGCCACTCCTCTCAAGACCCAAACACAAAGCTAACTCACAAAAACAAACACAAGGAATTGACACTGAGAAGGACACAGAGGAATCAAAGTGCACCTAGGGACAGAACGTGACAAAAGTGAGAAAACAGATATATAGAGAGACAAATGATTGATACATAGATTCGACTGATATACATACATATAGATGATAGATTAATTAGATAGATACACAGATGATAGTAGAGAGATGACAGATAGATAGATAGAAAGATTACATAGGTAAAGAGATAGATAAGTAGGTAGATAGGAAAGCATCATACTAAACTAAGCTATCTTTCACTCAAGATCATGTATGTGCTCCCTTACAGGAGACTCACTTGAGATCCCAGGACACGGACAAATTAAAAGCTGAAGGGGCGGTGACAGGTACCCAAAAAAAGTGAAACTGAGAAACAAACAAACAAACAAATGGATTCTGTTTGAGTCCCCAGAGACAGTCAGTAGAAAATAGCCCTAGCTGGCCACCATGAATTTTTTTTTGTTTGGTTTCAGCAGTGCCCAGAAATAGATACCGTTGTACAGCGAAGTCCTTCTCAATTTTTCTTACCTCAATAACAGAATTGCTGTAATATAATGCGTCTGGGCTTTTGAAATCACTGCGTTTTATGATGTTCATGAATGTAAAAAAGAAATAACCACTTAAGAGTGAAGGTTGGACACTCAAATAAACACGTCACTCCACAACACACTCTTTGTTCAAAACTGCTCCTGTCTAGAAATAGGTGTTCATTTTTATTTGTCCCTCCTCCTATCAGAGGTGATCACGCCAATGTCCTTCATACTTGGTGATGAGCAAAAGCACCAAGTATACTTTTCTGACTACTTCAGGCCCAGAGGAAGGATACTTTTAGTCTTTAGGGAAGACTTAGTCAATTATTGTGGCAAATTAGAGTCAGCAGGCGAGAAGGAGGTAAAAGAGGACAGAGGACAGAGATATGGGTTCAAGTCCCTGGACAACCATTTACTGGTTTTGTAAGCACACACGGCAGACTCGACCTGCAATTGTCCCAGTGTACCCAGTGCTCACCATACGTCCTAGTTACTTGGCAAGATTTTTGGAAGCATAATGTAGGGAAGTGACATAGGCGATGTTGTTAACTGTTCTGTACATAAGGATAGATGGGAAGACAAAAAGATGATTGATTCATAGATACATAGATAGATGAGAGATTATAGATAGATGATAGACACGATAGATAGATGATAGGAAGATAGAGAGATACATAGATAGAAAGATAGAAGGATAGATAGATAGATTGATAGATAGACAGACAGTTACACAGATTCAGATAGATATCGTTTAACACAAAGCTATTGCTCATAACCAACAGATCAATGGTGAAAGCACATAGGGAAACTACAAACAAAAAGGAAGAATGAAGTCCAGTTTAAAAAGTGCAGTAAGCAGCCATAAGAAGAAAACAAATCCTACCATTTGCAAGGATGTGGATGTAGCTAGACGGTAGCATGCTCAGTGATATATACCAGGTGGAGAAAGACAAGTAGCCAATGATTTCACTCATGTGTGGAGTATAACAACAAAGAAAAACTGGAGGAAATAAACAGCAGCAGACTCACAGAACCCGAGAGTTCAATAACAGTTACCAAAGGGAAAGGGAATGGGCAGGGTGTGTGGGAAGGGAGGGATAAGGGCAGGGAGAAGAAAGGGGACATTAGGATTAACATGTATAATGCGTGGGCTCGGGGGGGCAAAGGGAGGGATGTACAACACAGAGAAGACAAGTAGAGATTCTACAGCATTTACTACACGCTGATGGACAGCGACTGTAATGGGGTGTTTGTGGGGCAACATGGTGAAGCAGTCTACAGCATACAACAATGCTTATGGACAACGACTGTAAGAGGTTTTGGTGGGGACTTGGTGAAGGTGGGAGCCTAGTAAATATGATGTACTTCACGTGATTGCAGATTAATGATAAAAAAAAATGTTTTTAAGTGCAATATGGGCACAGCAATAAAACAGGCTTTGCGAGCTCCAAACAAAAGACACAGGGTTAAAAGAAGGGATGAAAACTCAAGATCACCTAAGTGCTCCCCTATAGGAGACTCACTTGAGATCCAAAGACACAGACAAACTACAATCCGAAATGGTGGGGACAGCAACCCTACACAAGTGTAACTGAAAAGCAAACAAACCAACAAATGGATTTTGTTTGAGTCCCCAGAGACAGTCAGTAGAAAATAGCCCTATCTAGACACCGTGAATTCTTTTTGTTTGGTTTCAGCAGTGCCCAGCCATAGATTTAGTGGTACAGCAACGTCCTTCTCATTTTTTCTCACCTCAACAACTGAATTGCTGTAATAATATGTGTCTGGGCTTTTGAAATCAGTGGATTTTATGATGTTCTTGAAAGTAAAGTAGTAATAACCACCTAAAGAGGATAGTTTGGACACTCAAACAAACACGTAACTCCACAACACTCTCTTTGCTCCAAAATGCTGCTGCCTAGAAATAGGTGTTCTTTTTATTTGTCCCTCCTCCTATCAGCGGTGATCATGCCATTGTCCCTCAAAGTTGGTGGTGAGCAAAGCACCAAGTATACTTTTCTGTCTAAACAGGCCCAGAGGAAGGAGAGTTGTGGTCTTCTGGAAGCACTTAGTCAACGAAAGTGGCTGAATACAGTCAGCAAGCGAGAAGGAGGTAAAAGAGGACAGAGGACAGAGAGATGGGTGCAAGTCCCTGCACCACCATAAATTACTGGATTTGTAAGCACAAGCGGCTGACTCGACCTGGAAGCGTCTCAGTGAACCCAGTGCTCTCCCTAAGGACTAGTTACTTTGCAATATTTTTGGAAGCATAATGTAGGGAACTGACATAGATGATGTTGTTAACTGTCCTGTACATAAGGATAGATGGCCAGACAAAAAGATGATTGATTCATAGATAGATAGATAGATGACAGATGACAGACAGACGATAGACATGATAGGTAGATAGGAAGATAGATTGATAGACAGATGATAGATAGAAAGATAGATAGAAAGATAGATAGATAAATTGAAAGATAGAAGGATAGACAGATAGATAGATAGACAGATAGATAGATAGAAAGATACATACAGATACATATTAAATAACACAAAGCTACTGCTCATAAAAAGGAGATCAATGGTGAAAGCACAGAGCGAAACTACAAACTAAAAGGAAGAATGAAGTCCAGTTTAAAAACTGCCGTTTGCAGCCATAAGAAGAAAACAAACGCTACCATTTGCAATGACGTGGATGGAGCGAGACGGTAGTATGCTCAGTGAAATATTCCAGGCGGAGAAAGACAAGTACCAAATGATTTCACTCATGTGTGGAGTATAACAACAAAGAAACACTGAAAAAAACAAAACAGCAGCAGACTCACAGAACCCGAATGTGGAGTAACAGTTACCAAAGGGAAAAGGACTGAGAAGGTTGGTTGGGAAGGGAGGGATAAAGGTGGGGAGAAAGAAAAGGGAGATTAGGATAAGCATGTATAATGCGTGAGGGCGGGGTCGCATGGCGAGTGCTGTACAACACAGAGAAGACAAGTAGATATTCTACAGCATCTTACTACACGCTGAAAGACAGCGACTGTAATGGGGTGTGTGGGGGGGTACATCGTGAACGGGTCTACAGCATCCATCTCTGCTAACTGACAGCAACTGTAAGAGGTTTTTGGGAGGGACTTGGTGAAGGGGGGAGTCTAGGAAACATAATGTTCTACACGTGATTGTAGATTAATGATAACAAAAACAATTTTTTAAGTGCAATAAGGGCACATCTCTGAATCATCAGAATAAAAGGACAGGCTTTGAGTGCTCCAACCAAATGACAAAGGGTTAAAAGAAGGGATGAAAACTCAAGACCACCTTCGTGCTCCCTTACTTACAGGAGACTCTCTTGAGATCCATGGACACAGACAATCTAAAAGCCGAAGGGGTGTGTACAGGTACCCAACACAGTGAAACTGAAAAACAAACAATCCTAGAATGGATTCTGTTTGAGTCCACAGAGACAGTCAGTAGAAAATAGCCCTATCTGGCCAACGTGAATTCTTTTTGTTTGGTTTCAGCATTGCCCAGCCATAGATTTAGTGGTACAGCAACGTCTTTCTCATTTTCTCTCAACTCAACAATTGAATTGCTGTAAAAGTATACGTCTGGACCTTTGAGATCAGTGGGTTTTATGAAGTTCACGAATTTAAAGAAGGAATAACTATATAAAGAGGGAAGTTTGGACACTGAAATAAACACGTCACTCCACAACACACTCTTTGCTCCCAACTGCTCCTGTCTAGCAACTGGTGTTCCTTTTCATTTGTCGTTCCATCCTATCAGCGGTGATCACGCCGATGTCCCTCAAACATGGTGGTGAGCAAAGCACCAAGTTTTCTTTCTGTGGACAACAGGCCCAGAGGAACAATACCTGTGGTCTTCACGGAGCACTTAGTCAATGAATGTGGCTAAATAGAGTCAGCCAGTGAGAAGAAGATAATAGAGGATACAGACACAGGTTCAAGTCCCTGCACAACCACTTACTGGATTTGTAGGTACATGTGGCTGACTCGACCTGGAAGTATCTCAGTGAACCGAGTGCTCTTTCTACAGCCTAGTTACCTTGAAAGATTTTTGGAAGCATAATGTAGGGAAGTGACAAAGGCGATGTTGTTAACTGTTCTGTACATAAGGATAGATGGGCAGACAAAAAGATGATTGATTCATAGATAGATAGCTAGAGAGACGACAGATGAAAGATAGATAGGTACATAGATTGATGATAGACATCATCGATAGATGATAGGAAGATAGATAGATAGATAGATAGATAGATAGATAGATAGATAGATAGATAGACAGACAGATAGACAGACAGACAGATGTATAGATAGATATAGGTACATATTGATTAACGTAAATTTATTGCTCATAACGAGGAGGGCAATGGTGAAAGCACATAGCGAAACTACAGACAAAAGAGAAGACAGAAATCTAGTTTAAAAAGTTCAGTAAGCAGCCGTAAGAAGAAAAAAATCCTACCATTTGAACAACGTGGATGGATCTAGAGGATATTATGTTCAGTGAAAAAGGCCATGCGGAGAAAGACAAGTACCAAATGATTTCACTCATGTGTTGAGTATAACAACAAAGAAAAACTGAAGGAAAAAAACAGCAGCAGACTCACAGAACCCAAGAGTGGACTAACAGCTACCAAAGGGAAAGGAACTAGGCAGGGTGGGTGGGAAGGGTTTGATAAATGTGGGGAAAAAGAAAGGGGGCATTAGGATCAGCATGTATAATGTGTGGGTGGGGGGAGCATGGGGAGGACTGTACAACACAGAGAAGACCAGTAGTGATTCTACAGCATCTTACTACACGCTGATGGAAAGCGACTGTAACGGGGTGTTGGGGGGACATGGTGAAGGGGTCTACAGCATCCAACTATGCTGATGGACAGCTACTGTAATGGGGTTTTTGTTGGGGACGTGGTGTACTTGGTTAACATAATGTTCTTTGCGTGATTGTGGATTAATGATAACAAAAAAATTTTTTAAAGTGCAATAAGGACATAGCTCTCAATTCTAAGAATAAAAGGACAGGCTCTTAAGGACTACAATGAAAAGACACAGGGTTAAAAGAAGGGATGAAAACTCAAGACCACCTACGTGCTCCCTTACAGGAGACTAACATGAGATCCAAGGACGAAGATGAACTACAAGTTGAGGGGCCTGGAAACATAGCTCTCAACGCTACTATTCCAATTCAGATAGACCTCACTCACATCTAAATACGTAAATGCACTGAAATTCCACCTCCACCTTGACAGCAGAGGGGAGCAGTTTCCCCACAAGCTAGCAGGGCTGCCACCTCAGCAAGTCCATGGGCCACTGGCCCAGAAGGACCCTGCGTGTCACCAAAAGGCAGTTCCCTTAACCAGTGACTACACACATACTCTCTGAAGATGGGCCACCAAGCAGGGCCACCGAGGTAACATCGGTGCACAGGCAAAAAGACATACTACTGGGCATGTACCTACCACGGACCCCTCAGGCCCGCCAGGGTGCTCCCTGCATGGGGCCTCGGATATCCCCTGCAGCTCATGCAGCCGCCACAGCAGGAACGGCCCTGGGGCAGAGCAGCTGGAGGGCACTGGGCTGCACAGTATCAAGAGCGCAGCCCACCAACCACACTATCCACACCCAGCAGACTCGTGCCACCTACGCAGGAGAAGTTCCCACCCAAGGCCACTCCTCTCAAGACCCAAACACAAAGCTAACTCACAAAAACAAACACAAGGAATTGACACTGAGAAGGACACAGAGGAATCAAAGTGCACCTAGGGACAGAACGTGACAAAAGTGAGAAAACAGATATATAGAGAGACAAATGATTGATACATAGATTCGACTGATATACATACATATAGATGATAGATTAATTAGATAGATACACAGATGATAGTAGAGAGATGACAGATAGATAGATAGAAAGATTACATAGGTAAAGAGATAGATAAGTAGGTAGATAGGAAAGCATCATACTAAACTAAGCTATCTTTCACTCAAGATCATGTATGTGCTCCCTTACAGGAGACTCACTTGAGATCCCAGGACACGGACAAATTAAAAGCTGAAGGGGCGGTGACAGGTACCCAAAAAAAGTGAAACTGAGAAACAAACAAACAAACAAATGGATTCTGTTTGAGTCCCCAGAGACAGTCAGTAGAAAATAGCCCTAGCTGGCCACCATGAATTTTTTTTTGTTTGGTTTCAGCAGTGCCCAGAAATAGATACCGTTGTACAGCGAAGTCCTTCTCAATTTTTCTTACCTCAATAACAGAATTGCTGTAATATAATGCGTCTGGGCTTTTGAAATCACTGCGTTTTATGATGTTCATGAATGTAAAAAAGAAATAACCACTTAAGAGTGAAGGTTGGACACTCAAATAAACACGTCACTCCACAACACACTCTTTGTTCAAAACTGCTCCTGTCTAGAAATAGGTGTTCATTTTTATTTGTCCCTCCTCCTATCAGAGGTGATCACGCCAATGTCCTTCATACTTGGTGATGAGCAAAAGCACCAAGTATACTTTTCTGACTACTTCAGGCCCAGAGGAAGGATACTTTTAGTCTTTAGGGAAGACTTAGTCAATTATTGTGGCAAATTAGAGTCAGCAGGCGAGAAGGAGGTAAAAGAGGACAGAGGACAGAGATATGGGTTCAAGTCCCTGGACAACCATTTACTGGTTTTGTAAGCACACACGGCAGACTCGACCTGCAATTGTCCCAGTGTACCCAGTGCTCACCATACGTCCTAGTTACTTGGCAAGATTTTTGGAAGCATAATGTAGGGAAGTGACATAGGCGATGTTGTTAACTGTTCTGTACATAAGGATAGATGGGAAGACAAAAAGATGATTGATTCATAGATACATAGATAGATGAGAGATTATAGATAGATGATAGACACGATAGATAGATGATAGGAAGATAGAGAGATACATAGATAGAAAGATAGAAGGATAGATAGATAGATTGATAGATAGACAGACAGTTACACAGATTCAGATAGATATCGTTTAACACAAAGCTATTGCTCATAACCAACAGATCAATGGTGAAAGCACATAGGGAAACTACAAACAAAAAGGAAGAATGAAGTCCAGTTTAAAAAGTGCAGTAAGCAGCCATAAGAAGAAAACAAATCCTACCATTTGCAAGGATGTGGATGTAGCTAGACGGTAGCATGCTCAGTGATATATACCAGGTGGAGAAAGACAAGTAGCCAATGATTTCACTCATGTGTGGAGTATAACAACAAAGAAAAACTGGAGGAAATAAACAGCAGCAGACTCACAGAACCCGAGAGTTCAATAACAGTTACCAAAGGGAAAGGGAATGGGCAGGGTGTGTGGGAAGGGAGGGATAAGGGCAGGGAGAAGAAAGGGGACATTAGGATTAACATGTATAATGCGTGGGCTCGGGGGGGCAAAGGGAGGGATGTACAACACAGAGAAGACAAGTAGAGATTCTACAGCATTTACTACACGCTGATGGACAGCGACTGTAATGGGGTGTTTGTGGGGCAACATGGTGAAGCAGTCTACAGCATACAACAATGCTTATGGACAACGACTGTAAGAGGTTTTGGTGGGGACTTGGTGAAGGTGGGAGCCTAGTAAATATGATGTACTTCACGTGATTGCAGATTAATGATAAAAAAAAATGTTTTTAAGTGCAATATGGGCACAGCAATAAAACAGGCTTTGCGAGCTCCAAACAAAAGACACAGGGTTAAAAGAAGGGATGAAAACTCAAGATCACCTAAGTGCTCCCCTATAGGAGACTCACTTGAGATCCAAAGACACAGACAAACTACAATCCGAAATGGTGGGGACAGCAACCCTACACAAGTGTAACTGAAAAGCAAACAAACCAACAAATGGATTTTGTTTGAGTCCCCAGAGACAGTCAGTAGAAAATAGCCCTATCTAGACACCGTGAATTCTTTTTGTTTGGTTTCAGCAGTGCCCAGCCATAGATTTAGTGGTACAGCAACGTCCTTCTCATTTTTTCTCACCTCAACAACTGAATTGCTGTAATAATATGTGTCTGGGCTTTTGAAATCAGTGGATTTTATGATGTTCTTGAAAGTAAAGTAGTAATAACCACCTAAAGAGGATAGTTTGGACACTCAAACAAACACGTAACTCCACAACACTCTCTTTGCTCCAAAATGCTGCTGCCTAGAAATAGGTGTTCTTTTTATTTGTCCCTCCTCCTATCAGCGGTGATCATGCCATTGTCCCTCAAAGTTGGTGGTGAGCAAAGCACCAAGTATACTTTTCTGTCTAAACAGGCCCAGAGGAAGGAGAGTTGTGGTCTTCTGGAAGCACTTAGTCAACGAAAGTGGCTGAATACAGTCAGCAAGCGAGAAGGAGGTAAAAGAGGACAGAGGACAGAGAGATGGGTGCAAGTCCCTGCACCACCATAAATTACTGGATTTGTAAGCACAAGCGGCTGACTCGACCTGGAAGCGTCTCAGTGAACCCAGTGCTCTCCCTAAGGACTAGTTACTTTGCAATATTTTTGGAAGCATAATGTAGGGAACTGACATAGATGATGTTGTTAACTGTCCTGTACATAAGGATAGATGGCCAGACAAAAAGATGATTGATTCATAGATAGATAGATAGATGACAGATGACAGACAGACGATAGACATGATAGGTAGATAGGAAGATAGATTGATAGACAGATGATAGATAGAAAGATAGATAGAAAGATAGATAGATAAATTGAAAGATAGAAGGATAGACAGATAGATAGATAGACAGATAGATAGATAGAAAGATACATACAGATACATATTAAATAACACAAAGCTACTGCTCATAAAAAGGAGATCAATGGTGAAAGCACAGAGCGAAACTACAAACTAAAAGGAAGAATGAAGTCCAGTTTAAAAACTGCCGTTTGCAGCCATAAGAAGAAAACAAACGCTACCATTTGCAATGACGTGGATGGAGCGAGACGGTAGTATGCTCAGTGAAATATTCCAGGCGGAGAAAGACAAGTACCAAATGATTTCACTCATGTGTGGAGTATAACAACAAAGAAACACTGAAAAAAACAAAACAGCAGCAGACTCACAGAACCCGAATGTGGAGTAACAGTTACCAAAGGGAAAAGGACTGAGAAGGTTGGTTGGGAAGGGAGGGATAAAGGTGGGGAGAAAGAAAAGGGAGATTAGGATAAGCATGTATAATGCGTGAGGGCGGGGTCGCATGGCGAGTGCTGTACAACACAGAGAAGACAAGTAGATATTCTACAGCATCTTACTACACGCTGAAAGACAGCGACTGTAATGGGGTGTGTGGGGGGGTACATCGTGAACGGGTCTACAGCATCCATCTCTGCTAACTGACAGCAACTGTAAGAGGTTTTTGGGAGGGACTTGGTGAAGGGGGGAGTCTAGGAAACATAATGTTCTACACGTGATTGTAGATTAATGATAACAAAAACAATTTTTTAAGTGCAATAAGGGCACATCTCTGAATCATCAGAATAAAAGGACAGGCTTTGAGTGCTCCAACCAAATGACAAAGGGTTAAAAGAAGGGATGAAAACTCAAGACCACCTTCGTGCTCCCTTACTTACAGGAGACTCTCTTGAGATCCATGGACACAGACAATCTAAAAGCCGAAGGGGTGTGTACAGGTACCCAACACAGTGAAACTGAAAAACAAACAATCCTAGAATGGATTCTGTTTGAGTCCACAGAGACAGTCAGTAGAAAATAGCCCTATCTGGCCAACGTGAATTCTTTTTGTTTGGTTTCAGCATTGCCCAGCCATAGATTTAGTGGTACAGCAACGTCTTTCTCATTTTCTCTCAACTCAACAATTGAATTGCTGTAAAAGTATACGTCTGGACCTTTGAGATCAGTGGGTTTTATGAAGTTCACGAATTTAAAGAAGGAATAACTATATAAAGAGGGAAGTTTGGACACTGAAATAAACACGTCACTCCACAACACACTCTTTGCTCCCAACTGCTCCTGTCTAGCAACTGGTGTTCCTTTTCATTTGTCGTTCCATCCTATCAGCGGTGATCACGCCGATGTCCCTCAAACATGGTGGTGAGCAAAGCACCAAGTTTTCTTTCTGTGGACAACAGGCCCAGAGGAACAATACCTGTGGTCTTCACGGAGCACTTAGTCAATGAATGTGGCTAAATAGAGTCAGCCAGTGAGAAGAAGATAATAGAGGATACAGACACAGGTTCAAGTCCCTGCACAACCACTTACTGGATTTGTAGGTACATGTGGCTGACTCGACCTGGAAGTATCTCAGTGAACCGAGTGCTCTTTCTACAGCCTAGTTACCTTGAAAGATTTTTGGAAGCATAATGTAGGGAAGTGACAAAGGCGATGTTGTTAACTGTTCTGTACATAAGGATAGATGGGCAGACAAAAAGATGATTGATTCATAGATAGATAGCTAGAGAGACGACAGATGAAAGATAGATAGGTACATAGATTGATGATAGACATCATCGATAGATGATAGGAAGGTAGATAGATAGATAGATAGATAGATAGATAGATAGATAGATAGATAGATAGACAGATAGATAGACAGACAGACAGATGTATAGATAGATATAGGTACATATTGATTAACGTAA
This sequence comes from Manis pentadactyla, assembly GCF_030020395.1. Taxonomy (NCBI): domain Eukaryota; kingdom Metazoa; phylum Chordata; class Mammalia; order Pholidota; family Manidae; genus Manis; species Manis pentadactyla. Next base: position 166,381,654 of record NC_080038.1, read on the forward strand.
ATTTATTGCTAATAACGAGGAGGGCAATGGTGAAAGCACATAGCGAAACTACAGACAAAAGAGAAGACAGAAATCTAGTTTAAAAAGTTCAGTAAGCAGCCGTAAGAAGAAAAAAATCCTACCATTTGAACAACGTGGATGGATCTAGAGGATATTATGTTCAGTGAAAAAGGCCATGCGGAGAAAGACAAGTACCAAATGATTTCACTCATGTGTTGAGTATAACAACAAAGAAAAACTGAAGGAAAAAAACAGCAGCAGACTCACAGAACCCAAGAGTGGACTAACAGCTACCAAAGGGAAAGGAACTAGGCAGGGTGGGTGGGAAGGGTTTGATAAATGTGGGGAAAAAGAAAGGGGGCATTAGGATCAGCATGTATAATGTGTGGGTGGGGGGAGCATGGGGAGGGCTGTACAACACAGAGAAGACCAGTAGTGATTCTACAGCATCTTACTACACGCTGATGGAAAGCGACTGTAACGGGGTGTTGGGGGGACATGGTGAAGGGGTCTACAGCATCCAACTATGCTGATGGACAGCTACTGTAATGGGGTTTTTGTTGGGGACGTGGTGTACTTGGTTAACATAATGTTCTTTGCGTGATTGTGGATTAATGATAACAAAAAAATTTTTTAAAGTGCAATAAGGACATAGCTCTCAATTCTAAGAATAAAAGGACAGGCTCTTAAGGACTACAATGAAAAGACACAGGGTTAAAAGAAGGGATGAAAACTCAAGACCACCTACGTGCTCCCTTACAGGAGACTAACATGAGATCCAAGGACGAAGATGAACTACAAGTTGAGGGGCCTGGAAACATAGCTCTCAACGCTACTATTCCAATTCAGATAGACCTCACTCACATCTAAATACGTAAATGCACTGAAATTCCACCTCCACCTTGACAGCAGAGGGGAGCAGTTTCCCCACAAGCTAGCAGGGCTGCCACCTCAGCAAGTCCATGGGCCACTGGCCCAGAAGGACCCTGCGTGTCACCAAAAGGCAGTTCCCTTAACCAGTGACTACACACATACTCTCTGAAGATGGGCCACCAAGCAGGGCCACCGAGGTAACATCGGTGCACAGGCAAAAAGACATACTACTGGGCATGTACCTACCACGGACCCCTCAGGCCCGCCAGGGTGCTCCCTGCATGGGGCCTCGGATATCCCCTGCAGCTCATGCAGCCGCCACAGCAGGAACGGCCCTGGGGCAGAGCAGCTGGAGGGCACTGGGCTGCACAGTATCAAGAGCGCAGCCCACCAACCACACTATCCACACCCAGCAGACTCGTGCCACCTACGCAGGAGAAGTTCCCACCCAAGGCCACTCCTCTCAAGACCCAAACACAAAGCTAACTCACAAAAACAAACACAAGGAATTGACACTGAGAAGGACACAGAGGAATCAAAGTGCACCTAGGGACAGAACGTGACAAAAGTGAGAAAACAGATATATAGAGAGACAAATGATTGATACATAGATTCGACTGATATACATACATATAGATGATAGATTAATTAGATAGATACACAGATGATAGTAGAGAGATGACAGATAGATAGATAGAAAGATTACATAGGTAAAGAGATAGATAAGTAGGTAGATAGGAAAGCATCATACTAAACTAAGCTATCTTTCACTCAAGATCATGTATGTGCTCCCTTACAGGAGACTCACTTGAGATCCCAGGACACGGACAAATTAAAAGCTGAAGGGGCGGTGACAGGTACCCAAAAAAAGTGAAACTGAGAAACAAACAAACAAACAAATGGATTCTGTTTGAGTCCCCAGAGACAGTCAGTAGAAAATAGCCCTAGCTGGCCACCATGAATTTTTTTTTGTTTGGTTTCAGCAGTGCCCAGAAATAGATACCGTTGTACAGCGAAGTCCTTCTCAATTTTTCTCACCTCAATAACAGAATTGCTGTAATAAAATGCGTCTGGGCTTTTGAAATCAGTGCGTTTTATGATGTTCATGAATGTAAAAAAGAAATAACCACTAAAGAGTGAAGGTTGGACACTCAAATAAACACGTCACTCCACAACACACTCTTTGTTCAAAACTTCTCCTGTCTAGAAATAGGTGTTCATTTTTATTTGTCCCTCCTCCTATCAGAGGTGATCACGCCAATGTCCTTCATACTTGGTGATGAGCAAAAGCACCAAGTATACTTTTCTGACTACTTCAGGCCCAGAGGAAGGATACTTTTAGTCTTTAGGGAAGACTTAGTCAATTATTGTGGCAAATTAGAGTCAGCAGGCGAGAAGGAGGTAAAAGAGGACAGAGGACAGAGATATGGGTTCAAGTCCCTGGACAACCATTTACTGGTTTTGTAAGCACACACGGCAGACTCGACCTGCAATTGTCTCAGTGTACCCAGTGCTCACCATACGTCCTAGTTACTTGGCAAGATTTTTGGAAGCATAATGTAGGGAAGTGACATAGGCGATGTTGTTAACTGTTCTGTACATAAGGATAGATGGGAAGACAAAAAGATGATTGATTCATAGATACATAGATAGATGAGAGATTATAGATAGATGATAGACACGATAGATAGATGATAGGAAGATAGAGAGATACATAGATAGAAAGATAGAAGGATAGATAGATAGATTGATAGATAGACAGACAGTTACACAGATTCAGATAGATATCGTTTAACACAAAGCTATTGCTCATAACCAACAGATCAATGGTGAAAGCACATAGGGAAACTACAAACAAAAAGGAAGAATGAAGTCCAGTTTAAAAAGTGCAGTAAGCAGCCATAAGAAGAAAACAAATCCTACCATTTGCAAGGATGTGGATGTAGCTAGACGGTAGCATGCTCAGTGATATATACCAGGTGGAGAAAGACAAGTAGCCAATGATTTCACTCATGTGTGGAGTATAACAACAAAGAAAAACTGGAGGAAATAAACAGCAGCAGACTCACAGAACCCGAGAGTTCAATAACAGTTACCAAAGGGAAAGGGAATGGGCAGGGTGTGTGGGAAGGGAGGGATAAGGGCAGGGAGAAGAAAGGGGACATTAGGATTAACATGTATAATGCGTGGGCTCGGGGGGGCAAAGGGAGGGATGTACAACACAGAGAAGACAAGTAGAGATTCTACAGCATTTACTACACGCTGATGGACAGCGACTGTAATGGGGTGTTTGTGGGGCAACATGGTGAAGCAGTCTACAGCATACAACAATGCTTATGGACAACGACTGTAAGAGGTTTTGGTGGGGACTTGGTGAAGGTGGGAGCCTAGTAAATATGATGTACTTCACGTGATTGCAGATTAATGATAAAAAAAAATGTTTTTAAGTGCAATATGGGCACAGCAATAAAACAGGCTTTGCGAGCTCCAAACAAAAGACACAGGGTTAAAAGAAGGGATGAAAACTCAAGATCACCTAAGTGCTCCCCTATAGGAGACTCACTTGAGATCCAAAGACACAGACAAACTACAATCCGAAATGGTGGGGACAGCAACCCTACACAAGTGTAACTGAAAAGCAAACAAACCAACAAATGGATTTTGTTTGAGTCCCCAGAGACAGTCAGTAGAAAATAGCCCTATCTAGACACCGTGAATTCTTTTTGTTTGGTTTCAGCAGTGCCCAGCCATAGATTTAGTGGTACAGCAACGTCCTTCTCATTTTTTCTCACCTCAACAACTGAATTGCTGTAATAATATGTGTCTGGGCTTTTGAAATCAGTGGATTTTATGATGTTCTTGAAAGTAAAGTAGTAATAACCACCTAAAGAGGATAGTTTGGACACTCAAACAAACACGTAACTCCACAACACTCTCTTTGCTCCAAAATGCTGCTGCCTAGAAATAGGTGTTCTTTTTATTTGTCCCTCCTCCTATCAGCGGTGATCATGCCATTGTCCCTCAAAGTTGGTGGTGAGCAAAGCACCAAGTATACTTTTCTGTCTAAACAGGCCCAGAGGAAGGAGAGTTGTGGTCTTCTGGAAGCACTTAGTCAACGAAAGTGGCTGAATACAGTCAGCAAGCGAGAAGGAGGTAAAAGAGGACAGAGGACAGAGAGATGGGTGCAAGTCCCTGCACCACCATAAATTACTGGATTTGTAAGCACAAGCGGCTGACTCGACCTGGAAGCGTCTCAGTGAACCCAGTGCTCTCCCTAAGGACTAGTTACTTTGCAATATTTTTGGAAGCATAATGTAGGGAACTGACATAGATGATGTTGTTAACTGTCCTGTACATAAGGATAGATGGCCAGACAAAAAGATGATTGATTCATAGATAGATAGATAGATGACAGATGACAGACAGACGATAGACATGATAGGTAGATAGGAAGATAGATTGATAGACAGATGATAGATAGAAAGATAGATAGAAAGATAGATAGATAAATTGAAAGATAGAAGGATAGACAGATAGATAGATAGACAGATAGATAGATAGAAAGATACATACAGATACATATTAAATAACACAAAGCTACTGCTCATAAAAAGGAGATCAATGGTGAAAGCACAGAGCGAAACTACAAACTAAAAGGAAGAATGAAGTCCAGTTTAAAAACTGCCGTTTGCAGCCATAAGAAGAAAACAAACGCTACCATTTGCAATGACGTGGATGGAGCGAGACGGTAGTATGCTCAGTGAAATATTCCAGGCGGAGAAAGACAAGTACCAAATGATTTCACTCATGTGTGGAGTATAACAACAAAGAAACACTGAAAAAAACAAAACAGCAGCAGACTCACAGAACCCGAATGTGGAGTAACAGTTACCAAAGGGAAAAGGACTGAGAAGGTTGGTTGGGAAGGGAGGGATAAAGGTGGGGAGAAAGAAAAGGGAGATTAGGATAAGCATGTATAATGCGTGAGGGCGGGGTCGCATGGCGAGTGCTGTACAACACAGAGAAGACAAGTAGATATTCTACAGCATCTTACTACACGCTGAAAGACAGCGACTGTAATGGGGTGTGTGGGGGGGTACATCGTGAACGGGTCTACAGCATCCATCTCTGCTAACTGACAGCAACTGTAAGAGGTTTTTGGGAGGGACTTGGTGAAGGGGGGAGTCTAGGAAACATAATGTTCTACACGTGATTGTAGATTAATGATAACAAAAACAATTTTTTAAGTGCAATAAGGGCACATCTCTGAATCATCAGAATAAAAGGACAGGCTTTGAGTGCTCCAACCAAATGACAAAGGGTTAAAAGAAGGGATGAAAACTCAAGACCACCTTCGTGCTCCCTTACTTACAGGAGACTCTCTTGAGATCCATGGACACAGACAATCTAAAAGCCGAAGGGGTGTGTACAGGTACCCAACACAGTGAAACTGAAAAACAAACAATCCTAGAATGGATTCTGTTTGAGTCCACAGAGACAGTCAGTAGAAAATAGCCCTATCTGGCCAACGTGAATTCTTTTTGTTTGGTTTCAGCATTGCCCAGCCATAGATTTAGTGGTACAGCAACGTCTTTCTCATTTTCTCTCAACTCAACAATTGAATTGCTGTAAAAGTATACGTCTGGACCTTTGAGATCAGTGGGTTTTATGAAGTTCACGAATTTAAAGAAGGAATAACTATATAAAGAGGGAAGTTTGGACACTGAAATAAACACGTCACTCCACAACACACTCTTTGCTCCCAACTGCTCCTGTCTAGCAACTGGTGTTCCTTTTCATTTGTCGTTCCATCCTATCAGCGGTGATCACGCCGATGTCCCTCAAACATGGTGGTGAGCAAAGCACCAAGTTTTCTTTCTGTGGACAACAGGCCCAGAGGAACAATACCTGTGGTCTTCACGGAGCACTTAGTCAATGAATGTGGCTAAATAGAGTCAGCCAGTGAGAAGAAGATAATAGAGGATACAGACACAGGTTCAAGTCCCTGCACAACCACTTACTGGATTTGTAGGTACATGTGGCTGACTCGACCTGGAAGTATCTCAGTGAACCGAGTGCTCTTTCTACAGCCTAGTTACCTTGAAAGATTTTTGGAAGCATAATGTAGGGAAGTGACAAAGGCGATGTTGTTAACTGTTCTGTACATAAGGATAGATGGGCAGACAAAAAGATGATTGATTCATAGATAGATAGCTAGAGAGACGACAGATGAAAGATAGATAGGTACATAGATTGATGATAGACATCATCGATAGATGATAGGAAGATAGATAGATAGATAGATAGATAGATAGATAGATAGATAGATAGACAAATAGACAGACAGACAGATGTATAGATAGATATAGGTACATATCGATTAACGTAAATTTATTGCTCATAACGAGGAGGGCAATGGTGAAAGCACATAGCGAAACTACAGACAAAAGAGAAGACAGAAATCTAGTTTAAAAAGTTCAGTAAGCAGCCGTAAGAAGAAAAAAATCCTACCATTTGAACAACGTGGATGGATCTAGAGGATATTATGTTCAGTGAAAAAGGCCATGCGGAGAAAGACAAGTACCAAATGATTTCACTCATGTGTTGAGTATAACAACAAAGAAAAACTGAAGGAAAAAAACAGCAGCAGACTCACAGAACCCAAGAGTGGACTAACAGCTACCAAAGGGAAAGGAACTAGGCAGGGTGGGTGGGAAGGGTTTGATAAATGTGGGGAAAAAGAAAGGGGGCATTAGGATCAGCATGTATAATGTGTGGGTGGGGGGAGCATGGGGAGGGCTGTACAACACAGAGAAGACCAGTAGTGATTCTACAGCATCTTACTACACGCTGATGGAAAGCGACTGTAACGGGGTGTTGGGGGGACATGGTGAAGGGGTCTACAGCATCCAACTATGCTGATGGACAGCTACTGTAATGGGGTTTTTGTTGGGGACGTGGTGTACTTGGTTAACATAATGTTCTTTGCGTGATTGTGGATTAATGATAACAAAAAAATTTTTTAAAGTGCAATAAGGACATAGCTCTCAATTCTAAGAATAAAAGGACAGGCTCTTAAGGACTACAATGAAAAGACACAGGGTTAAAAGAAGGGATGAAAACTCAAGACCACCTACGTGCTCCCTTACAGGAGACTAACATGAGATCCAAGGACGAAGATGAACTACAAGTTGAGGGGCCTGGAAACATAGCTCTCAACGCTACTATTCCAATTCAGATAGACCTCACTCACATCTAAATACGTAAATGCACTGAAATTCCACCTCCACCTTGACAGCAGAGGGGAGCAGTTTCCCCACAAGCTAGCAGGGCTGCCACCTCAGCAAGTCCATGGGCCACTGGCCCAGAAGGACCCTGCGTGTCACCAAAAGGCAGTTCCCTTAACCAGTGACTACACACATACTCTCTGAAGATGGGCCACCAAGCAGGGCCACCGAGGTAACATCGGTGCACAGGCAAAAAGACATACTACTGGGCATGTACCTACCACGGACCCCTCAGGCCCGCCAGGGTGCTCCCTGCATGGGGCCTCGGATATCCCCTGCAGCTCATGCAGCCGCCACAGCAGGAACGGCCCTGGGGCAGAGCAGCTGGAGGGCACTGGGCTGCACAGTATCAAGAGCGCAGCCCACCAACCACACTATCCACACCCAGCAGACTCGTGCCACCTACGCAGGAGAAGTTCCCACCCAAGGCCACTCCTCTCAAGACCCAAACACAAAGCTAACTCACAAAAACAAACACAAGGAATTGACACTGAGAAGGACACAGAGGAATCAAAGTGCACCTAGGGACAGAACGTGACAAAAGTGAGAAAACAGATATATAGAGAGACAAATGATTGATACATAGATTCGACTGATATACATACATATAGATGATAGATTAATTAGATAGATACACAGATGATAGTAGAGAGATGACAGATAGATAGATAGAAAGATTACATAGGTAAAGAGATAGATAAGTAGGTAGATAGGAAAGCATCATACTAAACTAAGCTATCTTTCACTCAAGATCATGTATGTGCTCCCTTACAGGAGACTCACTTGAGATCCCAGGACACGGACAAATTAAAAGCTGAAGGGGCGGTGACAGGTACCCAAAAAAAGTGAAACTGAGAAACAAACAAACAAACAAATGGATTCTGTTTGAGTCCCCAGAGACAGTCAGTAGAAAATAGCCCTAGCTGGCCACCATGAATTTTTTTTTGTTTGGTTTCAGCAGTGCCCAGAAATAGATACCGTTGTACAGCGAAGTCCTTCTCAATTTTTCTCACCTCAATAACAGAATTGCTGTAATAAAATGCGTCTGGGCTTTTGAAATCAGTGCGTTTTATGATGTTCATGAATGTAAAAAAGAAATAACCACTTAAGAGTGAAGGTTGGACACTCAAATAAACACGTCACTCCACAACACACTCTTTGTTCAAAACTGCTCCTGTCTAGAAATAGGTGTTCATTTTTATTTGTCCCTCCTCCTATCAGAGGTGATCACGCCAATGTCCTTCATACTTGGTGATGAGCAAAAGCACCAAGTATACTTTTCTGACTACTTCAGGCCCAGAGGAAGGATACTTTTAGTCTTTAGGGAAGACTTAGTCAATTATTGTGGCAAATTAGAGTCAGCAGGCGAGAAGGAGGTAAAAGAGGACAGAGGACAGAGATATGGGTTCAAGTCCCTGGACAACCATTTACTGGTTTTGTAAGCACACACGGCAGACTCGACCTGCAATTGTCTCAGTGTACCCAGTGCTCACCATACGTCCTAGTTACTTGGCAAGATTTTTGGAAGCATAATGTAGGGAAGTGACATAGGCGATGTTGTTAACTGTTCTGTACATAAGGATAGATGGGAAGACAAAAAGATGACTGATTCATAGATACATAGATAGATGAGAGATTATAGATAGATGATAGACACGATAGAAAGATGATAGGAAGATAGAGAGATACATAGATAGAAAGATAGAAGGATAGATAGATAGATTGATAGATAGACAGACAGTTACACAGATTCAGATAGATATCGTTTAACACAAAGCTATTGCTCATAACCAACAGATCAATGGTGAAAGCACATAGGGAAACTACAAACAAAAAGGAAGAATGAAGTCCAGTTTAAAAAGTGCAGTAAGCAGCCATAAGAAGAAAACAAATCCTACCATTTGCAAGGATGTGGATGTAGCTAGACGGTAGCATGCTCAGTGGTATATACCAGGTGGAGAAAGACAAGTAACCAATGATTTCACTCATGTGTGGAGTATAACAACAAAGAAAAACTGGAGGAAATAAACAGCAGCAGACTCACAGAACCCGAGAGTTCAATAACAGTTACCAAAGGGAAAGGGAATGGGCAGGGTGTGTGGGAAGGGAGGGATAAGGGCAGGGAGAAGAAAGGGGACATTGGGATTAACATGTATAATGCGTGGGCTCGGGGGGGCAAAGGGAGGGATGTACAACACAGAGAAGACAAGTAGAGATTCTACAGCATTTACTACACGCTGATGGACAGCGACTGTAATGGGGTGTTTGTGGGGCAACATGGTGAAGCAGTCTACAGCATACAACAATGCTTATGGACAACGACTGTAAGAGGTTTTGGTGGGGACTTGGTGAAGGTGGGAGCCTAGTAAATATGATGTACTTCACGTGATTGCAGATTAATGATAAAAAAAAATGTTTTTAAGTGCAATATGGGCACAGCAATAAAACAGGCTTTGCGAGCTCCAAACAAAAGACACAGGGTTAAAAGAAGGGATGAAAACTCAAGATCACCTAAGTGCTCCCCTATAGGAGACTCACTTGAGATCCAAAGACACAGACAAACTACAATCCGAAATGGTGGGGACAGCAACCCTACACAAGTGTAACTGAAAAGCAAACAAACCAACAAATGGATTTTGTTTGAGTCCCCAGAGACAGTCAGTAGAAAATAGCCCTATCTAGACACCGTGAATTCTTTTTGTTTGGTTTCAGCAGTGCCCAGCCATAGATTTAGTGGTACAGCAACGTCCTTCTCATTTTTTCTCACCTCAACAACTGAATTGCTGTAATAATATGTGTCTGGGCTTTTGAAATCAGTGGATTTTATGATGTTCTTGAAAGTAAAGTAGTAATAACCACCTAAAGAGGATAGTTTGGACACTCAAACAAACACGTAACTCCACAACACTCTCTTTGCTCCAAAATGCTGCTGCCTAGAAATAGGTGTTCTTTTTATTTGTCCCTCCTCCTATCAGCGGTGATCATGCCATTGTCCCTCAAAGTTGGTGGTGAGCAAAGCACCAAGTATACTTTTCTGTCTAAACAGGCCCAGAGGAAGGAGAGTTGTGGTCTTCTGGAAGCACTTAGTCAACGAAAGTGGCTGAATACAGTCAGCAAGCGAGAAGGAGGTAAAAGAGGACAGAGGACAGAGAGATGGGTGCAAGTCCCTGCACCACCATAAATTACTGGATTTGTAAGCACAAGCGGCTGACTCGACCTGGAAGCGTCTCAGTGAACCCAGTGCTCTCCCTAAGGACTAGTTACTTTGCAATATTTTTGGAAGCATAATGTAGGGAACTGACATAGATGATGTTGTTAACTGTCCTGTACATAAGGATAGATGGCCAGACAAAAAGATGATTGATTCATAGATAGATAGATAGATGACAGATGACAGATAGACAGACGATAGACATGATAGGTAGATAGGAAGATAGATTGATAGACAGATGATAGATAGAAAGATAGATAGAAAGATAGATAGATAAATTGAAAGATAGAAGGATAGACAGATAGATAGATAGACAGATAGATAGATAGAAAGATACATACAGATACATATTAAATAACACAAAGCTACTGCTCATAAAAAGGAGATCAATGGTGAAAGCACAGAGCGAAACTACAAACTAAAAGGAAGAATGAAGTCCAGTTTAAAAACTGCCGTTTGCAGCCATAAGAAGAAAACAAACGCTACCATTTGCAATGTCGTGGATGGAGCGAGACGGTAGTATGCTCAGTGAAATATTCCAGGCGGAGAAAGACAAGTACCAAATGATTTCACTCATGTGTGGAGTATAACAACAAAGAAACACTGAAAAAAACAAAACAGCAGCAGACTCACAGAACCCGAATGTGGAGTAACAGTTACCAAAGGGAAAAGGACTGAGAAGGTTGGTTGGGAAGGGAGGGATAAAGGTGGGGAGAAAGAAAAGGGAGATTAGGATAAGCATGTATAATGCGTGAGGGCGGGGTCGCATGGCGAGTGCTGTACAACACAGAGAAGACAAGTAGATATTCTACAGCATCTTACTACACGCTGAAAGACAGCGACTGTAATGGGGTGTGTGGGGGGGTACATCGTGAACGGGTCTACAGCATCCATCTCTGCTAACTGACAGCAACTGTAAGAGGTTTTTGGGAGGGACTTGGTGAAGGGGGGAGTCTAGGAAACATAATGTTCTACACGTGATTGTAGATTAATGATAACAAAAACAATTTTTTAAGTGCAATAAGGGCACATCTCTGAATCATCAGAATAAAAGGACAGGCTTTGAGTGCTCCAACCAAATGACAAAGGGTTAAAAGAAGGGATGAAAACTCAAGACCACCTTCGTGCTCCCTTACTTACAGGAGACTCTCTTGAGATCCAAGGACACAGACAATCTAAAAGCCGAAGGGGTGTGTACAGGTACCCAACACAGTGAAACTGAAAAACAAACAATCCTAGAATGGATTCTGTTTGAGTCCACAGAGACAGTCAGTAGAAAATAGCCCTATCTGGCCAACGTGAATTCTTTTTGTTTGGTTTCAGCATTGCCCAGCCATAGATTTAGTGGTACAGCAACGTCTTTCTCATTTTCTCTCAACTCAACAATTGAATTGCTGTAAAAGTATACGTCTGGACCTTTGAGATCAGTGGGTTTTATGAAGTTCACGAATTTAAAGAAGGAATAACTATATAAAGAGGGAAGTTTGGACACTGAAATAAACACGTCACTCCACAACACACTCTTTGCTCCCAACTGCTCCTGTCTAGCAACTGGTGTTCCTTTTCATTTGTCGTTCCATCCTATCAGCGGTGATCACGCCGATGTCCCTCAAACATGGTGGTGAGCAAAGCACCAAGTTTTCTTTCTGTGGACAACAGGCCCAGAGGAACAATACCTGTGGTCTTCACGGAGCACTTAGTCAATGAATGTGGCTAAATAGAGTCAGCCAGTGAGAAGAAGATAATAGAGGATACAGACACAGGTTCAAGTCCCTGCACAACCACTTACTGGATTTGTAGGTACATGTGGCTGACTCGACCTGGAAGTATCTCAGTGAACCGAGTGCTCTTTCTACAGCCTAGTTACCTTGAAAGATTTTTGGAAGCATAATGTAGGGAAGTGACAAAGGCGATGTTGTTAACTGTTCTGTACATAAGGATAGATGGGCAGACAAAAAGATGATTGATTCATAGATAGATAGCTAGAGAGACGACAGATGAAAGATAGATAGGTACATAGATTGATGATAGACATCATCGATAGATGATAGGAAGATAGATAGATAGATAGATAGATAGATAGATAGATAGATAGATAGACAAATAGACAGACAGACAGATGTATAGATAGATATAGGTACATATCGATTAACGTAAATTTATTGCTCATAACGAGGAGGGCAATGGTGAAAGCACATAGCGAAACTACAGACAAAAGAGAAGACAGAAATCTAGTTTAAAAAGTTCAGTAAGCAGCCGTAAGAAGAAAAAAATCCTACCATTTGAACAACGTGGATGGATCTAGAGGATATTATGTTCAGTGAAAAAGGCCATGCGGAGAAAGACAAGTACCAAATGATTTCACTCATGTGTTGAGTATAACAACAAAGAAAAACTGAAGGAAAAAAACAGCAGCAGACTCACAGAACCCAAGAGTGGACTAACAGCTACCAAAGGGAAAGGAACTAGGCAGGGTGGGTGGGAAGGGTTTGATAAATGTGGGGAAAAAGAAAGGGGGCATTAGGATCAGCATGTATAATGTGTGGGTGGGGGGAGCATGGGGAGGGCTGTACAACACAGAGAAGACCAGTAGTGATTCTACAGCATCTTACTACACGCTGATGGAAAGCGACTGTAACGGGGTGTTGGGGGGACATGGTGAAGGGGTCTACAGCATCCAACTATGCTGATGGACAGCTACTGTAATGGGGTTTTTGTTGGGGACGTGGTGTACTTGGTTAACATAATGTTCTTTGCGTGATTGTGGATTAATGATAACAAAAAAATTTTTTAAAGTGCAATAAGGACATAGCTCTCAATTCTAAGAATAAAAGGACAGGCTCTTAAGGACTACAATGAAAAGACACAGGGTTAAAAGAAGGGATGAAAACTCAAGACCACCTACGTGCTCCCTTACAGGAGACTAACATGAGATCCAAGGACGAAGATGAACTACAAGTTGAGGGGCCTGGAAACATAGCTCTCAACGCTACTATTCCAATTCAGATAGACCTCACTCACATCTAAATACATAAATGCACTGAAATTCCACCTCCACCTTGACAGCAGAGGGGAGCAGTTTCCCCACAAGCTAGCAGGGCTGCCACCTCAGCAAGTCCATGGGCCACTGGCCCAGAAGGACCCTGCGTGTCACCAAAAGGCAGTTCCCTTAACCAGTGACTACACACATACTCTCTGAAGATGGGCCACCAAGCAGGGCCACCGAGGTAACATCGGTGCACAGGCAAAAAGACATACTACTGGGCATGTACCTACCACGGACCCCTCAGGCCCGCCAGGGTGCTCCCTGCATGGGGCCTCGGATATCCCCTGCAGCTCATGCAGCCGCCACAGCAGGAACGGCCCTGGGGCAGAGCAGCTGGAGGGCACTGGGCTGCACAGTATCAAGAGCGCAGCCCACCAACCACACTATCCACACCCAGCAGACTCGTGCCACCTACGCAGGAGAAGTTCCCACCCAAGGCCACTCCTCTCAAGACCCAAACACAAAGCTAACTCACAAAAACAAACACAAGGAATTGACACTGAGAAGGACACAGAGGAATCAAAGTGCACCTAGGGACAGAACGTGACAAAAGTGAGAAAACAGATATATAGAGAGACAAATGATTGATACATAGATTCGACTGATATACATACATATAGATGATAGATTAATTAGATAGATACACAGATGATAGTAGAGAGATGACAGATAGATAGATAGAAAGATTACATAGGTAAAGAGATAGATAAGTAGGTAGATAGGAAAGCATCATACTAAACTAAGCTATCTTTCACTCAAGATCATGTATGTGCTCCCTTACAGGAGACTCACTTGAGATCCCAGGACACGGACAAATTAAAAGCTGAAGGGGCGGTGACAGGTACCCAAAAAAAGTGAAACTGAGAAACAAACAAACAAACAAATGGATTCTGTTTGAGTCCCCAGAGACAGTCAGTAGAAAATAGCCCTAGCTGGCCACCATGAATTTTTTTTTGTTTGGTTTCAGCAGTGCCCAGAAATAGATACCGTTGTACAGCGAAGTCCTTCTCAATTTTTCTCACCTCAATAACAGAATTGCTGTAATAAAATGCGTCTGGGCTTTTGAAATCAGTGCGTTTTATGATGTTCATGAATGTAAAAAAGAAATAACCACTTAAGAGTGAAGGTTGGACACTCAAATAAACACGTCACTCCACAACACACTCTTTGTTCAAAACTGCTCCTGTCTAGAAATAGGTGTTCATTTTTATTTGTCCCTCCTCCTATCAGAGGTGATCACGCCAATGTCCTTCATACTTGGTGATGAGCAAAAGCACCAAGTATACTTTTCTGACTACTTCAGGCCCAGAGGAAGGATACTTTTAGTCTTTAGGGAAGACTTAGTCAATTATTGTGGCAAATTAGAGTCAGCAGGCGAGAAGGAGGTAAAAGAGGACAGAGGACAGAGATATGGGTTCAAGTCCCTGGACAACCATTTACTGGTTTTGTAAGCACACACGGCAGACTCGACCTGCAATTGTCTCAGTGTACCCAGTGCTCACCATACGTCCTAGTTACTTGGCAAGATTTTTGGAAGCATAATGTAGGGAAGTGACATAGGCGATGTTGTTAACTGTTCTGTACATAAGGATAGATGGGAAGACAAAAAGATGACTGATTCATAGATACATAGATAGATGAGAGATTATAGATAGATGATAGACACGATAGAAAGATGATAGGAAGATAGAGAGATACATAGATAGAAAGATAGAAGGATAGATAGATAGATTGATAGATAGACAGACAGTTACACAGATTCAGATAGATATCGTTTAACACAAAGCTATTGCTCATAACCAACAGATCAATGGTGAAAGCACATAGGGAAACTACAAACAAAAAGGAAGAATGAAGTCCAGTTTAAAAAGTGCAGTAAGCAGCCATAAGAAGAAAACAAATCCTACCATTTGCAAGGATGTGGATGTAGCTAGACGGTAGCATGCTCAGTGGTATATACCAGGTGGAGAAAGACAAGTAACCAATGATTTCACTCATGTGTGGAGTATAACAACAAAGAAAAACTGGAGGAAATAAACAGCAGCAGACTCACAGAACCCGAGAGTTCAATAACAGTTACCAAAGGGAAAGGGAATGGGCAGGGTGTGTGGGAAGGGAGGGATAAGGGCAGGGAGAAGAAAGGGGACATTGGGATTAACATGTATAATGCGTGGGCTCGGGGGGGCAAAGGGAGGGATGTACAACACAGAGAAGACAAGTAGAGATTCTACAGCATTTACTACACGCTGATGGACAGCGACTGTAATGGGGTGTTTGTGGGGCAACATGGTGAAGCAGTCTACAGCATACAACAATGCTTATGGACAACGACTGTAAGAGGTTTTGGTGGGGACTTGGTGAAGGTGGGAGCCTAGTAAATATGATGTACTTCACGTGATTGCAGATTAATGATAAAAAAAAATGTTTTTAAGTGCAATATGGGCACAGCAATAAAACAGGCTTTGCGAGCTCCAAACAAAAGACACAGGGTTAAAAGAAGGGATGAAAACTCAAGATCACCTAAGTGCTCCCCTATAGGAGACTCACTTGAGATCCAAAGACACAGACAAACTACAATCCGAAATGGTGGGGACAGCAACCCTACACAAGTGTAACTGAAAAGCAAACAAACCAACAAATGGATTTTGTTTGAGTCCCCAGAGACAGTCAGTAGAAAATAGCCCTATCTAGACACCGTGAATTCTTTTTGTTTGGTTTCAGCAGTGCCCAGCCATAGATTTAGTGGTACAGCAACGTCCTTCTCATTTTTTCTCACCTCAACAACTGAATTGCTGTAATAATATGTGTCTGGGCTTTTGAAATCAGTGGATTTTATGATGTTCTTGAAAGTAAAGTAGTAATAACCACCTAAAGAGGATAGTTTGGACACTCAAACAAACACGTAACTCCACAACACTCTCTTTGCTCCAAAATGCTGCTGCCTAGAAATAGGTGTTCTTTTTATTTGTCCCTCCTCCTATCAGCGGTGATCATGCCATTGTCCCTCAAAGTTGGTGGTGAGCAAAGCACCAAGTATACTTTTCTGTCTAAACAGGCCCAGAGGAAGGAGAGTTGTGGTCTTCTGGAAGCACTTAGTCAACGAAAGTGGCTGAATACAGTCAGCAAGCGAGAAGGAGGTAAAAGAGGACAGAGGACAGAGAGATGGGTGCAAGTCCCTGCACCACCATAAATTACTGGATTTGTAAGCACAAGCGGCTGACTCGACCTGGAAGCGTCTCAGTGAACCCAGTGCTCTCCCTAAGGACTAGTTACTTTGCAATATTTTTGGAAGCATAATGTAGGGAACTGACATAGATGATGTTGTTAACTGTCCTGTACATAAGGATAGATGGCCAGACAAAAAGATGATTGATTCATAGATAGATAGATAGATGACAGATGACAGATAGACAGACGATAGACATGATAGGTAGATAGGAAGATAGATTGATAGACAGATGATAGATAGAAAGATAGATAGAAAGATAGATAGATAAATTGAAAGATAGAAGGATAGACAGATAGATAGATAGACAGATAGATAGATAGAAAGATACATACAGATACATATTAAATAACACAAAGCTACTGCTCATAAAAAGGAGATCAATGGTGAAAGCACAGAGCGAAACTACAAACTAAAAGGAAGAATGAAGTCCAGTTTAAAAACTGCCGTTTGCAGCCATAAGAAGAAAACAAACGCTACCATTTGCAATGTCGTGGATGGAGCGAGACGGTAGTATGCTCAGTGAAATATTCCAGGCGGAGAAAGACAAGTACCAAATGATTTCACTCATGTGTGGAGTATAACAACAAAGAAACACTGAAAAAAACAAAACAGCAGCAGACTCACAGAACCCGAATGTGGAGTAACAGTTACCAAAGGGAAAAGGACTGAGAAGGTTGGTTGGGAAGGGAGGGATAAAGGTGGGGAGAAAGAAAAGGGAGATTAGGATAAGCATGTATAATGCGTGAGGGCGGGGTCGCATGGCGAGTGCTGTACAACACAGAGAAGACAAGTAGATATTCTACAGCATCTTACTACACGCTGAAAGACAGCGACTGTAATGGGGTGTGTGGGGGGGTACATCGTGAACGGGTCTACAGCATCCATCTCTGCTAACTGACAGCAACTGTAAGAGGTTTTTGGGAGGGACTTGGTGAAGGGGGGAGTCTAGGAAACATAATGTTCTACACGTGATTGTAGATTAATGATAACAAAAACAATTTTTTAAGTGCAATAAGGGCACATCTCTGAATCATCAGAATAAAAGGACAGGCTTTGAGTGCTCCAACCAAATGACAAAGGGTTAAAAGAAGGGATGAAAACTCAAGACCACCTTCGTGCTCCCTTACTTACAGGAGACTCTCTTGAGATCCAAGGACACAGACAATCTAAAAGCCGAAGGGGTGTGTACAGGTACCCAACACAGTGAAACTGAAAAACAAACAATCCTAGAATGGATTCTGTTTGAGTCCACAGAGACAGTCAGTAGAAAATAGCCCTATCTGGCCAACGTGAATTCTTTTTGTTTGGTTTCAGCATTGCCCAGCCATAGATTTAGTGGTACAGCAACGTCTTTCTCATTTTCTCTCAACTCAACAATTGAATTGCTGTAAAAGTATACGTCTGGACCTTTGAGATCAGTGGGTTTTATGAAGTTCACGAATTTAAAGAAGGAATAACTATATAAAGAGGGAAGTTTGGACACTGAAATAAACACGTCACTCCACAACACACTCTTTGCTCCCAACTGCTCCTGTCTAGCAACTGGTGTTCCTTTTCATTTGTCGTTCCATCCTATCAGCGGTGATCACGCCGATGTCCCTCAAACATGGTGGTGAGCAAAGCACCAAGTTTTCTTTCTGTGGACAACAGGCCCAGAGGAACAATACCTGTGGTCTTCACGGAGCACTTAGTCAATGAATGTGGCTAAATAGAGTCAGCCAGTGAGAAGAAGATAATAGAGGATACAGACACAGGTTCAAGTCCCTGCACAACCACTTACTGGATTTGTAGGTACATGTGGCTGACTCGACCTGGAAGTATCTCAGTGAACCGAGTGCTCTTTCTACAGCCTAGTTACCTTGAAAGATTTTTGGAAGCATAATGTAGGGAAGTGACAAAGGCGATGTTGTTAACTGTTCTGTACATAAGGATAGATGGGCAGACAAAAAGATGATTGATTCATAGATAGATAGCTAGAGAGACGACAGATGAAAGATAGATAGGTACATAGATTGATGATAGACATCATCGATAGATGATAGGAAGATAGATAGATAGATAGATAGATAGATAGATAGATAGATAGATAGACAAATAGACAGACAGACAGATGTATAGATAGATATAGGTACATATCGATTAACGTAAATTTATTGCTCATAACGAGGAGGGCAATGGTGAAAGCACATAGCGAAACTACAGACAAAAGAGAAGACAGAAATCTAGTTTAAAAAGTTCAGTAAGCAGCCGTAAGAAGAAAAAAATCCTACCATTTGAACAACGTGGATGGATCTAGAGGATATTATGTTCAGTGAAAAAGGCCATGCGGAGAAAGACAAGTACCAAATGATTTCACTCATGTGTTGAGTATAACAACAAAGAAAAACTGAAGGAAAAAAACAGCAGCAGACTCACAGAACCCAAGAGTGGACTAACAGCTACCAAAGGGAAAGGAACTAGGCAGGGTGGGTGGGAAGGGTTTGATAAATGTGGGGAAAAAGAAAGGGGGCATTAGGATCAGCATGTATAATGTGTGGGTGGGGGGAGCATGGGGAGGGCTGTACAACACAGAGAAGACCAGTAGTGATTCTACAGCATCTTACTACACGCTGATGGAAAGCGACTGTAACGGGGTGTTGGGGGGACATGGTGAAGGGGTCTACAGCATCCAACTATGCTGATGGACAGCTACTGTAATGGGGTTTTTGTTGGGGACGTGGTGTACTTGGTTAACATAATGTTCTTTGCGTGATTGTGGATTAATGATAACAAAAAAATTTTTTAAAGTGCAATAAGGACATAGCTCTCAATTCTAAGAATAAAAGGACAGGCTCTTAAGGACTACAATGAAAAGACACAGGGTTAAAAGAAGGGATGAAAACTCAAGACCACCTACGTGCTCCCTTACAGGAGACTAACATGAGATCCAAGGACGAAGATGAACTACAAGTTGAGGGGCCTGGAAACATAGCTCTCAACGCTACTATTCCAATTCAGATAGACCTCACTCACATCTAAATACATAAATGCACTGAAATTCCACCTCCACCTTGACAGCAGAGGGGAGCAGTTTCCCCACAAGCTAGCAGGGCTGCCACCTCAGCAAGTCCATGGGCCACTGGCCCAGAAGGACCCTGCGTGTCACCAAAAGGCAGTTCCCTTAACCAGTGACTACACACATACTCTCTGAAGATGGGCCACCAAGCAGGGCCACCGAGGTAACATCGGTGCACAGGCAAAAAGACATACTACTGGGCATGTACCTACCACGGACCCCTCAGGCCCGCCAGGGTGCTCCCTGCATGGGGCCTCGGATATCCCCTGCAGCTCATGCAGCCGCCACAGCAGGAACGGCCCTGGGGCAGAGCAGCTGGAGGGCACTGGGCTGCACAGTATCAAGAGCGCAGCCCACCAACCACACTATCCACACCCAGCAGACTCGTGCCACCTACGCAGGAGAAGTTCCCACCCAAGGCCACTCCTCTCAAGACCCAAACACAAAGCTAACTCACAAAAACAAACACAAGGAATTGACACTGAGAAGGACACAGAGGAATCAAAGTGCACCTAGGGACAGAACGTGACAAAAGTGAGAAAACAGATATATAGAGAGACAAATGATTGATACATAGATTCGACTGATATACATACATATAGATGATAGATTAATTAGATAGATACACAGATGATAGTAGAGAGATGACAGATAGATAGATAGAAAGATTACATAGGTAAAGAGATAGATAAGTAGGTAGATAGGAAAGCATCATACTAAACTAAGCTATCTTTCACTCAAGATCATGTATGTGCTCCCTTACAGGAGACTCACTTGAGATCCCAGGACACGGACAAATTAAAAGCTGAAGGGGCGGTGACAGGTACCCAAAAAAAGTGAAACTGAGAAACAAACAAACAAACAAATGGATTCTGTTTGAGTCCCCAGAGACAGTCAGTAGAAAATAGCCCTAGCTGGCCACCATGAATTTTTTTTTGTTTGGTTTCAGCAGTGCCCAGAAATAGATACCGTTGTACAGCGAAGTCCTTCTCAATTTTTCTCACCTCAATAACAGAATTGCTGTAATAAAATGCGTCTGGGCTTTTGAAATCAGTGCGTTTTATGATGTTCATGAATGTAAAAAAGAAATAACCACTTAAGAGTGAAGGTTGGACACTCAAATAAACACGTCACTCCACAACACACTCTTTGTTCAAAACTGCTCCTGTCTAGAAATAGGTGTTCATTTTTATTTGTCCCTCCTCCTATCAGAGGTGATCACGCCAATGTCCTTCATACTTGGTGATGAGCAAAAGCACCAAGTATACTTTTCTGACTACTTCAGGCCCAGAGGAAGGATACTTTTAGTCTTTAGGGAAGACTTAGTCAATTATTGTGGCAAATTAGAGTCAGCAGGCGAGAAGGAGGTAAAAGAGGACAGAGGACAGAGATATGGGTTCAAGTCCCTGGACAACCATTTACTGGTTTTGTAAGCACACACGGCAGACTCGACCTGCAATTGTCTCAGTGTACCCAGTGCTCACCATACGTCCTAGTTACTTGGCAAGATTTTTGGAAGCATAATGTAGGGAAGTGACATAGGCGATGTTGTTAACTGTTCTGTACATAAGGATAGATGGGAAGACAAAAAGATGACTGATTCATAGATACATAGATAGATGAGAGATTATAGATAGATGATAGACACGATAGAAAGATGATAGGAAGATAGAGAGATACATAGATAGAAAGATAGAAGGATAGATAGATAGATTGATAGATAGACAGACAGTTACACAGATTCAGATAGATATCGTTTAACACAAAGCTATTGCTCATAACCAACAGATCAATGGTGAAAGCACATAGGGAAACTACAAACAAAAAGGAAGAATGAAGTCCAGTTTAAAAAGTGCAGTAAGCAGCCATAAGAAGAAAACAAATCCTACCATTTGCAAGGATGTGGATGTAGCTAGACGGTAGCATGCTCAGTGGTATATACCAGGTGGAGAAAGACAAGTAACCAATGATTTCACTCATGTGTGGAGTATAACAACAAAGAAAAACTGGAGGAAATAAACAGCAGCAGACTCACAGAACCCGAGAGTTCAATAACAGTTACCAAAGGGAAAGGGAATGGGCAGGGTGTGTGGGAAGGGAGGGATAAGGGCAGGGAGAAGAAAGGGGACATTGGGATTAACATGTATAATGCGTGGGCTCGGGGGGGCAAAGGGAGGGATGTACAACACAGAGAAGACAAGTAGAGATTCTACAGCATTTACTACACGCTGATGGACAGCGACTGTAATGGGGTGTTTGTGGGGCAACATGGTGAAGCAGTCTACAGCATACAACAATGCTTATGGACAACGACTGTAAGAGGTTTTGGTGGGGACTTGGTGAAGGTGGGAGCCTAGTAAATATGATGTACTTCACGTGATTGCAGATTAATGATAAAAAAAAATGTTTTTAAGTGCAATATGGGCACAGCAATAAAACAGGCTTTGCGAGCTCCAAACAAAAGACACAGGGTTAAAAGAAGGGATGAAAACTCAAGATCACCTAAGTGCTCCCCTATAGGAGACTCACTTGAGATCCAAAGACACAGACAAACTACAATCCGAAATGGTGGGGACAGCAACCCTACACAAGTGTAACTGAAAAGCAAACAAACCAACAAATGGATTTTGTTTGAGTCCCCAGAGACAGTCAGTAGAAAATAGCCCTATCTAGACACCGTGAATTCTTTTTGTTTGGTTTCAGCAGTGCCCAGCCATAGATTTAGTGGTACAGCAACGTCCTTCTCATTTTTTCTCACCTCAACAACTGAATTGCTGTAATAATATGTGTCTGGGCTTTTGAAATCAGTGGATTTTATGATGTTCTTGAAAGTAAAGTAGTAATAACCACCTAAAGAGGATAGTTTGGACACTCAAACAAACACGTAACTCCACAACACTCTCTTTGCTCCAAAATGCTGCTGCCTAGAAATAGGTGTTCTTTTTATTTGTCCCTCCTCCTATCAGCGGTGATCATGCCATTGTCCCTCAAAGTTGGTGGTGAGCAAAGCACCAAGTATACTTTTCTGTCTAAACAGGCCCAGAGGAAGGAGAGTTGTGGTCTTCTGGAAGCACTTAGTCAACGAAAGTGGCTGAATACAGTCAGCAAGCGAGAAGGAGGTAAAAGAGGACAGAGGACAGAGAGATGGGTGCAAGTCCCTGCACCACCATAAATTACTGGATTTGTAAGCACAAGCGGCTGACTCGACCTGGAAGCGTCTCAGTGAACCCAGTGCTCTCCCTAAGGACTAGTTACTTTGCAATATTTTTGGAAGCATAATGTAGGGAACTGACATAGATGATGTTGTTAACTGTCCTGTACATAAGGATAGATGGCCAGACAAAAAGATGATTGATTCATAGATAGATAGATAGATGACAGATGACAGATAGACAGACGATAGACATGATAGGTAGATAGGAAGATAGATTGATAGACAGATGATAGATAGAAAGATAGATAGAAAGATAGATAGATAAATTGAAAGATAGAAGGATAGACAGATAGATAGATAGACAGATAGATAGATAGAAAGATACATACAGATACATATTAAATAACACAAAGCTACTGCTCATAAAAAGGAGATCAATGGTGAAAGCACAGAGCGAAACTACAAACTAAAAGGAAGAATGAAGTCCAGTTTAAAAACTGCCGTTTGCAGCCATAAGAAGAAAACAAACGCTACCATTTGCAATGACGTGGATGGAGCGAGACGGTAGTATGCTCAGTGAAATATTCCAGGCGGAGAAAGACAAGTACCAAATGATTTCACTCATGTGTGGAGTATAACAACAAAGAAACACTGAAAAAAACAAAACAGCAGCATACTCACAGAACCCGAATGTGGAGTAACAGTTACCAAAGGGAAAAGGACTGAGAAGGTTGGTTGGGAAGGGAGGGATAAAGGTGGGGAGAAAGAAAAGGGAGATTAGGATAAGCATGTATAATGCGTGAGGGCGGGGTCGCATGGCGAGTGCTGTACAACACAGAGAAGACAAGTAGATATTCTACAGCATCTTACTACACGCTGAAAGACAGCGACTGTAATGGGGTGTGTGTGGGGGTACATCGTGAACGGGTCTACAGCATCCATCTCTGCTAACTGACAGCAACTGTAAGAGGTTTTTGGGAGGGACTTGGTGAAGGGGGGAGTCTAGGAAACATAATGTTCTACACGTGATTGTAGATTAATGATAACAAAAACAATTTTTTAAGTGCAATAAGGGCACATCTCTGAATCATCAGAATAAAAGGACAGGCTTTGAGTGCTCCAACCAAATGACAAAGGGTTAAAAGAAGGGATGAAAACTCAAGACCACCTTCGTGCTCCCTTACTTACAGGAGACTCTCTTGAGATCCAAGGACACAGACAATCTAAAAGCCGAAGGGGTGTGTACAGGTACCCAACACAGTGAAACTGAAAAACAAACAATCCTAGAATGGATTCTGTTTGAGTCCACAGAGACAGTCAGTAGAAAATAGCCCTATCTGGCCAACGTGAATTCTTTTTGTTTGGTTTCAGCATTGCCCAGCCATAGATTTAGTGGTACAGCAACGTCTTTCTCATTTTCTCTCAACTCAACAATTGAATTGCTGTAAAAGTATACGTCTGGACCTTTGAGATCAGTGGGTTTTATGAAGTTCACGAATTTAAAGAAGGAATAACTATATAAAGAGGGAAGTTTGGACACTGAAATAAACACGTCACTCCACAACACACTCTTTGCTCCCAACTGCTCCTGTCTAGCAACTGGTGTTCCTTTTCATTTGTCGTTCCATCCTATCAGCGGTGATCACGCCGATGTCCCTCAAACATGGTGGTGAGCAAAGCACCAAGTTTTCTTTCTGTGGGCAACAGGCCCAGAGGAACAATACCTGTGGTCTTCACGGAGCACTTAGTCAATGAATGTGGCTAAATAGAGTCAGCCAGTGAGAAGAAGATAATAGAGGATACAGACACAGGTTCAAGTCCCTGCACAACCACTTACTGGATTTGTAGGTACATGTGGCTGACTCGACCTGGAAGTATCTCAGTGAACCGAGTGCTCTTTCTACAGCCTAGTTACCTTGAAAGATTTTTGGAAGCATAATGTAGGGAAGTGACAAAGGCGATGTTGTTAACTGTTCTGTACATAAGGATAGATGGGCAGACAAAAAGATGATTGATTCATAGATAGATAGCTAGAGAGACAACAGATGAAAGATAGATAGGTACATAGATTGATGATAGACATCATCGATAGATGATAGGAAGGTAGATAGATAGATAGATAGATAGATAGATAGATAGATAGATAGACAGATAGATAGACAGACAGACAGATGTATAGATAGATATAGGTACATATTGATTAACGTAAATTTATTGCTAATAACGAGGAGGGCAATGGTGAAAGCACATAGCGAAACTACAGACAAAAGAGAAGACAGAAATCTAGTTTAAAAAGTTCAGTAAGCAGCCGTAAGAAGAAAAAAATCCTACCATTTGAACAACGTGGATGGATCTAGAGGATATTATGTTCAGTGAAAAAGGCCATGCGGAGAAAGACAAGTACCAAATGATTTCACTCATGTGTTGAGTATAACAACAAAGAAAAACTGAAGGAAAAAAACAGCAGCAGACTCACAGAACCCAAGAGTGGACTAACAGCTACCAAAGGGAAAGGAACTAGGCAGGGTGGGTGGGAAGGGTTTGATAAATGTGGGGAAAAAGAAAGGGGGCATTAGGATCAGCATGTATAATGTGTGGGTGGGGGGAGCATGGGGAGGGCTGTACAACACAGAGAAGACCAGTAGTGATTCTACAGCATCTTACTACACGCTGATGGAAAGCGACTGTAACGGGGTGTTGGGGGGACATGGTGAAGGGGTCTACAGCATCCAACTATGCTGATGGACAGCTACTGTAATGGGGTTTTTGTTGGGGACGTGGTGTACTTGGTTAACATAATGTTCTTTGCGTGATTGTGGATTAATGATAACAAAAAAATTTTTTAAAGTGCAATAAGGACATAGCTCTCAATTCTAAGAATAAAAGGACAGGCTCTTAAGGACTACAATAAAAAGACACAGGGTTAAAAGAAGGGATGAAAACTCAAGACCACCTACGTGCTCCCTTACAGGAGACTAACATGAGATCCAAGGACGAAGATGAACTACAAGTTGAGGGGCCTGGAAACATAGCTCTCAACGCTACTATTCCAATTCAGATAGACCTCACTCACATCTAAATACGTAAATGCACTGAAATTCCACCTCCACCTTGACAGCAGAGGGGAGCAGTTTCCCCACAAGCTAGCAGGGCTGCCACCTCAGCAAGTCCATGGGCCACTGGCCCAGAAGGACCCTGCGTGTCACCAAAAGGCAGTTCCCTTAACCAGTGACTACACACATACTCTCTGAAGATGGGCCACCAAGCAGGGCCACCGAGGTAACATCGGTGCACAGGCAAAAAGACATACTACTGGGCATGTACCTACCACGGACCCCTCAGGCCCGCCAGGGTGCTCCCTGCATGGGGCCTCGGATATCCCCTGCAGCTCATGCAGCCGCCACAGCAGGAACGGCCCTGGGGCAGAGCAGCTGGAGGGCACTGGGCTGCACAGTATCAAGAGCGCAGCCCACCAACCACACTATCCACACCCAGCAGACTCGTGCCACCTACGCAGGAGAAGTTCCCACCCAAGGCCACTCCTCTCAAGACCCAAACACAAAGCTAACTCACAAAAACAAACACAAGGAATTGACACTGAGAAGGACACAGAGGAATCAAAGTGCACCTAGGGACAGAACGTGACAAAAGTGAGAAAACAGATATATAGAGAGACAAATGATTGATACATAGATTCGACTGATATACATACATATAGATGATAGATTAATTAGATAGATACACAGATGATAGTAGAGAGATGACAGATAGATAGATAGAAAGATTACATAGGTAAAGAGATAGATAAGTAGGTAGATAGGAAAGCATCATACTAAACTAAGCTATCTTTCACTCAAGATCATGTATGTGCTCCCTTACAGGAGACTCACTTGAGATCCCAGGACACGGACAAATTAAAAGCTGAAGGGGCGGTGACAGGTACCCAAAAAAAGTGAAACTGAGAAACAAACAAACAAACAAATGGATTCTGTTTGAGTCCCCAGAGACAGTCAGTAGAAAATAGCCCTAGCTGGCCACCATGAATTTTTTTTTGTTTGGTTTCAGCAGTGCCCAGAAATAGATACCGTTGTACAGCGAAGTCCTTCTCAATTTTTCTCACCTCAATAACAGAATTGCTGTAATAAAATGCGTCTGGGCTTTTGAAATCAGTGCGTTTTATGATGTTCATGAATGTAAAAAAGAAATAACCACTTAAGAGTGAAGGTTGGACACTCAAATAAACACGTCACTCCACAACACACTCTTTGTTCAAAACTGCTCCTGTCTAGAAATAGGTGTTCATTTTTATTTGTCCCTCCTCCTATCAGAGGTGATCACGCCAATGTCCTTCATACTTGGTGATGAGCAAAAGCACCAAGTATACTTTTCTGACTACTTCAGGCCCAGAGGAAGGATACTTTTAGTCTTTAGGGAAGACTTAGTCAATTATTGTGGCAAATTAGAGTCAGCAGGCGAGAAGGAGGTAAAAGAGGACAGAGGACAGAGATATGGGTTCAAGTCCCTGGACAACCATTTACTGGTTTTGTAAGCACACACGGCAGACTCGACCTGCAATTGTCTCAGTGTACCCAGTGCTCACCATACGTCCTAGTTACTTGGCAAGATTTTTGGAAGCATAATGTAGGGAAGTGACATAGGCGATGTTGTTAACTGTTCTGTACATAAGGATAGATGGGAAGACAAAAAGATGATTGATTCATAGATACATAGATAGATGAGAGATTATAGATAGATGATAGACACGATAGATAGATGATAGGAAGATAGAGAGATACATAGATAGAAAGATAGAAGGATAGATAGATAGATTGATAGATAGACAGACAGTTACACAGATTCAGATAGATATCGTTTAACACAAAGCTATTGCTCATAACCAACAGATCAATGGTGAAAGCACATAGGGAAACTACAAACAAAAAGGAAGAATGAAGTCCAGTTTAAAAAGTGCAGTAAGCAGCCATAAGAAGAAAACAAATCCTACCATTTGCAAGGATGTGGATGTAGCTAGACGGTAGCATGCTCAGTGATATATACCAGGTGGAGAAAGACAAGTAGCCAATGATTTCACTCATGTGTGGAGTATAACAACAAAGAAAAACTGGAGGAAATAAACAGCAGCAGACTCACAGAACCCGAGAGTTCAATAACAGTTACCAAAGGGAAAGGGAATGGGCAGGGTGTGTGGGAAGGGAGGGATAAGGGCAGGGAGAAGAAAGGGGACATTGGGATTAACATGTATAATGCGTGGGCTCGGGGGGGCAAAGGGAGGGATGTACAACACAGAGAAGACAAGTAGAGATTCTACAGCATTTACTACACGCTGATGGACAGCGACTGTAATGGGGTGTTTGTGGGGCAACATGGTGAAGCAGTCTACAGCATACAACAATGCTTATGGACAACGACTGTAAGAGGTTTTGGTGGGGGCTTGGTGAAGGTGGGAGCCTAGTAAATATGATGTACTTCACGTGATTGCAGATTAATGATAAAAAAAATGTTTTTAAGTGCAATATGGGCACAGCAATAAAACAGGCTTTGCGAGCTCCAAACAAAAGACACAGCGTTAAAAGAAGGGATGAAAACTCAAGATCACCTAAGTGCTCCCCTATAGGAGACTCACTTGAGATCCAAAGACACAGACAATCTACAATCCGAAATGGTGGGGACAGCAACCCTACACAAGTGTAACTGAAAAGCAAACAAACCAACAAATGGATTTTGTTTGAGTCCCCAGAGACAGTCAGTAGAAAATAGCCCTATCTAGACACCGTGAATTCTTTTTGTTTGGTTTCAGCAGTGCCCAGCCATAGATTTAGTGGTACAGCAACGTCCTTCTCATTTTTTCTCACCTCAACAACTGAATTGCTGTAATAATATGTGTCTGGGCTTTTGAAATCAGTGGATTTTATGATGTTCTTGAAAGTAAAGTAGTAATAACCACCTAAAGAGGATAGTTTGGACACTCAAACAAACACGTAACTCCACAACACTCTCTTTGCTCCAAAATGCTGCTGCCTAGAAATAGGTGTTCTTTTTATTTGTCCCTCCTCCTATCAGCGGTGATCATGCCATTGTCCCTCAAAGTTGGTGGTGAGCAAAGCACCAAGTATACTTTTCTGTCTAAACAGGCCCAGAGGAAGGAGAGTTGTGGTCTTCTGGAAGCACTTAGTCAACGAAAGTGGCTGAATACAGTCAGCAAGCGAGAAGGAGGTAAAAGAGGACAGAGGACAGAGAGATGGGTGCAAGTCCCTGCACCACCATAAATTACTGGATTTGTAAGCACAAGCGGCTGACTCGACCTGGAAGCGTCTCAGTGAACCCAGTGCTCTCCCTAAGGACTAGTTACTTTGCAATATTTTTGGAAGCATAATGTAGGGAACTGACATAGATGATGTTGTTAACTGTCCTGTACATAAGGATAGATGGCCAGACAAAAAGATGATTGATTCATAGATAGATAGATAGATGACAGATGACAGATAGACAGACGATAGACATGATAGGTAGATAGGAAGATAGATTGATAGACAGATGATAGATAGAAAGATAGATAAATTGAAAGATAGAAGGATAGACAGATAGATAGATAGACAGATAGATAGATAGAAAGATACATACAGATACATATTAAATAACACAAAGCTACTGCTCATAAAAAGGAGATCAATGGTGAAAGCACAGAGCGAAACTACAAACTAAAAGGAAGAATGAAGTCCAGTTTAAAAACTGCCGTTTGCAGCCATAAGAAGAAAACAAACGCTACCATTTGCAATGACGTGGATGGAGCGAGACGGTAGTATGCTCAGTGAAATATTCCAGGCGGAGAAAGACAAGTACCAAATGATTTCACTCATGTGTGGAGTATAACAACAAAGAAACACTGAAAAAAACAAAACAGCAGCAGACTCACAGAACCCGAATGTGGAGTAACAGTTACCAAAGGGAAAAGGACTGAGAAGGTTGGTTGGGAAGGGAGGGATAAAGGTGGGGAGAAAGAAAAGGGAGATTAGGATAAGCATGTATAATGCGTGAGGGCGGGGTCGCATGGCGAGTGCTGTACAACACAGAGAAGACAAGTAGATATTCTACAGCATCTTACTACACGCTGAAAGACAGCGACTGTAATGGGGTGTGTGTGGGGGTACATCGTGAACGGGTCTACAGCATCCATCTCTGCTAACTGACAGCAACTGTAAGAGGTTTTTGGGAGGGACTTGGTGAAGGGGGGAGTCTAGGAAACATAATGTTCTACACGTGATTGTAGATTAATGATAACAAAAACAATTTTTTAAGTGCAATAAGGGCACATCTCTGAATCATCAGAATAAAAGGACAGGCTTTGAGTGCTCCAACCAAATGACAAAGGGTTAAAAGAAGGGATGAAAACTCAAGACCACCTTCGTGCTCCCTTACTTACAGGAGACTCTCTTGAGATCCAAGGACACAGACAATCTAAAAGCCGAAGGGGTGTGTACAGGTACCCAACACAGTGAAACTGAAAAACAAACAATCCTAGAATGGATTCTGTTTGAGTCCACAGAGACAGTCAGTAGAAAATAGCCCTATCTGGCCAACGTGAATTCTTTTTGTTTGGTTTCAGCATTGCCCAGCCATAGATTTAGTGGTACAGCAACGTCTTTCTCATTTTCTCTCAACTCAACAATTGAATTGCTGTAAAAGTATACGTCTGGACCTTTGAGATCAGTGGGTTTTATGAAGTTCACGAATTTAAAGAAGGAATAACTATATAAAGAGGGAAGTTTGGACACTGAAATAAACACGTCACTCCACAACACACTCTTTGCTCCCAACTGCTCCTGTCTAGCAACTGGTGTTCCTTTTCATTTGTCGTTCCATCCTATCAGCGGTGATCACGCCGATGTCCCTCAAACATGGTGGTGAGCAAAGCACCAAGTTTTCTTTCTGTGGACAACAGGCCCAGAGGAACAATACCTGTGGTCTTCACGGAGCACTTAGTCAATGAATGTGGCTAAATAGAGTCAGCCAGTGAGAAGAAGATAATAGAGGATACAGACACAGGTTCAAGTCCCTGCACAACCACTTACTGGATTTGTAGGTACATGTGGCTGACTCGACCTGGAAGTATCTCAGTGAACCGAGTGCTCTTTCTACAGCCTAGTTACCTTGAAAGATTTTTGGAAGCATAATGTAGGGAAGTGACAAAGGCGATGTTGTTAACTGTTCTGTACATAAGGATAGATGGGCAGACAAAAAGATGATTGATTCATAGATAGATAGCTAGAGAGACGACAGATGAAAGATAGATAGGTACATAGATTGATGATAGACATCATCGATAGATGATAGGAAGGTAGATAGATAGATAGATAGATAGATAGATAGATAGATAGATAGATAGATAGACAGATAGATAGACAGACAGACAGATGTATAGATAGATATAGGTACATATTGATTAACGTAAATTTATTGCTAATAACGAGGAGGGCAATGGTGAAAGCACATAGCGAAACTACAGACAAAAGAGAAGACAGAAATCTAGTTTAAAAAGTTCAGTAAGCAGCCGTAAGAAGAAAAAAATCCTACCATTTGAACAACGTGGATGGATCTAGAGGATATTATGTTCAGTGAAAAAGGCCATGCGGAGAAAGACAAGTACCAAATGATTTCACTCATGTGTTGAGTATAACAACAAAGAAAAACTGAAGGAAAAAAACAGCAGCAGACTCACAGAACCCAAGAGTGGACTAACAGCTACCAAAGGGAAAGGAACTAGGCAGGGTGGGTGGGAAGGGTTTGATAAATGTGGGGAAAAAGAAAGGGGGCATTAGGATCAGCATGTATAATGTGTGGGTGGGGGGAGCATGGGGAGGGCTGTACAACACAGAGAAGACCAGTAGTGATTCTACAGCATCTTAGTACACGCTGATGGAAAGCGTCTGTAACGGGGTGTTGGGGGGACATGGTGAAGGGGTCTGCAGCATCCAACTATGCTGATGGACAGCTACTGTAATGGGGTTTTTGTTGGGGACGTGGTGTACTTGGTTAACATAATGTTCTTTGCGTGATTGTGGATTAATGATAACAAAAAAATTTTTTAAAGTGCAATAAGGACATAGCTCTCAATTCTAAGAATAAAAGGACAGGCTCTTAAGGACTACAATGAAAAGACACAGGGTTAAAAGAAGGGATGAAAACTCAAGACCACCTACGTGCTCCCTTACAGGAGACTAACATGAGATCCAAGGACGAAGATGAACTACAAGTTGAGGGGCCTGGAAACATAGCTCTCAACGCTACTATTCCAATTCAGATAGACCTCACTCACATCTAAATACGTAAATGCACTGAAATTCCACCTCCACCTTGACAGCAGAGGGGAGCAGTATCCCCACAAGCTAGCAGGGCTGCCACCTCAGCAAGTCCATGGGCCACTGGCCCAGAAAGACCCTGCGTGTCACCAAAAGGCAGTTCCCTTAACCAGTGACTACACACATACTCTCTGAAGATGGGACACCAAGCAGGGCCACCGAGGTAACATCGGTGCACAGGCAAAAAGACATACTACTGGGCATGTACCTACCACGGACCCCTCAGGCCCGCCAGGGTGCTCCCTGCATGGGGCCTCGGATATCCCCTGCAGCTCATGCAGCCGCCACAGCAGGAACGGCCCTGGGGCAGAGCAGCTGGAGGGCACTGGGCTGCACAGTATCAAGAGCGCAGCCCACCAACCACACTATCCACACCCAGCAGACTCGTGCCACCTACGCAGGAGAAGTTCCCACCCAAGGCCACTCCTCTCAAGACCCAAACACAAAGCTAACTCACAAAAACAAACACAAGGAATTGACACTGAGAAGGACACAGAGGAATCAAAGTGCACCTAGGGACAGAACGTGACAAAAGTGAGAAAACAGATATATAGAGAGACAAATGATTGATACATAGATTCGACTGATATACATACATATAGATGATAGATTAATTAGATAGATACACAGATGATAGTAGAGAGATGACAGATAGATAGATAGAAAGATTACATAGGTAAAGAGATAGATAAGTAGGTAGATAGGAAAGCATCATACTAAACTAAGCTATCTTTCACTCAAGATCATGTATGTGCTCCCTTACAGGAGACTCACTTGAGATCCCAGGACACGGACAAATTAAAAGCTGAAGGGGCGGTGACAGGTACCCAAAAAAAGTGAAACTGAGAAACAAACAAACAAACAAATGGATTCTGTTTGAGTCCCCAGAGACAGTCAGTAGAAAATAGCCCTAGCTGGCCACCATGAATTTTTTTTTGTTTGGTTTCAGCAGTGCCCAGAAATAGATACCGTTGTACAGCGAAGTCCTTCTCAATTTTTCTCACCTCAATAACAGAATTGCTGTAATAAAATGCGTCTGGGCTTTTGAAATCAGTGCGTTTTATGATGTTCATGAATGTAAAAAAGAAATAACCACTTAAGAGTGAAGGTTGGACACTCAAATAAACACGTCACTCCACAACACACTCTTTGTTCAAAACTGCTCCTGTCTAGAAATAGGTGTTCATTTTTATTTGTCCCTCCTCCTATCAGAGGTGATCACGCCAATGTCCTTCATACTTGGTGATGAGCAAAAGCACCAAGTATACTTTTCTGACTACTTCAGGCCCAGAGGAAGGATACTTTTAGTCTTTAGGGAAGACTTAGTCAATTATTGTGGCAAATTAGAGTCAGCAGGCGAGAAGGAGGTAAAAGAGGACAGAGGACAGAGATATGGGTTCAAGTCCCTGGACAACCATTTACTGGTTTTGTAAGCACACACGGCAGACTCGACCTGCAATTGTCTCAGTGTACCCAGTGCTCACCATACGTCCTAGTTACTTGGCAAGATTTTTGGAAGCATAATGTAGGGAAGTGACATAGGCGATGTTGTTAACTGTTCTGTACATAAGGATAGATGGGAAGACAAAAAGATGACTGATTCATAGATACATAGATAGATGAGAGATTATAGATAGATGATAGACACGATAGAAAGATGATAGGAAGATAGAGAGATACATAGATAGAAAGATAGAAGGATAGATAGATAGATTGATAGATAGACAGACAGTTACACAGATTCAGATAGATATCGTTTAACACAAAGCTATTGCTCATAACCAACAGATCAATGGTGAAAGCACATAGGGAAACTACAAACAAAAAGGAAGAATGAAGTCCAGTTTAAAAAGTGCAGTAAGCAGCCATAAGAAGAAAACAAATCCTACCATTTGCAAGGATGTGGATGTAGCTAGACGGTAGCATGCTCAGTGGTATATACCAGGTGGAGAAAGACAAGTAACCAATGATTTCACTCATGTGTGGAGTATAACAACAAAGAAAAACTGGAGGAAATAAACAGCAGCAGACTCACAGAACCCGAGAGTTCAATAACAGTTACCAAAGGGAAAGGGAATGGGCAGGGTGTGTGGGAAGGGAGGGATAAGGGCAGGGAGAAGAAAGGGGACATTGGGATTAACATGTATAATGCGTGGGCTCGGGGGGGCAAAGGGAGGGATGTACAACACAGAGAAGACAAGTAGAGATTCTACAGCATTTACTACACGCTGATGGACAGCGACTGTAATGGGGTGTTTGTGGGGCAACATGGTGAAGCAGTCTACAGCATACAACAATGCTTATGGACAACGACTGTAAGAGGTTTTGGTGGGGACTTGGTGAAGGTGGGAGCCTAGTAAATATGATGTACTTCACGTGATTGCAGATTAATGATAAAAAAAAATGTTTTTAAGTGCAATATGGGCACAGCAATAAAACAGGCTTTGCGAGCTCCAAACAAAAGACACAGGGTTAAAAGAAGGGATGAAAACTCAAGATCACCTAAGTGCTCCCCTATAGGAGACTCACTTGAGATCCAAAGACACAGACAAACTACAATCCGAAATGGTGGGGACAGCAACCCTACACAAGTGTAACTGAAAAGCAAACAAACCAACAAATGGATTTTGTTTGAGTCCCCAGAGACAGTCAGTAGAAAATAGCCCTATCTAGACACCGTGAATTCTTTTTGTTTGGTTTCAGCAGTGCCCAGCCATAGATTTAGTGGTACAGCAACGTCCTTCTCATTTTTTCTCACCTCAACAACTGAATTGCTGTAATAATATGTGTCTGGGCTTTTGAAATCAGTGGATTTTATGATGTTCTTGAAAGTAAAGTAGTAATAACCACCTAAAGAGGATAGTTTGGACACTCAAACAAACACGTAACTCCACAACACTCTCTTTGCTCCAAAATGCTGCTGCCTAGAAATAGGTGTTCTTTTTATTTGTCCCTCCTCCTATCAGCGGTGATCATGCCATTGTCCCTCAAAGTTGGTGGTGAGCAAAGCACCAAGTATACTTTTCTGTCTAAACAGGCCCAGAGGAAGGAGAGTTGTGGTCTTCTGGAAGCACTTAGTCAACGAAAGTGGCTGAATACAGTCAGCAAGCGAGAAGGAGGTAAAAGAGGACAGAGGACAGAGAGATGGGTGCAAGTCCCTGCACCACCATAAATTACTGGATTTGTAAGCACAAGCGGCTGACTCGACCTGGAAGCGTCTCAGTGAACCCAGTGCTCTCCCTAAGGACTAGTTACTTTGCAATATTTTTGGAAGCATAATGTAGGGAACTGACATAGATGATGTTGTTAACTGTCCTGTACATAAGGATAGATGGCCAGACAAAAAGATGATTGATTCATAGATAGATAGATAGATGACAGATGACAGATAGACAGACGATAGACATGATAGGTAGATAGGAAGATAGATTGATAGACAGATGATAGATAGAAAGATAGATAGAAAGATAGATAGATAAATTGAAAGATAGAAGGATAGACAGATAGATAGATAGACAGATAGATAGATAGAAAGATACATACAGATACATATTAAATAACACAAAGCTACTGCTCATAAAAAGGAGATCAATGGTGAAAGCACAGAGCGAAACTACAAACTAAAAGGAAGAATGAAGTCCAGTTTAAAAACTGCCGTTTGCAGCCATAAGAAGAAAACAAACGCTACCATTTGCAATGACGTGGATGGAGCGAGACGGTAGTATGCTCAGTGAAATATTCCAGGCGGAGAAAGACAAGTACCAAATGATTTCACTCATGTGTGGAGTATAACAACAAAGAAACACTGAAAAAAACAAAACAGCAGCAGACTCACAGAACCCGAATGTGGAGTAACAGTTACCAAAGGGAAAAGGACTGAGAAGGTTGGTTGGGAAGGGAGGGATAAAGGTGGGGAGAAAGAAAAGGGAGATTAGGATAAGCATGTATAATGCGTGAGGGCGGGGTCGCATGGCGAGTGCTGTACAACACAGAGAAGACAAGTAGATATTCTACAGCATCTTACTACACGCTGAAAGACAGCGACTGTAATGGGGTGTGTGTGGGGGTACATCGTGAACGGGTCTACAGCATCCATCTCTGCTAACTGACAGCAACTGTAAGAGGTTTTTGGGAGGGACTTGGTGAAGGGGGGAGTCTAGGAAACATAATGTTCTACACGTGATTGTAGATTAATGATAACAAAAACAATTTTTTAAGTGCAATAAGGGCACATCTCTGAATCATCAGAATAAAAGGACAGGCTTTGAGTGCTCCAACCAAATGACAAAGGGTTAAAAGAAGGGATGAAAACTCAAGACCACCTTCGTGCTCCCTTACTTACAGGAGACTCTCTTGAGATCCAAGGACACAGACAATCTAAAAGCCGAAGGGGTGTGTACAGGTACCCAACACAGTGAAACTGAAAAACAAACAATCCTAGAATGGATTCTGTTTGAGTCCACAGAGACAGTCAGTAGAAAATAGCCCTATCTGGCCAACGTGAATTCTTTTTGTTTGGTTTCAGCATTGCCCAGCCATAGATTTAGTGGTACAGCAACGTCTTTCTCATTTTCTCTCAACTCAACAATTGAATTGCTGTAAAAGTATACGTCTGGACCTTTGAGATCAGTGGGTTTTATGAAGTTCACGAATTTAAAGAAGGAATAACTATATAAAGAGGGAAGTTTGGACACTGAAATAAACACGTCACTCCACAACACACTCTTTGCTCCCAACTGCTCCTGTCTAGCAACTGGTGTTCCTTTTCATTTGTCGTTCCATCCTATCAGCGGTGATCACGCCGATGTCCCTCAAACATGGTGGTGAGCAAAGCACCAAGTTTTCTTTCTGTGGACAACAGGCCCAGAGGAACAATACCTGTGGTCTTCACGGAGCACTTAGTCAATGAATGTGGCTAAATAGAGTCAGCCAGTGAGAAGAAGATAATAGAGGATACAGACACAGGTTCAAGTCCCTGCACAACCACTTACTGGATTTGTAGGTACATGTGGCTGACTCGACCTGGAAGTATCTCAGTGAACCGAGTGCTCTTTCTACAGCCTAGTTACCTTGAAAGATTTTTGGAAGCATAATGTAGGGAAGTGACAAAGGCGATGTTGTTAACTGTTCTGTACATAAGGATAGATGGGCAGACAAAAAGATGATTGATTCATAGATAGATAGCTAGAGAGACGACAGATGAAAGATAGATAGGTACATAGATTGATGATAGACATCATCGATAGATGATAGGAAGATAGATAGAGAGATAGATAGATAGATAGATAGATAGATAGATAGATAGATAGATAGATAGATAGATAGACAGATAGACAGACAGACAGATGTATAGATAGATATAGGTACATATTGATTAACGTAAATTTATTGCTCATAACGAGGAGGGCAATGGTGAAAGCACATAGCGAAACTACAGACAAAAGAGAAGACAGAAATCTAGTTTAAAAAGTTCAGTAAGCAGCCGTAAGAAGAAAAAAATCCTACCATTTGAACAACGTGGATGGATCTAGAGGATATTATGTTCAGTGAAAAAGGCCATGCGGAGAAAGACAAGTACCAAATGATTTCACTCATGTGTTGAGTATAACAACAAAGAAAAACTGAAGGAAAAAAACAGCAGCAGACTCACAGAACCCAAGAGTGGACTAACAGCTACCAAAGGGAAAGGAACTAGGCAGGGTGGGTGGGAAGGGTTTGATAAATGTGGGGAAAAAGAAAGGGGGCATTAGGATCAGCATGTATAATGTGTGGGTGGGGGGAGCATGGGGAGGGCTGTACAACACAGAGAAGACCAGTAGTGATTCTACAGCATCTTACTACACGCTGATGGAAAGCGACTGTAACGGGGTGTTGGGGGGACATGGTGAAGGGGTCTACAGCATCCAACTATGCTGATGGACAGCTACTGTAATGGGGTTTTTGTTGGGGACGTGGTGTACTTGGTTAACATAATGTTCTTTGCGTGATTGTGGATTAATGATAACAAAAAAATTTTTTAAAGTGCAATAAGGACATAGCTCTCAATTCTAAGAATAAAAGGACAGGCTCTTAAGGACTACAATGAAAAGACACAGGGTTAAAAGAAGGGATGAAAACTCAAGACCACCTACGTGCTCCCTTACAGGAGACTAACATGAGATCCAAGGACGAAGATGAACTACAAGTTGAGGGGCCTGGAAACATAGCTCTCAACGCTACTATTCCAATTCAGATAGACCTCACTCACATCTAAATACATAAATGCACTGAAATTCCACCTCCACCTTGACAGCAGAGGGGAGCAGTTTCCCCACAAGCTAGCAGGGCTGCCACCTCAGCAAGTCCATGGGCCACTGGCCCAGAAGGACCCTGCGTGTCACCAAAAGGCAGTTCCCTTAACCAGTGACTACACACATACTCTCTGAAGATGGGCCACCAAGCAGGGCCACCGAGGTAA
Source organism: Manis pentadactyla (assembly GCF_030020395.1). Taxonomy (NCBI): domain Eukaryota; kingdom Metazoa; phylum Chordata; class Mammalia; order Pholidota; family Manidae; genus Manis; species Manis pentadactyla. Next base: position 166,420,343 of record NC_080038.1, read on the forward strand.
CATCGGTGCACAGGCAAAAAGACATACTACTGGGCATGTACCTACCACGGACCCCTCAGGCCCGCCAGGGTGCTCCCTGCATGGGGCCTCGGATATCCCCTGCAGCTCATGCAGCCGCCACAGCAGGAACGGCCCTGGGGCAGAGCAGCTGGAGGGCACTGGGCTGCACAGTATCAAGAGCGCAGCCCACCAACCACACTATACACACCCAGCAGACTCGTGCCACCTACGCAGGAGAAGTTCCCACCCAAGGCCACTCCTCTCAAGACCCAAACACAAAGCTAACTCACAAAAACAAACACAAGGAATTGACACTGAGAAGGACACAGAGGAATCAAAGTGCACCTAGGGACAGAACGTGACAAAAGTGAGAAAACAGATATATAGAGAGACAAATGATTGATACATAGATTCGACTGATATACATACATATAGATGATAGATTAATTAGATAGATACACAGATGATAGTAGAGAGATGACAGATAGATAGATAGAAAGATTACATAGGTAAAGAGATAGATAAGTAGGTAGATAGGAAAGCATCATACTAAACTAAGCTATCTTTCACTCAAGATCATGTATGTGCTCCCTTACAGGAGACTCACTTGAGATCCCAGGACACGGACAAATTAAAAGCTGAAGGGGCGGTGACAGGTACCCAAAAAAAGTGAAACTGAGAAACAAACAAACAAACAAATGGATTCTGTTTGAGTCCCCAGAGACAGTCAGTAGAAAATAGCCCTAGCTGGCCACCATGAATTTTTTTTTGTTTGGTTTCAGCAGTGCCCAGAAATAGATACCGTTGTACAGCGAAGTCCTTCTCAATTTTTCTCACCTCAATAACAGAATTGCTGTAATAAAATGCGTCTGGGCTTTTGAAATCAGTGCGTTTTATGATGTTCATGAATGTAAAAAAGAAATAACCACTTAAGAGTGAAGGTTGGACACTCAAATAAACACGTCACTCCACAACACACTCTTTGTTCAAAACTGCTCCTGTCTAGAAATAGGTGTTCATTTTTATTTGTCCCTCCTCCTATCAGAGGTGATCACGCCAATGTCCTTCATACTTGGTGATGAGCAAAAGCACCAAGTATACTTTTCTGACTACTTCAGGCCCAGAGGAAGGATACTTTTAGTCTTTAGGGAAGACTTAGTCAATTATTGTGGCAAATTAGAGTCAGCAGGCGAGAAGGAGGTAAAAGAGGACAGAGGACAGAGATATGGGTTCAAGTCCCTGGACAACCATTTACTGGTTTTGTAAGCACACACGGCAGACTCGACCTGCAATTGTCTCAGTGTACCCAGTGCTCACCATACGTCCTAGTTACTTGGCAAGATTTTTGGAAGCATAATGTAGGGAAGTGACATAGGCGATGTTGTTAACTGTTCTGTACATAAGGATAGATGGGAAGACAAAAAGATGACTGATTCATAGATACATAGATAGATGAGAGATTATAGATAGATGATAGACACGATAGAAAGATGATAGGAAGATAGAGAGATACATAGATAGAAAGATAGAAGGATAGATAGATAGATTGATAGATAGACAGACAGTTACACAGATTCAGATAGATATCGTTTAACACAAAGCTATTGCTCATAACCAACAGATCAATGGTGAAAGCACATAGGGAAACTACAAACAAAAAGGAAGAATGAAGTCCAGTTTAAAAAGTGCAGTAAGCAGCCATAAGAAGAAAACAAATCCTACCATTTGCAAGGATGTGGATGTAGCTAGACGGTAGCATGCTCAGTGGTATATACCAGGTGGAGAAAGACAAGTAACCAATGATTTCACTCATGTGTGGAGTATAACAACAAAGAAAAACTGGAGGAAATAAACAGCAGCAGACTCACAGAACCCGAGAGTTCAATAACAGTTACCAAAGGGAAAGGGAATGGGCAGGGTGTGTGGGAAGGGAGGGATAAGGGCAGGGAGAAGAAAGGGGACATTGGGATTAACATGTATAATGCGTGGGCTCGGGGGGGCAAAGGGAGGGATGTACAACACAGAGAAGACAAGTAGAGATTCTACAGCATTTACTACACGCTGATGGACAGCGACTGTAATGGGGTGTTTGTGGGGCAACATGGTGAAGCAGTCTACAGCATACAACAATGCTTATGGACAACGACTGTAAGAGGTTTTGGTGGGGACTTGGTGAAGGTGGGAGCCTAGTAAATATGATGTACTTCACGTGATTGCAGATTAATGATAAAAAAAAATGTTTTTAAGTGCAATATGGGCACAGCAATAAAACAGGCTTTGCGAGCTCCAAACAAAAGACACAGGGTTAAAAGAAGGGATGAAAACTCAAGATCACCTAAGTGCTCCCCTATAGGAGACTCACTTGAGATCCAAAGACACAGACAAACTACAATCCGAAATGGTGGGGACAGCAACCCTACACAAGTGTAACTGAAAAGCAAACAAACCAACAAATGGATTTTGTTTGAGTCCCCAGAGACAGTCAGTAGAAAATAGCCCTATCTAGACACCGTGAATTCTTTTTGTTTGGTTTCAGCAGTGCCCAGCCATAGATTTAGTGGTACAGCAACGTCCTTCTCATTTTTTCTCACCTCAACAACTGAATTGCTGTAATAATATGTGTCTGGGCTTTTGAAATCAGTGGATTTTATGATGTTCTTGAAAGTAAAGTAGTAATAACCACCTAAAGAGGATAGTTTGGACACTCAAACAAACACGTAACTCCACAACACTCTCTTTGCTCCAAAATGCTGCTGCCTAGAAATAGGTGTTCTTTTTATTTGTCCCTCCTCCTATCAGCGGTGATCATGCCATTGTCCCTCAAAGTTGGTGGTGAGCAAAGCACCAAGTATACTTTTCTGTCTAAACAGGCCCAGAGGAAGGAGAGTTGTGGTCTTCTGGAAGCACTTAGTCAACGAAAGTGGCTGAATACAGTCAGCAAGCGAGAAGGAGGTAAAAGAGGACAGAGGACAGAGAGATGGGTGCAAGTCCCTGCACCACCATAAATTACTGGATTTGTAAGCACAAGCGGCTGACTCGACCTGGAAGCGTCTCAGTGAACCCAGTGCTCTCCCTAAGGACTAGTTACTTTGCAATATTTTTGGAAGCATAATGTAGGGAACTGACATAGATGATGTTGTTAACTGTCCTGTACATAAGGATAGATGGCCAGACAAAAAGATGATTGATTCATAGATAGATAGATAGATGACAGATGACAGATAGACAGACGATAGACATGATAGGTAGATAGGAAGATAGATTGATAGACAGATGATAGATAGAAAGATAGATAGAAAGATAGATAGATAAATTGAAAGATAGAAGGATAGACAGATAGATAGATAGACAGATAGATAGATAGAAAGATACATACAGATACATATTAAATAACACAAAGCTACTGCTCATAAAAAGGAGATCAATGGTGAAAGCACAGAGCGAAACTACAAACTAAAAGGAAGAATGAAGTCCAGTTTAAAAACTGCCGTTTGCAGCCATAAGAAGAAAACAAACGCTACCATTTGCAATGACGTGGATGGAGCGAGACGGTAGTATGCTCAGTGAAATATTCCAGGCGGAGAAAGACAAGTACCAAATGATTTCACTCATGTGTGGAGTATAACAACAAAGAAACACTGAAAAAAACAAAACAGCAGCAGACTCACAGAACCCGAATGTGGAGTAACAGTTACCAAAGGGAAAAGGACTGAGAAGGTTGGTTGGGAAGGGAGGGATAAAGGTGGGGAGAAAGAAAAGGGAGATTAGGATAAGCATGTATAATGCGTGAGGGCGGGGTCGCATGGCGAGTGCTGTACAACACAGAGAAGACAAGTAGATATTCTACAGCATCTTACTACACGCTGAAAGACAGCGACTGTAATGGGGTGTGTGTGGGGGTACATCGTGAACGGGTCTACAGCATCCATCTCTGCTAACTGACAGCAACTGTAAGAGGTTTTTGGGAGGGACTTGGTGAAGGGGGGAGTCTAGGAAACATAATGTTCTACACGTGATTGTAGATTAATGATAACAAAAACAATTTTTTAAGTGCAATAAGGGCACATCTCTGAATCATCAGAATAAAAGGACAGGCTTTGAGTGCTCCAACCAAATGACAAAGGGTTAAAAGAAGGGATGAAAACTCAAGACCACCTTCGTGCTCCCTTACTTACAGGAGACTCTCTTGAGATCCAAGGACACAGACAATCTAAAAGCCGAAGGGGTGTGTACAGGTACCCAACACAGTGAAACTGAAAAACAAACAATCCTAGAATGGATTCTGTTTGAGTCCACAGAGACAGTCAGTAGAAAATAGCCCTATCTGGCCAACGTGAATTCTTTTTGTTTGGTTTCAGCATTGCCCAGCCATAGATTTAGTGGTACAGCAACGTCTTTCTCATTTTCTCTCAACTCAACAATTGAATTGCTGTAAAAGTATACGTCTGGACCTTTGAGATCAGTGGGTTTTATGAAGTTCACGAATTTAAAGAAGGAATAACTATATAAAGAGGGAAGTTTGGACACTGAAATAAACACGTCACTCCACAACACACTCTTTGCTCCCAACTGCTCCTGTCTAGCAACTGGTGTTCCTTTTCATTTGTCGTTCCATCCTATCAGCGGTGATCACGCCGATGTCCCTCAAACATGGTGGTGAGCAAAGCACCAAGTTTTCTTTCTGTGGGCAACAGGCCCAGAGGAACAATACCTGTGGTCTTCACGGAGCACTTAGTCAATGAATGTGGCTAAATAGAGTCAGCCAGTGAGAAGAAGATAATAGAGGATACAGACACAGGTTCAAGTCCCTGCACAACCACTTACTGGATTTGTAGGTACATGTGGCTGACTCGACCTGGAAGTATCTCAGTGAACCGAGTGCTCTTTCTACAGCCTAGTTACCTTGAAAGATTTTTGGAAGCATAATGTAGGGAAGTGACAAAGGCGATGTTGTTAACTGTTCTGTACATAAGGATAGATGGGCAGACAAAAAGATGATTGATTCATAGATAGATAGCTAGAGAGACAACAGATGAAAGATAGATAGGTACATAGATTGATGATAGACATCATCGATAGATGATAGGAAGGTAGATAGATAGATAGATAGATAGATAGATAGATAGATAGACAGATAGATAGACAGACAGACAGATGTATAGATAGATATAGGTACATATTGATTAACGTAAATTTATTGCTAATAACGAGGAGGGCAATGGTGAAAGCACATAGCGAAACTACAGACAAAAGAGAAGACAGAAATCTAGTTTAAAAAGTTCAGTAAGCAGCCGTAAGAAGAAAAAAATCCTACCATTTGAACAACGTGGATGGATCTAGAGGATATTATGTTCAGTGAAAAAGGCCATGCGGAGAAAGACAAGTACCAAATGATTTCACTCATGTGTTGAGTATAACAACAAAGAAAAACTGAAGGAAAAAAACAGCAGCAGACTCACAGAACCCAAGAGTGGACTAACAGCTACCAAAGGGAAAGGAACTAGGCAGGGTGGGTGGGAAGGGTTTGATAAATGTGGGGAAAAAGAAAGGGGGCATTAGGATCAGCATGTATAATGTGTGGGTGGGGGGAGCATGGGGAGGGCTGTACAACACAGAGAAGACCAGTAGTGATTCTACAGCATCTTACTACACGCTGATGGAAAGCGACTGTAACGGGGTGTTGGGGGGACATGGTGAAGGGGTCTACAGCATCCAACTATGCTGATGGACAGCTACTGTAATGGGGTTTTTGTTGGGGACGTGGTGTACTTGGTTAACATAATGTTCTTTGCGTGATTGTGGATTAATGATAACAAAAAAATTTTTTAAAGTGCAATAAGGACATAGCTCTCAATTCTAAGAATAAAAGGACAGGCTCTTAAGGACTACAATAAAAAGACACAGGGTTAAAAGAAGGGATGAAAACTCAAGACCACCTACGTGCTCCCTTACAGGAGACTAACATGAGATCCAAGGACGAAGATGAACTACAAGTTGAGGGGCCTGGAAACATAGCTCTCAACGCTACTATTCCAATTCAGATAGACCTCACTCACATCTAAATACGTAAATGCACTGAAATTCCACCTCCACCTTGACAGCAGAGGGGAGCAGTTTCCCCACAAGCTAGCAGGGCTGCCACCTCAGCAAGTCCATGGGCCACTGGCCCAGAAGGACCCTGCGTGTCACCAAAAGGCAGTTCCCTTAACCAGTGACTACACACATACTCTCTGAAGATGGGCCACCAAGCAGGGCCACCGAGGTAACATCGGTGCACAGGCAAAAAGACATACTACTGGGCATGTACCTACCACGGACCCCTCAGGCCCGCCAGGGTGCTCCCTGCATGGGGCCTCGGATATCCCCTGCAGCTCATGCAGCCGCCACAGCAGGAACGGCCCTGGGGCAGAGCAGCTGGAGGGCACTGGGCTGCACAGTATCAAGAGCGCAGCCCACCAACCACACTATCCACACCCAGCAGACTCGTGCCACCTACGCAGGAGAAGTTCCCACCCAAGGCCACTCCTCTCAAGACCCAAACACAAAGCTAACTCACAAAAACAAACACAAGGAATTGACACTGAGAAGGACACAGAGGAATCAAAGTGCACCTAGGGACAGAACGTGACAAAAGTGAGAAAACAGATATATAGAGAGACAAATGATTGATACATAGATTCGACTGATATACATACATATAGATGATAGATTAATTAGATAGATACACAGATGATAGTAGAGAGATGACAGATAGATAGATAGAAAGATTACATAGGTAAAGAGATAGATAAGTAGGTAGATAGGAAAGCATCATACTAAACTAAGCTATCTTTCACTCAAGATCATGTATGTGCTCCCTTACAGGAGACTCACTTGAGATCCCAGGACACGGACAAATTAAAAGCTGAAGGGGCGGTGACAGGTACCCAAAAAAAGTGAAACTGAGAAACAAACAAACAAACAAATGGATTCTGTTTGAGTCCCCAGAGACAGTCAGTAGAAAATAGCCCTAGCTGGCCACCATGAATTTTTTTTTGTTTGGTTTCAGCAGTGCCCAGAAATAGATACCGTTGTACAGCGAAGTCCTTCTCAATTTTTCTCACCTCAATAACAGAATTGCTGTAATAAAATGCGTCTGGGCTTTTGAAATCAGTGCGTTTTATGATGTTCATGAATGTAAAAAAGAAATAACCACTTAAGAGTGAAGGTTGGACACTCAAATAAACACGTCACTCCACAACACACTCTTTGTTCAAAACTGCTCCTGTCTAGAAATAGGTGTTCATTTTTATTTGTCCCTCCTCCTATCAGAGGTGATCACGCCAATGTCCTTCATACTTGGTGATGAGCAAAAGCACCAAGTATACTTTTCTGACTACTTCAGGCCCAGAGGAAGGATACTTTTAGTCTTTAGGGAAGACTTAGTCAATTATTGTGGCAAATTAGAGTCAGCAGGCGAGAAGGAGGTAAAAGAGGACAGAGGACAGAGATATGGGTTCAAGTCCCTGGACAACCATTTACTGGTTTTGTAAGCACACACGGCAGACTCGACCTGCAATTGTCTCAGTGTACCCAGTGCTCACCATACGTCCTAGTTACTTGGCAAGATTTTTGGAAGCATAATGTAGGGAAGTGACATAGGCGATGTTGTTAACTGTTCTGTACATAAGGATAGATGGGAAGACAAAAAGATGATTGATTCATAGATACATAGATAGATGAGAGATTATAGATAGATGATAGACACGATAGATAGATGATAGGAAGATAGAGAGATACATAGATAGAAAGATAGAAGGATAGATAGATAGATTGATAGATAGACAGACAGTTACACAGATTCAGATAGATATCGTTTAACACAAAGCTATTGCTCATAACCAACAGATCAATGGTGAAAGCACATAGGGAAACTACAAACAAAAAGGAAGAATGAAGTCCAGTTTAAAAAGTGCAGTAAGCAGCCATAAGAAGAAAACAAATCCTACCATTTGCAAGGATGTGGATGTAGCTAGACGGTAGCATGCTCAGTGATATATACCAGGTGGAGAAAGACAAGTAGCCAATGATTTCACTCATGTGTGGAGTATAACAACAAAGAAAAACTGGAGGAAATAAACAGCAGCAGACTCACAGAACCCGAGAGTTCAATAACAGTTACCAAAGGGAAAGGGAATGGGCAGGGTGTGTGGGAAGGGAGGGATAAGGGCAGGGAGAAGAAAGGGGACATTGGGATTAACATGTATAATGCGTGGGCTCGGGGGGGCAAAGGGAGGGATGTACAACACAGAGAAGACAAGTAGAGATTCTACAGCATTTACTACACGCTGATGGACAGCGACTGTAATGGGGTGTTTGTGGGGCAACATGGTGAAGCAGTCTACAGCATACAACAATGCTTATGGACAACGACTGTAAGAGGTTTTGGTGGGGGCTTGGTGAAGGTGGGAGCCTAGTAAATATGATGTACTTCACGTGATTGCAGATTAATGATAAAAAAAATGTTTTTAAGTGCAATATGGGCACAGCAATAAAACAGGCTTTGCGAGCTCCAAACAAAAGACACAGGGTTAAAAGAAGGGATGAAAACTCAAGATCACCTAAGTGCTCCCCTATAGGAGACTCACTTGAGATCCAAAGACACAGACAATCTACAATCCGAAATGGTGGGGACAGCAACCCTACACAAGTGTAACTGAAAAGCAAACAAACCAACAAATGGATTTTGTTTGAGTCCCCAGAGACAGTCAGTAGAAAATAGCCCTATCTAGACACCGTGAATTCTTTTTGTTTGGTTTCAGCAGTGCCCAGCCATAGATTTAGTGGTACAGCAACGTCCTTCTCATTTTTTCTCACCTCAACAACTGAATTGCTGTAATAATATGTGTCTGGGCTTTTGAAATCAGTGGATTTTATGATGTTCTTGAAAGTAAAGTAGTAATAACCACCTAAAGAGGATAGTTTGGACACTCAAACAAACACGTAACTCCACAACACTCTCTTTGCTCCAAAATGCTGCTGCCTAGAAATAGGTGTTCTTTTTATTTGTCCCTCCTCCTATCAGCGGTGATCATGCCATTGTCCCTCAAAGTTGGTGGTGAGCAAAGCACCAAGTATACTTTTCTGTCTAAACAGGCCCAGAGGAAGGAGAGTTGTGGTCTTCTGGAAGCACTTAGTCAACGAAAGTGGCTGAATACAGTCAGCAAGCGAGAAGGAGGTAAAAGAGGACAGAGGACAGAGAGATGGGTGCAAGTCCCTGCACCACCATAAATTACTGGATTTGTAAGCACAAGCGGCTGACTCGACCTGGAAGCGTCTCAGTGAACCCAGTGCTCTCCCTAAGGACTAGTTACTTTGCAATATTTTTGGAAGCATAATGTAGGGAACTGACATAGATGATGTTGTTAACTGTCCTGTACATAAGGATAGATGGCCAGACAAAAAGATGATTGATTCATAGATAGATAGATAGATGACAGATGACAGATAGACAGACGATAGACATGATAGGTAGATAGGAAGATAGATTGATAGACAGATGATAGATAGAAAGATAGATAAATTGAAAGATAGAAGGATAGACAGATAGATAGATAGACAGATAGATAGATAGAAAGATACATACAGATACATATTAAATAACACAAAGCTACTGCTCATAAAAAGGAGATCAATGGTGAAAGCACAGAGCGAAACTACAAACTAAAAGGAAGAATGAAGTCCAGTTTAAAAACTGCCGTTTGCAGCCATAAGAAGAAAACAAACGCTACCATTTGCAATGACGTGGATGGAGCGAGACGGTAGTATGCTCAGTGAAATATTCCAGGCGGAGAAAGACAAGTACCAAATGATTTCACTCATGTGTGGAGTATAACAACAAAGAAACACTGAAAAAAACAAAACAGCAGCAGACTCACAGAACCCGAATGTGGAGTAACAGTTACCAAAGGGAAAAGGACTGAGAAGGTTGGTTGGGAAGGGAGGGATAAAGGTGGGGAGAAAGAAAAGGGAGATTAGGATAAGCATGTATAATGCGTGAGGGCGGGGTCGCATGGCGAGTGCTGTACAACACAGAGAAGACAAGTAGATATTCTACAGCATCTTACTACACGCTGAAAGACAGCGACTGTAATGGGGTGTGTGTGGGGGTACATCGTGAACGGGTCTACAGCATCCATCTCTGCTAACTGACAGCAACTGTAAGAGGTTTTTGGGAGGGACTTGGTGAAGGGGGGAGTCTAGGAAACATAATGTTCTACACGTGATTGTAGATTAATGATAACAAAAACAATTTTTTAAGTGCAATAAGGGCACATCTCTGAATCATCAGAATAAAAGGACAGGCTTTGAGTGCTCCAACCAAATGACAAAGGGTTAAAAGAAGGGATGAAAACTCAAGACCACCTTCGTGCTCCCTTACTTACAGGAGACTCTCTTGAGATCCAAGGACACAGACAATCTAAAAGCCGAAGGGGTGTGTACAGGTACCCAACACAGTGAAACTGAAAAACAAACAATCCTAGAATGGATTCTGTTTGAGTCCACAGAGACAGTCAGTAGAAAATAGCCCTATCTGGCCAACGTGAATTCTTTTTGTTTGGTTTCAGCATTGCCCAGCCATAGATTTAGTGGTACAGCAACGTCTTTCTCATTTTCTCTCAACTCAACAATTGAATTGCTGTAAAAGTATACGTCTGGACCTTTGAGATCAGTGGGTTTTATGAAGTTCACGAATTTAAAGAAGGAATAACTATATAAAGAGGGAAGTTTGGACACTGAAATAAACACGTCACTCCACAACACACTCTTTGCTCCCAACTGCTCCTGTCTAGCAACTGGTGTTCCTTTTCATTTGTCGTTCCATCCTATCAGCGGTGATCACGCCGATGTCCCTCAAACATGGTGGTGAGCAAAGCACCAAGTTTTCTTTCTGTGGACAACAGGCCCAGAGGAACAATACCTGTGGTCTTCACGGAGCACTTAGTCAATGAATGTGGCTAAATAGAGTCAGCCAGTGAGAAGAAGATAATAGAGGATACAGACACAGGTTCAAGTCCCTGCACAACCACTTACTGGATTTGTAGGTACATGTGGCTGACTCGACCTGGAAGTATCTCAGTGAACCGAGTGCTCTTTCTACAGCCTAGTTACCTTGAAAGATTTTTGGAAGCATAATGTAGGGAAGTGACAAAGGCGATGTTGTTAACTGTTCTGTACATAAGGATAGATGGGCAGACAAAAAGATGATTGATTCATAGATAGATAGCTAGAGAGACGACAGATGAAAGATAGATAGGTACATAGATTGATGATAGACATCATCGATAGATGATAGGAAGGTAGATAGATAGATAGATAGATAGATAGATAGATAGATAGATAGATAGACAGATAGATAGACAGACAGACAGATGTATAGATAGATATAGGTACATATTGATTAACGTAAATTTATTGCTAATAACGAGGAGGGCAATGGTGAAAGCACATAGCGAAACTACAGACAAAAGAGAAGACAGAAATCTAGTTTAAAAAGTTCAGTAAGCAGCCGTAAGAAGAAAAAAATCCTACCATTTGAACAACGTGGATGGATCTAGAGGATATTATGTTCAGTGAAAAAGGCCATGCGGAGAAAGACAAGTACCAAATGATTTCACTCATGTGTTGAGTATAACAACAAAGAAAAACTGAAGGAAAAAAACAGCAGCAGACTCACAGAACCCAAGAGTGGACTAACAGCTACCAAAGGGAAAGGAACTAGGCAGGGTGGGTGGGAAGGGTTTGATAAATGTGGGGAAAAAGAAAGGGGGCATTAGGATCAGCATGTATAATGTGTGGGTGGGGGGAGCATGGGGAGGGCTGTACAACACAGAGAAGACCAGTAGTGATTCTACAGCATCTTACTACACGCTGATGGAAAGCGACTGTAACGGGGTGTTGGGGGGACATGGTGAAGGGGTCTGCAGCATCCAACTATGCTGATGGACAGCTACTGTAATGGGGTTTTTGTTGGGGACGTGGTGTACTTGGTTAACATAATGTTCTTTGCGTGATTGTGGATTAATGATAACAAAAAAATTTTTTAAAGTGCAATAAGGACATAGCTCTCAATTCTAAGAATAAAAGGACAGGCTCTTAAGGACTACAATGAAAAGACACAGGGTTAAAAGAAGGGATGAAAACTCAAGACCACCTACGTGCTCCCTTACAGGAGACTAACATGAGATCCAAGGACGAAGATGAACTACAAGTTGAGGGGCCTGGAAACATAGCTCTCAACGCTACTATTCCAATTCAGATAGACCTCACTCACATCTAAATACGTAAATGCACTGAAATTCCACCTCCACCTTGACAGCAGAGGGGAGCAGTATCCCCACAAGCTAGCAGGGCTGCCACCTCAGCAAGTCCATGGGCCACTGGCCCAGAAGGACCCTGCGTGTCACCAAAAGGCAGTTCCCTTAACCAGTGACTACACACATACTCTCTGAAGATGGGACACCAAGCAGGGCCACCGAGGTAACATCGGTGCACAGGCAAAAAGACATACTACTGGGCATGTACCTACCACGGACCCCTCAGGCCCGCCAGGGTGCTCCCTGCATGGGGCCTCGGATATCCCCTGCAGCTCATGCAGCCGCCACAGCAGGAACGGCCCTGGGGCAGAGCAGCTGGAGGGCACTGGGCTGCACAGTATCAAGAGCGCAGCCCACCAACCACACTATCCACACCCAGCAGACTCGTGCCACCTACGCAGGAGAAGTTCCCACCCAAGGCCACTCCTCTCAAGACCCAAACACAAAGCTAACTCACAAAAACAAACACAAGGAATTGACACTGAGAAGGACACAGAGGAATCAAAGTGCACCTAGGGACAGAACGTGACAAAAGTGAGAAAACAGATATATAGAGAGACAAATGATTGATACATAGATTCGACTGATATACATACATATAGATGATAGATTAATTAGATAGATACACAGATGATAGTAGAGAGATGACAGATAGATAGATAGAAAGATTACATAGGTAAAGAGATAGATAAGTAGGTAGATAGGAAAGCATCATACTAAACTAAGCTATCTTTCACTCAAGATCATGTATGTGCTCCCTTACAGGAGACTCACTTGAGATCCCAGGACACGGACAAATTAAAAGCTGAAGGGGCGGTGACAGGTACCCAAAAAAAGTGAAACTGAGAAACAAACAAACAAACAAATGGATTCTGTTTGAGTCCCCAGAGACAGTCAGTAGAAAATAGCCCTAGCTGGCCACCATGAATTTTTTTTTGTTTGGTTTCAGCAGTGCCCAGAAATAGATACCGTTGTACAGCGAAGTCCTTCTCAATTTTTCTCACCTCAATAACAGAATTGCTGTAATAAAATGCGTCTGGGCTTTTGAAATCACTGCGTTTTATGATGTTCATGAATGTAAAAAAGAAATAACCACTTAAGAGTGAAGGTTGGACACTCAAATAAACACGTCACTCCACAACACACTCTTTGTTCAAAACTGCTCCTGTCTAGAAATAGGTGTTCATTTTTATTTGTCCCTCCTCCTATCAGAGGTGATCACGCCAATGTCCTTCATACTTGGTGATGAGCAAAAGCACCAAGTATACTTTTCTGACTACTTCAGGCCCAGAGGAAGGATACTTTTAGTCTTTAGGGAAGACTTAGTCAATTATTGTGGCAAATTAGAGTCAGCAGGCGAGAAGGAGGTAAAAGAGGACAGAGGACAGAGATATGGGTTCAAGTCCCTGGACAACCATTTACTGGTTTTGTAAGCACACATGGCAGACTCGACCTGCAATTGTCTCAGTGTACCCAGTTCTCACCATACGTCCTAGTTACTTGGCAAGATTTTTGGAAGCATAATGTAGGGAAGTGACATAGGCGATGTTGTTAACTGTTCTGTACATAAGGATAGATGGGAAGACAAAAAGATGATTGATTCATAGATACATAGATAGATGAGAGATTATAGATAGATGATAGACACGATAGATAGATGATAGGAAGATAGAGAGATACATAGATAGAAAGATAGAAGGATAGATAGATAGATTGATAGATAGACAGACAGTTACACAGATTCAGATAGATATCGTTTAACACAAAGCTATTGCTCATAACCAACAGATCAATGGTGAAAGCACATAGGGAAACTACAAACAAAAAGGAAGAATGAAGTCCAGTTTAAAAAGTGCAGTAAGCAGCCATAAGAAGAAAACAAATCCTACCATTTGCAAGGATGTGGATGTAGCTAGACGGTAGCATGCTCAGTGATATATACCAGGTGGAGAAAGACAAGTAGCCAATGATTTCACTCATGTGTGGAGTATAACAACAAAGAAAAACTGGAGGAAATAAACAGCAGCAGACTCACAGAACCCGAGAGTTCAATAACAGTTACCAAAGGGAAAGGGAATGGGCAGGGTGTGTGGGAAGGGAGGGATAAGGGCAGGGAGAAGAAAGGGGACATTGGGATTAACATGTATAATGCGTGGGCTCGGGGGGGCAAAGGGAGGGATGTACAACACAGAGAAGACAAGTAGAGATTCTACAGCATTTACTACACGCTGATGGACAGCGACTGTAATGGGGTGTTTGTGGGGCAACATGGTGAAGCAGTCTACAGCATACAACAATGCTTATGGACAACGACTGTAAGAGGTTTTGGTGGGGGCTTGGTGAAGGTGGGAGCCTAGTAAATATGATGTACTTCACGTGATTGCAGATTAATGATAAAAAAAATGTTTTTAAGTGCAATATGGGCACAGCAATAAAACAGGCTTTGCGAGCTCCAAACAAAAGACACAGGGTTAAAAGAAGGGATGAAAACTCAAGATCACCTAAGTGCTCCCCTATAGGAGACTCACTTGAGATCCAAAGACACAGACAAACTACAATCCGAAATGGTGGGGACAGCAACCCTACACAAGTGTAACTGAAAAGCAAACAAACCAACAAATGGATTTTGTTTGAGTCCCCAGAGACAGTCAGTAGAAAATAGCCATATCTGGCCACCGTGAATTCTTTTTGTTTGGTTTCAGCAGTGCCCAGCCATAGATTTAGTGGTACAGCAACGTCCTTCTCATTTTTTCTCACCTCAACAACTGAATTGCTGTAATAATATGTGTCTGGGCTTTTGAAATCAGTGGATTTTATGATGTTCTTGAAAGTAAAGTAGTAATAACCACCTAAAGAGGATAGTTTGGACACTCAAACAAACACGTAACTCCACAACACTCTCTTTGCTCCAAAATGCTGCTGCCTAGAAATAGGTGTTCTTTTTATTTGTCCCTCCTCCTATCAGCGGTGATCATGCCATTGTCCCTCAAAGTTGGTGGTGAGCAAAGCACCAAGTATACTTTTCTGTCTAAACAGGCCCAGAGGAAGGAGAGTTGTGGTCTTCTGGAAGCACTTAGTCAACGAAAGTGGCTGAATACAGTCAGCAAGCGAGAAGGAGGTAAAAGAGGACAGAGGACAGAGAGATGGGTGCAAGTCCCTGCACCACCATAAATTACTGGATTTGTAAGCACAAGCGGCTGAGTCGACCTGGAAGGGTCTCAGTGAACCCAGTGCTCTCCCTAAGGACTAGTTACTTTGCAATATTTTTGGAAGCATAATGTAGGGAACTGACATAGATGATGTTGTTAACTGTCCTGTACATAAGGATAGATGGCCAGACAAAAAGATGATTGATTCATAGATAGATAGATAGATGACAGATGACAGATAGACAGACGATAGACATGATAGGTAGATAGGAAGATAGATTGATAGACAGATGATAGATAGAAAGATAGATAGAAAGATAGATAGATAAATTGAAAGATAGAAGGATAGACAGATAGATAGATAGACAGATAGATAGATAGAAAGATACATACAGATACATATTAAATAACACAAAGCTACTGCTCATAAAAAGGAGATCAATGGTGAAAGCACAGAGCGAAACTACAAACTAAAAGGAAGAATGAAGTCCAGTTTAAAAACTGCCGTTTGCAGCCATAAGAAGAAAACAAACGCTACCATTTGCAATGACGTGGATGGAGCGAGACGGTAGTATGCTCAGTGAAATATTCCAGGCGGAGAAAGACAAGTACCAAATGATTTCACTCATGTGTGGAGTATAACAACAAAGAAACACTGAAAAAAACAAAACAGCAGCAGACTCACAGAACCCGAATGTGGAGTAACAGTTACCAAAGGGAAAAGGACTGAGAAGGTTGGTTGGGAAGGGAGGGATAAAGGTGGGGAGAAAGAAAAGGGAGATTAGGATAAGCATGTATAATGCGTGAGGGCGGGGTCGCATGGCGAGTGCTGTACAACACAGAGAAGACAAGTAGATATTCTACAGCATCTTACTACACGCTGAAAGACAGCGACTGTAATGGGGTGTGTGGGGGGGTACATCGTGAACGGGTCTACAGCATCCATCTCTGCTAACTGACAGCAACTGTAAGAGGTTTTTGGGAGGGACTTGGTGAAGGGGGGAGTCTAGGAAACATAATGTTCTACACGTGATTGTAGATTAATGATAACAAAAACAATTTTTTAAGTGCAATAAGGGCACATCTCTGAATCATCAGAATAAAAGGACAGGCTTTGAGTGCTCCAACCAAATGACAAAGGGTTAAAAGAAGGGATGAAAACTCAAGACCACCTTTGTGCTCCCTTACTTACAGGAGACTCTCTTGAGATCCAAGGACACAGACAATCTAAAAGCCGAAGGGGTGTGTACAGGTACCCAACACAGTGAAACTGAAAAACAAACAATCCTAGAATGGATTCTGTTTGAGTCCACAGAGACAGTCAGTAGAAAATAGCCCTATCTGGCCAACGTGAATTCTTTTTGTTTGGTTTCAGCATTGCCCAGCCATAGATTTAGTGGTACAGCAACGTCTTTCTCATTTTCTCTCAACTCAACAATTGAATTGCTGTAAAAGTATACGTCTGGACCTTTGAGATCAGTGGGTTTTATGAAGTTCACGAATTTAAAGAAGGAATAACTATATAAAGAGGGAAGTTTGGACACTGAAATAAACACGTCACTCCACAACACACTCTTTGCTCCCAACTGCTCCTGTCTAGCAACTGGTGTTCCTTTTCATTTGTCGTTCCATCCTATCAGCGGTGATCACGCCGATGTCCCTCAAACATGGTGGTGAGCAAAGCACCAAGTTTTCTTTCTGTGGACAACAGGCCCAGAGGAACAATACCTGTGGTCTTCACGGAGCACTTAGTCAATGAATGTGGCTAAATAGAGTCAGCCAGTGAGAAGAAGATAATAGAGGATACAGACATAGGTTCAAGTCCCTGCACAACCACTTACTGGATTTGTAGGTACACGTGGCTGACTCGACCTGGAAGTATCTCAGTGAACCGAGTGCTCTTTCTACAGCCTAGTTACCTTGAAAGATTTTTGGAAGCATAATGTAGGGAAGTGACAAAGGCGATGTTGTTAACTGTTCTGTACATAAGGATAGATGGGCAGACAAAAAGATGATTGATTCATAGATAGATAGCTAGAGAGACGACAGATGAAAGATAGATAGGTACATAGATTGATGATAGACATCATCGATAGATGATAGGAAGATAGATAGATAGATAGATAGATAGATAGATAGATAGATAGATAGATAGACAGATAGATAGACAGACAGACAGATGTATAGATAGATATAGGTACATATTGATTAACGTAAATTTATTGCTAATAACGAGGAGAGCAATGGTGAAAGCACATAGCGAAACTACAGACAAAACAGAAGACAGAAATCTAGTTTAAAAAGTTCAGTAAGCAGCCGTAAGAAGAAAAAAATCCTACCATTTGAACAACGTGGATGGATCTAGAGGATATTATGTTCAGTGAAAAAGGCCATGCGGAGAAAGACAAGTACCAAATGATTTCACTCATGTGTTGAGTATAACAACAAAGAAAAACTGAAGGAAAAAAACAGCAGCAGACTCACAGAACCCAAGAGTGGACTAACAGCTACCAAAGGGAAAGGAACTAGGCAGGGTGGGTGGGAAGGGTTTGATAAATGTGGGGAAAAAGAAAGGGGGCATTAGGATCAGCATGTATAATGTGTGGGTGGGGGGAGCATGGGGAGGGCTGTACAACACAGAGAAGACCAGTAGTGATTCTACAGCATCTTACTACACGCTGATGGAAAGCGACTGTAACGGGGTGTTGGGGGGACATGGTGAAGGGGTCTGCAGCATCCAACTATGCTGATGGACAGCTACTGTAATGGGGTTTTTGTTGGGGACGTGGTGTACTTGGTTAACATAATGTTCTTTGCGTGATTGTGGATTAATGATAACAAAAAAATTTTTTAAAGTGCAATAAGGACATAGCTCTCAATTCTAAGAATAAAAGGACAGGCTCTTAAGGACTACAATGAAAAGACACAGGGTTAAAAGAAGGGATGAAAACTCAAGACCACCTACGTGCTCCCTTACAGGAGACTAACATGAGATCCAAGGACGAAGATGAACTACAAGTTGAGGGGCCTGGAAACATAGCTCTCAACGCTACTATTCCAATTCAGATAGACCTCACTCACATCTAAATACGTAAATGCACTGAAATTCCACCTCCACCTTGACAGCAGAGGGGAGCAGTATCCCCACAAGCTAGCAGTGCTGCCACCTCAGCAAGTCCATGGGCCACTGGCCCAGAAGGACCCTGCGTGTCACCAAAAGGCAGTTCCCTTAACCAGTGACTACACACATACTCTCTGAAGATGGGCCACCAAGCAGGGCCACCGAGGTAACATCGGTGCACAGGCAAAAAGACATACTACTGGGCATGTACCTACCACGGACCCCTCAGGCCCGCCAGGGTGCTCCCTGCATGGGGCCTCGGATATCCCCTGCAGCTCATGCAGCCGCCACAGCAGGAACGGCCCTGGGGCAGAGCAGCTGGAGGGCACTGGGCTGCACAGTATCAAGAGCGCAGCCCACCAACCACACTATCCACACCCAGCAGACTCGTGCCACCTACGCAGGAGAAGTTCCCACCCAAGGCCACTCCTCTCAAGACCCAAACACAAAGCTAACTCACAAAAACAAACACAAGGAATTGACACTGAGAAGGACACAGAGGAATCAAAGTGCACCTAGGGACAGAACGTGACAAAAGTGAGAAAACAGATATATAGAGAGACAAATGATTGATACATAGATTCGACTGATATACATACATATAGATGATAGATTAATTAGATAGATACACAGATGATAGTAGAGAGATGACAGATAGATAGATAGAAAGATTACATAGGTAAAGAGATAGATAAGTAGGTAGATAGGAAAGCATCATACTAAACTAAGCTATCTTTCACTCAAGATCATGTATGTGCTCCCTTACAGGAGACTCACTTGAGATCCCAGGACACGGACAAATTAAAAGCTGAAGGGGCGGTGACAGGTACCCAAAAAAAGTGAAACTGAGAAACAAACAAACAAACAAATGGATTCTGTTTGAGTCCCCAGAGACAGTCAGTAGAAAATAGCCCTAGCTGGCCACCATGAATTTTTTTTTGTTTGGTTTCAGCAGTGCCCAGAAATAGATACCGTTGTACAGCGAAGTCCTTCTCAATTTTTCTCACCTCAATAACAGAATTGCTGTAATAAAATGCGTCTGGGCTTTTGAAATCACTGCGTTTTATGATGTTCATGAATGTAAAAAAGAAATAACCACTTAAGAGTGAAGGTTGGACACTCAAATAAACACGTCACTCCACAACACACTCTTTGTTCAAAACTGCTCCTGTCTAGAAATAGGTGTTCATTTTTATTTGTCCCTCCTCCTATCAGAGGTGATCACGCCAATGTCCTTCATACTTGGTGATGAGCAAAAGCACCAAGTATACTTTTCTGACTACTTCAGGCCCAGAGGAAGGATACTTTTAGTCTTTAGGGAAGACTTAGTCAATTATTGTGGCAAATTAGAGTCAGCAGGCGAGAAGGAGGTAAAAGAGGACAGAGGACAGAGATATGGGTTCAAGTCCCTGGACAACCATTTACTGGTTTTGTAAGCACACACGGCAGACTCGACCTGCAATTGTCTCAGTGTACCCAGTGCTCACCATACGTCCTAGTTACTTGGCAAGATTTTTGGAAGCATAATGTAGGGAAGTGACATAGGCGATGTTGTTAACTGTTCTGTACATAAGGATAGATGGGAAGACAAAAAGATGATTGATTCATAGATACATAGATAGATGAGAGATTATAGATAGATGATAGACACGATAGATAGATGATAGGAAGATAGAGAGATACATAGATAGAAAGATAGAAGGATAGATAGATAGATTGATAGATAGACAGACAGTTACACAGATTCAGATAGATATCGTTTAACACAAAGCTATTGCTCATAACCAACAGATCAATGGTGAAAGCACATAGGGAAACTACAAACAAAAAGGAAGAATGAAGTCCAGTTTAAAAAGTGCAGTAAGCAGCCATAAGAAGAAAACAAATCCTACCATTTGCAAGGATGTGGATGTAGCTAGACGGTAGCATGCTCAGTGATATATACCAGGTGGAGAAAGACAAGTAGCCAATGATTTCACTCATGTGTGGAGTATAACAACAAAGAAAAACTGGAGGAAATAAACAGCAGCAGACTCACAGAACCCGAGAGTTCAATAACAGTTACCAAAGGGAAAGGGAATGGGCAGGGTGTGTGGGAAGGGAGGGATAAGGGCAGGGAGAAGAAAGGGGACATTAGGATTAACATGTATAATGCGTGGGCTCGGGGGGGCAAAGGGAGGGATGTACAACACAGAGAAGACAAGTAGAGATTCTACAGCATTTACTACACGCTGATGGACAGCGACTGTAATGGGGTGTTTGTGGGGCAACATGGTGAAGCAGTCTACAGCATACAACAATGCTTATGGACAACGACTGTAAGAGGTTTTGGTGGGGACTTGGTGAAGGTGGGAGCCTAGTAAATATGATGTACTTCACGTGATTGCAGATTAATGATAAAAAAAAATGTTTTTAAGTGCAATATGGGCACAGCAATAAAACAGGCTTTGCGAGCTCCAAACAAAAGACACAGGGTTAAAAGAAGGGATGAAAACTCAAGATCACCTAAGTGCTCCCCTATAGGAGACTCACTTGAGATCCAAAGACACAGACAAACTACAATCCGAAATGGTGGGGACAGCAACCCTACACAAGTGTAACTGAAAAGCAAACAAACCAACAAATGGATTTTGTTTGAGTCCCCAGAGACAGTCAGTAGAAAATAGCCCTATCTAGACACCGTGAATTCTTTTTGTTTGGTTTCAGCAGTGCCCAGCCATAGATTTAGTGGTACAGCAACGTCCTTCTCATTTTTTCTCACCTCAACAACTGAATTGCTGTAATAATATGTGTCTGGGCTTTTGAAATCAGTGGATTTTATGATGTTCTTGAAAGTAAAGTAGTAATAACCACCTAAAGAGGATAGTTTGGACACTCAAACAAACACGTAACTCCACAACACTCTCTTTGCTCCAAAATGCTGCTGCCTAGAAATAGGTGTTCTTTTTATTTGTCCCTCCTCCTATCAGCGGTGATCATGCCATTGTCCCTCAAAGTTGGTGGTGAGCAAAGCACCAAGTATACTTTTCTGTCTAAACAGGCCCAGAGGAAGGAGAGTTGTGGTCTTCTGGAAGCACTTAGTCAACGAAAGTGGCTGAATACAGTCAGCAAGCGAGAAGGAGGTAAAAGAGGACAGAGGACAGAGAGATGGGTGCAAGTCCCTGCACCACCATAAATTACTGGATTTGTAAGCACAAGCGGCTGAGTCGACCTGGAAGGGTCTCAGTGAACCCAGTGCTCTCCCTAAGGACTAGTTACTTTGCAATATTTTTGGAAGCATAATGTAGGGAACTGACATAGATGATGTTGTTAACTGTCCTGTACATAAGGATAGATGGCCAGACAAAAAGATGATTGATTCATAGATAGATAGATAGATGACAGATGACAGATAGACAGACGATAGACATGATAGGTAGATAGGAAGATAGATTGATAGACAGATGATAGATAGAAAGATAGATAAATTGAAAGATAGAAGGATAGACAGATAGATAGATAGACAGATAGATAGATAGAAAGATACATACAGATACATATTAAATAACACAAAGCTACTGCTCATAAAAAGGAGATCAATGGTGAAAGCACAGAGCGAAACTACAAACTAAAAGGAAGAATGAAGTCCAGTTTAAAAACTGCCGTTTGCAGCCATAAGAAGAAAACAAACGCTACCATTTGCAATGACGTGGATGGAGCGAGACGGTAGTATGCTCAGTGAAATATTCCAGGCGGAGAAAGACAAGTACCAAATGATTTCACTCATGTGTGGAGTATAACAACAAAGAAACACTGAAAAAAACAAAACAGCAGCAGACTCACAGAACCCGAATGTGGAGTAACAGTTACCAAAGGGAAAAGGACTGAGAAGGTTGGTTGGGAAGGGAGGGATAAAGGTGGGGAGAAAGAAAAGGGAGATTAGGATAAGCATGTATAATGCGTGAGGGCGGGGTCGCATGGCGAGTGCTGTACAACACAGAGAAGACAAGTAGATATTCTACAGCATCTTACTACACGCTGAAAGACAGCGACTGTAATGGGGTGTGTGGGGGGGTACATCGTGAACGGGTCTACAGCATCCATCTCTGCTAACTGACAGCAACTGTAAGAGGTTTTTGGGAGGGACTTGGTGAAGGGGGGAGTCTAGGAAACATAATGTTCTACACGTGATTGTAGATTAATGATAACAAAAACAATTTTTTAAGTGCAATAAGGGCACATCTCTGAATCATCAGAATAAAAGGACAGGCTTTGAGTGCTCCAACCAAATGACAAAGGGTTAAAAGAAGGGATGAAAACTCAAGACCACCTTTGTGCTCCCTTACTTACAGGAGACTCTCTTGAGATCCAAGGACACAGACAATCTAAAAGCCGAAGGGGTGTGTACAGGTACCCAACACAGTGAAACTGAAAAACAAACAATCCTAGAATGGATTCTGTTTGAGTCCACAGAGACAGTCAGTAGAAAATAGCCCTATCTGGCCAACGTGAATTCTTTTTGTTTGGTTTCAGCATTGCCCAGCCATAGATTTAGTGGTACAGCAACGTCTTTCTCATTTTCTCTCAACTCAACAATTGAATTGCTGTAAAAGTATACGTCTGGACCTTTGAGATCAGTGGGTTTTATGAAGTTCACGAATTTAAAGAAGGAATAACTATATAAAGAGGGAAGTTTGGACACTGAAATAAACACGTCACTCCACAACACACTCTTTGCTCCCAACTGCTCCTGTCTAGCAACTGGTGTTCCTTTTCATTTGTCGTTCCATCCTATCAGCGGTGATCACGCCGATGTCCCTCAAACATGGTGGTGAGCAAAGCACCAAGTTTTCTTTCTGTGGACAACAGGCCCAGAGGAACAATACCTGTGGTCTTCACGGAGCACTTAGTCAATGAATGTGGCTAAATAGAGTCAGCCAGTGAGAAGAAGATAATAGAGGATACAGACATAGGTTCAAGTCCCTGCACAACCACTTACTGGATTTGTAGGTACACGTGGCTGACTCGACCTGGAAGTATCTCAGTGAACCGAGTGCTCTTTCTACAGCCTAGTTACCTTGAAAGATTTTTGGAAGCATAATGTAGGGAAGTGACAAAGGCGATGTTGTTAACTGTTCTGTACATAAGGATAGATGGGCAGACAAAAAGATGATTGATTCATAGATAGATAGCTAGAGAGACGACAGATGAAAGATAGATAGGTACATAGATTGATGATAGACATCATCGATAGATGATAGGAAGATAGATAGATAGATAGATAGATAGATAGATAGATAGATAGACAGATAGATAGACAGACAGACAGATGTATAGATAGATATAGGTACATATTGATTAACGTAAATTTATTGCTAATAACGAGGAGAGCAATGGTGAAAGCACATAGCGAAACTACAGACAAAAGAGAAGACAGAAATCTAGTTTAAAAAGTTCAGTAAGCAGCCGTAAGAAGAAAAAAATCCTACCATTTGAACAACGTGGATGGATCTAGAGGATATTATGTTCAGTGAAAAAGGCCATGCGGAGAAAGACAAGTACCAAATGATTTCACTCATGTGTTGAGTATAACAACAAAGAAAAACTGAAGGAAAAAAACAGCAGCAGACTCACAGAACCCAAGAGTGGACTAACAGCTACCAAAGGGAAAGGAACTAGGCAGGGTGGGTGGGAAGGGTTTGATAAATGTGGGGAAAAAGAAAGGGGGCATTAGGATCAGCATGTATAATGTGTGGGTGGGGGGAGCATGGGGAGGGCTGTACAACACAGAGAAGACCAGTAGTGATTCTACAGCATCTTACTACACGCTGATGGAAAGCGACTGTAACGGGGTGTTGGGGGGACATGGTGAAGGGGTCTGCAGCATCCAACTATGCTGATGGACAGCTACTGTAATGGGGTTTTTGTTGGGGACGTGGTGTACTTGGTTAACATAATGTTCTTTGCGTGATTGTGGATTAATGATAACAAAAAAATTTTTTAAAGTGCAATAAGGACATAGCTCTCAATTCTAAGAATAAAAGGACAGGCTCTTAAGGACTACAATGAAAAGACACAGGGTTAAAAGAAGGGATGAAAACTCAAGACCACCTACGTGCTCCCTTACAGGAGACTAACATGAGATCCAAGGACGAAGATGAACTACAAGTTGAGGGGCCTGGAAACATAGCTCTCAACGCTACTATTCCAATTCAGATAGACCTCACTCACATCTAAATACGTAAATGCACTGAAATTCCACCTCCACCTTGACAGCAGAGGGGAGCAGTATCCCCACAAGCTAGCAGTGCTGCCACCTCAGCAAGTCCATGGGCCACTGGCCCAGAAGGACCCTGCGTGTCACCAAAAGGCAGTTCCCTTAACCAGTGACTACACACATACTCTCTGAAGATGGGCCACCAAGCAGGGCCACCGAGGTAACATCGGTGCACAGGCAAAAAGACATACTACTGGGCATGTACCTACCACGGACCCCTCAGGCCCGCCAGGGTGCTCCCTGCATGGGGCCTCGGATATCCCCTGCAGCTCATGCAGCCGCCACAGCAGGAACGGCCCTGGGGCAGAGCAGCTGGAGGGCACTGGGCTGCACAGTATCAAGAGCGCAGCCCACCAACCACACTATCCACACCCAGCAGACTCGTGCCACCTACGCAGGAGAAGTTCCCACCCAAGGCCACTCCTCTCAAGACCCAAACACAAAGCTAACTCACAAAAACAAACACAAGGAATTGACACTGAGAAGGACACAGAGGAATCAAAGTGCACCTAGGGACAGAACGTGACAAAAGTGAGAAAACAGATATATAGAGAGACAAATGATTGATACATAGATTCGACTGATATACATACATATAGATGATAGATTAATTAGATAGATACACAGATGATAGTAGAGAGATGACAGATAGATAGATAGAAAGATTACATAGGTAAAGAGATAGATAAGTAGGTAGATAGGAAAGCATCATACTAAACTAAGCTATCTTTCACTCAAGATCATGTATGTGCTCCCTTACAGGAGACTCACTTGAGATCCCAGGACACGGACAAATTAAAAGCTGAAGGGGCGGTGACAGGTACCCAAAAAAAGTGAAACTGAGAAACAAACAAACAAACAAATGGATTCTGTTTGAGTCCCCAGAGACAGTCAGTAGAAAATAGCCCTAGCTGGCCACCATGAATTTTTTTTTGTTTGGTTTCAGCAGTGCCCAGAAATAGATACCGTTGTACAGCGAAGTCCTTCTCAATTTTTCTCACCTCAATAACAGAATTGCTGTAATAAAATGCGTCTGGGCTTTTGAAATCACTGCGTTTTATGATGTTCATGAATGTAAAAAAGAAATAACCACTTAAGAGTGAAGGTTGGACACTCAAATAAACACGTCACTCCACAACACACTCTTTGTTCAAAACTGCTCCTGTCTAGAAATAGGTGTTCATTTTTATTTGTCCCTCCTCCTATCAGAGGTGATCACGCCAATGTCCTTCATACTTGGTGATGAGCAAAAGCACCAAGTATACTTTTCTGACTACTTCAGGCCCAGAGGAAGGATACTTTTAGTCTTTAGGGAAGACTTAGTCAATTATTGTGGCAAATTAGAGTCAGCAGGCGAGAAGGAGGTAAAAGAGGACAGAGGACAGAGATATGGGTTCAAGTCCCTGGACAACCATTTACTGGTTTTGTAAGCACACACGGCAGACTCGACCTGCAATTGTCTCAGTGTACCCAGTGCTCACCATACGTCCTAGTTACTTGGCAAGATTTTTGGAAGCATAATGTAGGGAAGTGACATAGGCGATGTTGTTAACTGTTCTGTACATAAGGATAGATGGGAAGACAAAAAGATGATTGATTCATAGATACATAGATAGATGAGAGATTATAGATAGATGATAGACACGATAGATAGATGATAGGAAGATAGAGAGATACATAGATAGAAAGATAGAAGGATAGATAGATAGATTGATAGATAGACAGACAGTTACACAGATTCAGATAGATATCGTTTAACACAAAGCTATTGCTCATAACCAACAGATCAATGGTGAAAGCACATAGGGAAACTACAAACAAAAAGGAAGAATGAAGTCCAGTTTAAAAAGTGCAGTAAGCAGCCATAAGAAGAAAACAAATCCTACCATTTGCAAGGATGTGGATGTAGCTAGACGGTAGCATGCTCAGTGATATATACCAGGTGGAGAAAGACAAGTAGCCAATGATTTCACTCATGTGTGGAGTATAACAACAAAGAAAAACTGGAGGAAATAAACAGCAGCAGACTCACAGAACCCGAGAGTTCAATAACAGTTACCAAAGGGAAAGGGAATGGGCAGGGTGTGTGGGAAGGGAGGGATAAGGGCAGGGAGAAGAAAGGGGACATTAGGATTAACATGTATAATGCGTGGGCTCGGGGGGGCAAAGGGAGGGATGTACAACACAGAGAAGACAAGTAGAGATTCTACAGCATTTACTACACGCTGATGGACAGCGACTGTAATGGGGTGTTTGTGGGGCAACATGGTGAAGCAGTCTACAGCATACAACAATGCTTATGGACAACGACTGTAAGAGGTTTTGGTGGGGACTTGGTGAAGGTGGGAGCCTAGTAAATATGATGTACTTCACGTGATTGCAGATTAATGATAAAAAAAAATGTTTTTAAGTGCAATATGGGCACAGCAATAAAACAGGCTTTGCGAGCTCCAAACAAAAGACACAGGGTTAAAAGAAGGGATGAAAACTCAAGATCACCTAAGTGCTCCCCTATAGGAGACTCACTTGAGATCCAAAGACACAGACAAACTACAATCCGAAATGGTGGGGACAGCAACCCTACACAAGTGTAACTGAAAAGCAAACAAACCAACAAATGGATTTTGTTTGAGTCCCCAGAGACAGTCAGTAGAAAATAGCCCTATCTAGACACCGTGAATTCTTTTTGTTTGGTTTCAGCAGTGCCCAGCCATAGATTTAGTGGTACAGCAACGTCCTTCTCATTTTTTCTCACCTCAACAACTGAATTGCTGTAATAATATGTGTCTGGGCTTTTGAAATCAGTGGATTTTATGATGTTCTTGAAAGTAAAGTAGTAATAACCACCTAAAGAGGATAGTTTGGACACTCAAACAAACACGTAACTCCACAACACTCTCTTTGCTCCAAAATGCTGCTGCCTAGAAATAGGTGTTCTTTTTATTTGTCCCTCCTCCTATCAGCGGTGATCATGCCATTGTCCCTCAAAGTTGGTGGTGAGCAAAGCACCAAGTATACTTTTCTGTCTAAACAGGCCCAGAGGAAGGAGAGTTGTGGTCTTCTGGAAGCACTTAGTCAACGAAAGTGGCTGAATACAGTCAGCAAGCGAGAAGGAGGTAAAAGAGGACAGAGGACAGAGAGATGGGTGCAAGTCCCTGCACCACCATAAATTACTGGATTTGTAAGCACAAGCGGCTGACTCGACCTGGAAGCGTCTCAGTGAACCCAGTGCTCTCCCTAAGGACTAGTTACTTTGCAATATTTTTGGAAGCATAATGTAGGGAACTGACATAGATGATGTTGTTAACTGTCCTGTACATAAGGATAGATGGCCAGACAAAAAGATGATTGATTCATAGATAGATAGATAGATGACAGATGACAGATAGACAGACGATAGACATGATAGGTAGATAGGAAGATAGATTGATAGACAGATGATAGATAGAAAGATAGATAGAAAGATAGATAGATAAATTGAAAGATAGAAGGATAGACAGATAGATAGATAGACAGATAGATAGATAGAAAGATACATACAGATACATATTAAATAACACAAAGCTACTGCTCATAAAAAGGAGATCAATGGTGAAAGCACAGAGCGAAACTACAAACTAAAAGGAAGAATGAAGTCCAGTTTAAAAACTGCCGTTTGCAGCCATAAGAAGAAAACAAACGCTACCATTTGCAATGACGTGGATGGAGCGAGACGGTAGTATGCTCAGTGAAATATTCCAGGCGGAGAAAGACAAGTACCAAATGATTTCACTCATGTGTGGAGTATAACAACAAAGAAACACTGAAAAAAACAAAACAGCAGCAGACTCACAGAACCCGAATGTGGAGTAACAGTTACCAAAGGGAAAAGGACTGAGAAGGTTGGTTGGGAAGGGAGGGATAAAGGTGGGGAGAAAGAAAAGGGAGATTAGGATAAGCATGTATAATGCGTGAGGGCGGGGTCGCATGGCGAGTGTTGTACAACACAGAGAAGACAAGTAGATATTCTACAGCATCTTACTACACGCTGAAAGACAGCGACTGTAATGGGGTGTGTGTGGGGGTACATCGTGAACGGGTCTACAGCATCCATCTCTGCTAACTGACAGCAACTGTAAGAGGTTTTTGGGAGGGACTTGGTGAAGGGGGGAGTCTAGGAAACATAATGTTCTACACGTGATTGTAGATTAATGATAACAAAAACAATTTTTTAAGTGCAATAAGGGCACATCTCTGAATCATCAGAATAAAAGGACAGGCTTTGAGTGCTCCAACCAAATGACAAAGGGTTAAAAGAAGGGATGAAAACTCAAGACCACCTTCGTGCTCCCTTACTTACAGGAGACTCTCTTGAGATCCAAGGACACAGACAATCTAAAAGCCGAAGGGGTGTGTACAGGTACCCAACACAGTGAAACTGAAAAACAAACAATCCTAGAATGGATTCTGTTTGAGTCCACAGAGACAGTCAGTAGAAAATAGCCCTATCTGGCCAACGTGAATTCTTTTTGTTTGGTTTCAGCATTGCCCAGCCATAGATTTAGTGGTACAGCAACGTCTTTCTCATTTTCTCTCAACTCAACAATTGAATTGCTGTAAAAGTATACGTCTGGACCTTTGAGATCAGTGGGTTTTATGAAGTTCACGAATTTAAAGAAGGAATAACTATATAAAGAGGGAAGTTTGGACACTGAAATAAACACGTCACTCCACAACACACTCTTTGCTCCCAACTGCTCCTGTCTAGCAACTGGTGTTCCTTTTCATTTGTCGTTCCATCCTATCAGCGGTGATCACGCCGATGTCCCTCAAACATGGTGGTGAGCAAAGCACCAAGTTTTCTTTCTGTGGACAACAGGCCCAGAGGAATAATACCTGTGGTCTTCACGGAGCACTTAGTCAATGAATGTGGCTAAATAGAGTCAGCCAGTGAGAAGAAGATAATAGAGGATACAGACACAGGTTCAAGTCCCTGCACAACCACTTACTGGATTTGTAGGTACATGTGGCTGACTCGACCTGGAAGTATCTCAGTGAACCGAGTGCTCTTTCTACAGCCTAGTTACCTTGAAAGATTTTTGGAAGCATAATGTAGGGAAGTGACAAAGGCGATGTTGTTAACTGTTCTGTACATAAGGATAGATGGGCAGACAAAAAGATGATTGATTCATAGATAGATAGCTAGAGAGACGACAGATGAAAGATAGATAGGTACATAGATTGATGATAGACATCATCGATAGATGATAGGAAGATAGATAGATAGATAGATAGATAGATAGATAGATAGATAGACAGATAGACAGACAGACAGATGTATAGATAGATATAGGTACATATTGATTAAAGTAAATTTATTGCTCATAACGAGGAGGGCAATGGTGAAAGCACATAGCGAAACTACAGACAAAAGAGAAGACAGAAATCTAGTTTAAAAAGTTCAGTAAGCAGCCGTAAGAAGAAAAAAATCCTACCATTTGAACAACGTGGATGGATCTAGAGGATATTATGTTCAGTGAAAAAGGCCATGCGGAGAAAGACAAGTACCAAATGATTTCACTCATGTGTTGAGTATAACAACAAAGAAAATCTGAAGGAAAAAAACAGCAGCAGACTCACAGAACCCAAGAGTGGACTAACAGCTACCAAAGGGAAAGGAACTAGGCAGGGTGGGTGGGAAGGGTTTGATAAATGTGGGGAAAAAGAAAGGGGGCATTAGGATCAGCATGTATAATGTGTGGGTGGGGGGAGCATGGGGAGGGCTGTACAACACAGAGAAGACCAGTAGTGATTCTACAGCATCTTACTACACGCTGATGGAAAGCGACTGTAACGGGGTGTTGGGGGGACATGGTGAAGGGGTCTACAGCATCCAACTATGCTGATGGACAGCTACTGTAATGGGGTTTTTGTTGGGGACGTGGTGTACTTGGTTAACATAATGTTCTTTGCGTGATTGTGGATTAATGATAACAAAAAAATTTTTTAAAGTGCAATAAGGACATAGCTCTCAATTCTAAGAATAAAAGGACAGGCTCTTAAGGACTACAATGAAAAGACACAGGGTTAAAAGAAGGGATGAAAACTCAAGACCACCTACGTGCTCCCTTACAGGAGACTAACATGAGATCCAAGGACGAAGATGAACTACAAGTTGAGGGGCCTGGAAACATAGCTCTCAACGCTACTATTCCAATTCAGATAGACCTCACTCACATCTAAATACGTAAATGCACTGAAATTCCACCTCCACCTTGACAGCAGAGGGGAGCAGTATCCCCACAAGCTAGCAGGGCTGCCACCTCAGCAAGTCCATGGGCCACTGGCCCAGAAGGACCCTGCGTGTCACCAAAAGGCAGTTCCCTTAACCAGTGACTACACACATACTCTCTGAAGATGGGCCACCAAGCAGGGCCACCGAGGTAACATCGGTGCACAGGCAAAAAGACATACTACTGGGCATGTACCTACCACGGACCCCTCAGGCCCGCCAGGGTGCTCCCTGCATGGGGCCTCGGATATCCCCTGCAGCTCATGCAGCCGCCACAGCAGGAACGGCCCTGGGGCAGAGCAGCTGGAGGGCACTGGGCTGCACAGTATCAAGAGCGCAGCCCACCAACCACACTATCCACACCCAGCAGACTCGTGCCACCTACGCAGGAGAAGTTCCCACCCAAGGCCACTCCTCTCAAGACCCAAACACAAAGCTAACTCACAAAAACAAACACAAGGAATTGACACTGAGAAGGACACAGAGGAATCAAAGTGCACCTAGGGACAGAACGTGACAAAAGTGAGAAAACAGATATATAGAGAGACAAATGATTGATACATAGATTCGACTGATATACATACATATAGATGATAGATTAATTAGATAGATACACAGATGATAGTAGAGAGATGACAGATAGATAGATAGAAAGATTACATAGGTAAAGAGATAGATAAGTAGGTAGATAGGAAAGCATCATACTAAACTAAGCTATCTTTCACTCAAGATCATGTATGTGCTCCCTTACAGGAGACTCACTTGAGATCCCAGGACACGGACAAATTAAAAGCTGAAGGGGCGGTGACAGGTACCCAAAAAAAGTGAAACTGAGAAACAAACAAACAAACAAATGGATTCTGTTTGAGTCCCCAGAGACAGTCAGTAGAAAATAGCCCTAGCTGGCCACCATGAATTTTTTTTTGTTTGGTTTCAGCAGTGCCCAGAAATAGATACCGTTGTACAGCGAAGTCCTTCTCAATTTTTCTCACCTCAATAACAGAATTGCTGTAATAAAATGTGTCTGGACTTTTGAAATCAGTGCGTTTTATGATGTTCATGAATGTAAAAAAGAAATAACCACTTAAGAGTGAAGGTTGGACACTCAAATAAACACGTCACTCCACAACACACTCTTTGTTCAAAACTGCTCCTGTCTAGAAATAGGTGTTCATTTTTATTTGTCCCTCCTCCTATCAGAGGTGATCACGCCAATGTCCTTCATACTTGGTGATGAGCAAAAGCACCAAGTATACTTTTCTGACTACTTCAGGCCCAGAGGAAGGATACTTTTAGTCTTTAGGGAAGACTTAGTCAATTATTGTGGCAAATTAGAGTCAGCAGGCGAGAAGGAGGTAAAAGAGGACAGAGGACAGAGATACGGGTTCAAGTCCCTGGACCACCATTTACTGGTTTTGTAAGCACACGCGGCTGATTCGATCTGCAATTGTCTCAGTGAGCCCAGTGCTCTCCCTACGGCCTAGTGACCTTGCAATGTTTTTGAAAGCATAATGTAAGGAAGTGACATAGTTGATGTAGTTAACTGTTCTGTACATAAAGATAGATTGACAGACAGAAAGAAGATTGTTTCAAAGATAGACAGATAGATAGATGTCAGATGATCGATAGATTATACACATGATAGAAGACAGGAAGCTAGATAGATGGATAGATAAATAGAGAGGATAGAGAGATAGAAAGGAGGATATATAGAAAGATAGATAGATATACAGACAGACAGAGTGATAGATAGATACAGATACATATCGATTGACACAAAGCTGTTGCTCATAACCAGGAGATGAATGGTGAAATCACATAGCTAAACTACAAACAAAAAGGAAGAATGAAATCCAGTTTACAAAGTGCAGTAAGCAGCCATAAGAAGAAAAAAAATCCTACCATTTGCAATGACGTGGATGGAGCTAGACAGTAGTATGTTCAGAAAAATAGGTCAGGCCGAGAAAGACAATATCAAATGATATCACTCATGTGTGGAGTATAACAACAAAGAGAAACTGAAGGAAAAAAACAGCAGGATACTCACAGAACCCGAGAGTTGACTAAAAGTTGCCAAAGGGAAAAGGACTGCACAGGGTGGTTCTGAAGGGAGGGATAAGTGTGGGGAGAAAGATTGGGGGCATTAGGATTACCATGTATATTGCGTGGGGTCACGCGGGACATGGGGAGTGCTGTACAACACAGAGAAGACTAGTAGAGGTTATATAGCATCTTACTACTCCATGATTGACAGCGACTGTATCGGTGTCTTTGAAGGGGTACATGCTGAAGGGGTTTAAAGCATCCAACTCTGCTGATGGACAGCGACTTTAAGAGGTTTTTGCTGGTGGACTTGGATAAGGGGGAGCATACTAAACATAATGTTCTTCACGTGATTGTAGATTAATGATAACAAAAAAAAAATTTTTAAGTGCAATAAGGGCACAGCACTGAATCATCAGAATAAAAGGTCAGGCTCTGAGTGCTGCAAACAAAATACACAGGGTTAAAAGAACGGATGAAAACTCAAGAAACCTACGTGCTTCCTTACAGGAGACTCACTTGAGATCCAAGGACAAAGACAAACTACAAGCTGAAGGTGTGGGGACAAGTACCCTACACGAGTGAAACTGAAAAACAAACAATCAAACAAATGGATACTGTTTGAGCCCCCAGAGACAGTCAGTAGAAAATAGCACTATCTGGCCACCGTGAATTCTTTTTGTTTGTTTTCAGCAAGGCCCAGCCATAGATTTATTGGTGGAGCAACGTCCTTCTCATTATCTCTCACCTCAACAACTGGGTTGCTGAAATAATAAGAATCTGGGCCTTTGAAATCTGTGGGTTTTATGATCTTCACGAATGTGAAGTAATAACCACCTAAAGAGGGAAGTTTGGACATTCAAATAAATATGTCACTCCACAATACACTCTTAGCTCCCAACTGCTCCTGTCTAGAAATTGGTGTTCCTTTTTATTTGACCCTCCATCCTATCAGTGGTGTTCACATAGATGTCCTTCAAACATGGTGGTGAGCAAAGCAACAATTTTACGTTTCTGTCGTCCACAGGCCCAGAGGAAGGATACTTGTGGTCTTCAGGGAGCACTTAGTGAATGAATGTGGCTATATACAGACAGGAAATGAGAAAGAGATGAAAGAGGACAGAGGATAGAGACACGGGTTCAAGTTCCTGCACAACCATTTCCTGGTTTTGTAGGAACACTCGGCCGACACGACCTGCAAGTGTCTCGGTGAACCCAGTGCTCTCCCTACAGCCTAGTTACCTAGCAGGATTTTTGGAAGCATAATGTAGGAAAGGGACATAGGATATGTGGTTACCTGTTCTGTACACAAGGGCAGATGGGCAGACAGAAAGATGATTGATTGATTGATTGATTGATTGATAGACAGACAGATAGATAGATATAGGTTCATATCGATTAACACAAAGCTATTGCTCATAACCATGAGAGCAATGGTTGAAGCACATAGCAAACTACAAACGAAAAAGAAGAATAAAATCCAATTTAAAAAGTGCAGTAAGCAGCCATAAGAAGAAAACAAATCCTATCATCGGCAATAACTTGAATGGAGTTAGAGGGTATTATGCTCAGTCAAATAGGCCAGTCGGAGAAATACATGTACCAAATGATTTAACTCATGTGTGGAGTACGATAACAAAGAAAAACTGAAGGAAGAAACAGCAGCATATACACAGTACCCGAGAGTGGACTAAGAGTTACCAAAGAGAAAGGGACTGGGTAGTGTTTGTGGGAAGGTATTGATAAGGGCGGGGAAAAAGAATGGGGGCATTAGGATTAGCATGCATAATGTGTAGGGTGTAGGGTCATTGGGAGGGCTATACAACACAGAGAAGACAAGTAGTGATTCTAGAGCATCTTACGACACGCTGACGGACAGTGACTGAAACTGGGATTTGGCGAGGAATTGGTGAAGGGGTTAGACTAGTTAACATATTGTTCTGCATGTGATTGTATATTAATGAGAACAAAAAAAATTTCAAAGTGCAGTAAGAGCCTAGCTATCAAATATCAGAATAAAAGCACAGGCTTTCACTGCTCGAATCAAAAGACACAGGGTTAGAAGAACTGATGAAAACTCAAGATCACCTAAGTGCTCCCTTACTGGAGACTCACTTGTGATCCAAGGACACAGACAAACTACAAGCTGAAGGGGCGGGGACAGGTACCCTATACAAGTGAATCTTTGAAACAAAGAAACAAATGGATTCTGTTTGAGATCCCAGAGACAGTCACTAGAAAATAGTCCTACCTAGCCACCGTGAATTCCTTTTGTTTGGTATCAGCAGTGCCCAGGTATAGATTTAGTGGTACTGCAATGTCCTTCTCATTTTTCTCACATCAACAAATGAATTGCTGTAAAAATATGCGTCTGGGCTTTTGAAATCACTGGGTTTTATGATATCCACGATTGTAAAGAAGTAATAACCACATAAAGAGGGAAGTTTGGAAACTCAACCAAACACGTCTCTCCACAACACACACTTTGCTCCCAAATGCTCCTGTCTAGAAATAGGTGTTCCTTTTTATTTGTCCCTCCTCCTATCAGTGGTGAACATGCCAATGTCCCTCAAACATGGTGGTGAGTAAAGCACCAAGTATACTTTTCTGTCTACAACAGGCCCAGAGGAAGTATAATTGGGGTCTTCAGTGAGGACTTAGTCAATGAATGTGGCTAAATACAGTTAGCAAGCGAGAAGGAGGTTTAAGAGGACAGAGGACAGAGATACGGGTTCATGTCCCTGCACCACCATTTACTGGTTTTGTAAGCACACGCGGCTGATTCGATCTGCAATTGTCTCAGTGAGCCCAGTGCTCTCCCTACGGCCTAGTGACCTTGCAATGTTTTTGAAAGCATAATGTAGGGAAATGACATAGTTGATGTAGTTAACTGTTCTGTACATAAGGATAGATGGACAGACAGAAAGAAGATTGTTTCATAGATAGACAGATAGATAGATGACAGATGATCGATAGATTATACACATGATAGAAGACAGGAAGCTATATAGATGGATAGATAAATAGAGATGATAGAGAGATAGAAAGAAGGATATATAGAAAGATAGATAGATATACAGACAGACAGAGCGATAGATAGATACAGATACATATCGATTGACACAAAGCTGTTGCTCATAACCAGGAAATGAATGGTGAAATCACATAGCTAAACTGCAAACAAAAAGGAAGAATGAAATCCAGTTTACAAAGTGCAGTAAGCAGCCATAAGAAGAAAACAAATCATACCATTTGCAATGACGTGGATGGAGCTAGACAGTAGTATGTTCAGAAAAATAGGTCAGGCGGAGAAAGACAATATCAAATGGTATCACTCATGTGTGGAGTATAACAACAAAGAGAAACTGAAGGAAAAAAACAGCAGGATACTCACAGAACCCGAGAGTTGATTAAAAGTTGCCAAAGGGAAAACGACTGCACAGGGTGGTTCTGAAGGGAGGGATAAGTGTGGGGAGAAAGATTGGGGGCATTAGGATTACCATGTATATTGCGTGGGGTCGTGCGGGACATGGGGAGTGCTGTACAACTCAGAGAAGACTAGTAGAGGTTATATAGCATCTTACTACTCCATGATTGACAGCGACTGTATCGGTGTCTTTGAAGGGGTACATGCTGAAGGGGTTTAAAGCATCCAACTATGCTGATGGACAGCGACTTTAAGAGGTTTTTGCTGGTGGACTTGGATAAGGGGGAGCATACTAAACATAATGTTCTTCACGTGATTGTAGATTAATGATAACAAAAAAAAATTTTTAAGTGCAATAAGGGCACAGCACTGAATCATCAGAATAAAAGGTCAGGCTCTGAGTGCTGCAAACAAAAGACACAGGGTTAAAAGAACGGATGAAAACTCAAGAAACCTACGTGCTTCCTTACAGGAGACTCACTTGAGATCCAAGGACAAAGACAAACTACAAGCTGAAGGTGTGGGGACAAGAACCCTACACGAGTGAAACTGAAAAACAAACAATCAAACAAATGGATTCTGTTTGAGCCCCCAGAGACAGTCAGTAGAAAATAGCACTATCTGGCCACCGTGAATTCTTTTTGTTTGTTTTCAGCAAGGCCCAGCCATAGATTTAGTGGTGGAGCAACGTCCTTCTCATTATCTCTCACCTCAACAACTGGGTTGCTGAAATAATAAGAATCTGGGCCTTTGAAATCTGTGGGTTTTATGATCTTCACGAATGTGAAGTAATAACCACCTAAAGAGGGAAGTTTGGACACTCAAATAAATATGTCACTCCACAATACACTCTTAGCTCCCAACTGCTCCTGTCTAGAAATTGGTGTTCCTTTTTATTTGACCCTCCATCCTATCAGTGGTGTTCACATAGATGTCCTTCAAACATGGTGGTGAGCAAAGCAACAATTTTACGTTTCTGTCGTCCACAGGCCCAGAGGCAGGATACTTGTGGTCTTCAGGGAGCACTTAGTGAATTAATGTGGCTATATACAGACAGGAAGTGAGAAAGAGATGAAAGAGGACAGAGGATAGAGACACGGGTTCAAGTCCCTGCACAACCATTTCCTGGTTTTGTAGGTACACTCGGCCGACACGACCTGCAAGTGTCTCGGTGAACACAGTGCTCTCCCTACAGCCTAGTTACCTAGCAGGATTTTTGGAAGCATAATGTAGGAAAGTGACATAGGATATGTGGTTACCTGTTCTGTACACAAGGACAGATGGGCAGACAGAAAGATGATTGATTGATTGATTGATTGATTGACTGATAGACAGACAGATAGATAGATATAGGTTCATATCGATTAACACAAAGCTATTGCTCATAACCATGAGAGCAATGGTTGAAGCACATAGCAAACTACAAACGAAAAAGAAGAATAAAATCCAGTTTAAAAAGTGCAGTAAGCAGCCATAAGAAGAAAACAAATCCTATCATTGGCAATAACTTGGATGGAGCTAGAGGGTATTATGCTCAGTCAAATAGGCCAGGCGGAGAAATACATGTACCAAATGATTTAACTCATGTGTGGAGTACGATAACAAAGAAAAACTGAAGGAAGAAACAGCAGCATATACACAGTACCCGAGAGTGGACTAAGAGTTAAAAAAAAGAAAGGGACTGGGTAGTGATTGTGGGAAGGGATTGATAAGGGCGGGGAAAAAGAATGGGGGCATTAGGATAAGCATGAATAATGTGTAGGGTGAAGGGTCATTGGGAGGGCTATACAACACAGAGAAGACAAGTAGTGATTCTAGAGCATCTTACGACACGCTGACAGACAGCGACTGAAACTGGCATTTGGCGAGGACTTGGTGAAGGGGTTAGACTAGTTAACATATTGTTCTGCATGTGATTGTATATTAATGAGAACAAAAAAAATTTCAAAGTGCAGTAAGAGCCTAGATATCAAATATCAGAATAAAAGTACAGGCTTTCACTGCTCCAATCAAAAGACACAGTTTTAGAAGAACTGATGAAAACTCAAGATCACCTATGTGCTCCCTTACTGGAGACTCACTTTTGATCCAAGGACTCAGACAAACTACAAGCTGAAGGGGCGGGGACAGGTACCCTATACAAGTGAATCTTTGAAACAAAGAAACAAATGGATTCTGTTTGAGATCCCAGAGACAGTCACTAGAAAATAATCCTACCTAGCCAC
This sequence comes from Manis pentadactyla, assembly GCF_030020395.1. Classification (NCBI taxonomy): domain Eukaryota; kingdom Metazoa; phylum Chordata; class Mammalia; order Pholidota; family Manidae; genus Manis; species Manis pentadactyla. The sequence goes on from NC_080038.1 coordinate 166,459,191, forward strand.
CGTGAATTCCTTTTGTTTGGTATCAGCAGTGCCCAGGTATAGATTTAGTGGTACTGCAATGTCCTTCTCATTTTTCTCACATCAACAAATGAATTGCTGTAATAATATGCGTCTGGGCATTTGAAATCACTGGGTTTTATGATATCCACGATTGTAAAGAAGTAATAACCACATAAAGAGGGAAGTTTGGACACTCAACCAAACACGTCTCTCCACAACACACACTTTGCTCCCAAATGCTCCTGTCTAGAAATAGGTGTTCCTTTTTATTTGTCCCTCCTCCTATCAGTGGTGAACATACCAATGTCCCTCAAACATGGTGGTGAGTAAAGCACCAAGTATACTTTTCTGTCTACAACAGGCCCAGAGGAAGTATAATTGGGGTCTTCAGTGAGTACTTAGTCAATGAATGTGGCTAAATACAGTTAGCAAGCGAGAAGGAGATTTAAGAGGACAGAGGACAGAGATACGGGTTCAAGTCCCTGCACCACCATTTACTGGTTTTGTAAGCACACGCGGCTGATTCGATCTGCAATTGTCTCAGTGAGCCCAGTGCTCTCCCTACGGCCTAGTGACCTTACAATGTTTTTGAAAGCATAATGTAGGGAAGTGACATTGTTGATGTAGTTAACTGTTCTGTACATAAGCATAGATGGACAGACAGAAAGAAGATTGTTTCATAGATAGACAGATAAATAGATGACAGATGATCGATAGATTATACACATGATAGAAGACAGGAAGCTAGATAGATGGATAGATAAATAGAGAGGATAGAGAGATAGAAAGAAGGATATATAGAAAGATAGATAGATATACAGACAGACAGATCGATAGATAGATACAGATACATATCGATTGACACAAAGCTGTTGCTCATAACCAGGAGATGAATGGTGAAATCACATAGCTAAACTACAAACAAAAAGGAAGAATGAAATCCAGTCTACTAAGTGCAGTAAGCAGCCATAAGAAGAAAACAAATCCTACCTTTTGCAATGACGTGGATGGAGCTAGACAGTAGTATGTTCAGAAAAATAGGTCAGGCGGAGAAAGACAATATCAAATGATATCACTCATGTGTGGAGTATAACAACAAAGAGAAACTGAAGGAAAAAAACAGCAGGATACTCACAGAACCCGAGAGTTGTCTAAAAGTTGCCAAAGGGAAAAGGACTGCACAGGGTGGTTCTGAAGGGAGGGATAAGTGTGGGGAGAAAGATTGGGGGCATTAGGATTACCATGTATATTGCGTGGGGTCGCGCGGGACATGGGGAGAGCTGTACAACACAGAGAAGACTAGTAGAGGTTATATAGCATCTTACTACTCCATGATTGACAACGACTGTATCGGTGTCTTTGAAGGGGTACATGCTGAAGGGGTTTAAAGCATCCAACTATGCTGATGGACAGCGACTTTAAGAGGTTTTTGCTGGTGGACTTGGATAAGGGGGAGCATACTAAACATAATGTTCTTCACGTGATTGTAAATTAATGATAACAAAAAAAAATTTTTAAGTGCAATAAGGGCACAGCACTGAATCATCAGAATAAAAGGTCAGGCTCTGAGTGCTGCAAACAAAAGACACAGGGTTAAAAGAACGGATGAAAACTCAAGAAACCTACATGCTTCCTTACAGGAGACTCACTTGAGATCCAAGGACAAAGAAAATCTACCAGCTGAAGGTGTGGGGACAAGTACCCTACACGAGTGAAACTGAAAAACAAACAATCAAACAAATGGATTCTGTTTGAGCCCCCAGAGATAGTCAGTAGAAAATAGCACTATCTGGCCACCGTGAATTCTTTTTGTTTGTTTTCAGCAAGGCCCAGCCATAGATTTAGTGGTGGAGCAACGTCCTTCTCATTATCTCTCACCTCAACAACTGGGTTGCTGAAATAATAAGAATCTGGGCCTTTGAAATCTGTGGGTTTTATGATCTTCACGAATGTGAAGTAATAACCACCTAAAGAGGGAAGTTTGGACACTCAAATAAACATGTCACTCCACAATACACTCTTAGCTCCCAACTGCTCCTGTCTAGAAATTGGTGTTCCTTTTTATTTGACCCTCCATCCTATCAGTGGTGTTCACATAGATGTCCTTCAAACATGGTGGTGAGCAAAGCAACAATTTTACGTTTCTGTCGTCACCAGGCCCAGAGGAAGGATACATGTGGTCTTCAGGGAGCACTTAGTGAATGAATGTGGCTATATACAGACAGGAAGTGAGAAGGAGATGAAAGAGGACAGAGGATAGAGACACGGGTTCAAGTCCCTGCACAACCATTTCCTGGTTTTGTAGGTACACTCGGCCGACACGACCTGCAAGTGTCTCGGTGAACACAGTGCTCTCCCTACAGCCTAGTTACCTAGCAGGATTTTTGGAAGCATAATGTAGGAAAGTGACATAGGATATGTGGTTACCTGTTCTGTACACAAGGACAGATGGGCAGACAGAAAGATGATTGATTGATTGATTGATTGATTGTCTGATAGACAGACAGATAGATAGATATAGGTTCATATCGATTAACACAAAGCTATTGCTCATAACCATGAGAGCAATGGTTGAAGCACATAGCAAACTACAAACGAAAAAGAAGAATAAAATCCAGTTTAAAAAGTGCAGTAAGCAGCCATAAGAAGAAAACAAATCCTATCATTGGCAATAACTTGGATGGACCTAGAGGGTATTATGCTCAGTCAAATAGGCCAGGCGGAGAAATACATGTACCAAATGATTTAACTCATGTGTGGAGTACGATAACAAAGAAAAACTGAAGGAAGAAACAGCAGCATATACACAGTACCCGAGAGTGGACTAAGAGTTAAAAAAAAGAAAGGGACTGGGTAGTGTTTGTGGGAAGGGATTGATAAGGGCGGGGAAAAATGATGGGGGCATTAGGATTAGCATGAATAATGTGTAGGGTGAAGGGTCATTGGGAGGGCTATACAACACAGAGAAGACAAGTAGTGATTCTAGAGCATCTTACGACACGCTGACGGACAGCGACTTAAACTGGCATTTGGCGAGGACTTGGTGAAGGGGTTAGACTAGTTAACATATTGTTCTGCATGTGATTGTATATTAATGAGAACAAAAAAAATTTCAAAGTGCAGTAAGAGCCTAGCTATCAAATATCAGAATAAAAGTACAGGCTTTCACTGCTCCAATCAAAAGACACAGGGTTAGAAGAACTGATGAAAACTCAAGATCACCTAAGTGCTCCCTTACTGGAGACTCACTTGTGATCCAAGGACACTGACAAACTACAAGCTGAAGAGGCGGGGATAGGTACCCTATACAAGTGAATCTTTGAAACAAAGAAACAAATGGATTCTGTTTGAGATCCCAGAGACAGTCACTAGAAAATAGTCCTACCTAGCCACCGTGAATTCCTTTTGTTTGGTATCAGCAGTGCCCAGGTATAGATTTAGTGGTACTGCAATGTCCTTCTCATTTTTCTCACATCAACAAATGAATTGCTGTAATAATATGCGTCTGGGCTTTTGAAATCACTGGGTTTTATGATATCCACGATTGTAAAGAAGTAATAACCACATAAAGAGGGAAGTTTGGACACTCAACCAAACACGTCTCTCCACAACACACACTTTGCTCCCAAATGCTCCTGTCTAGAAATAGGTGTTACTTTTTATTTGTCCCTCCTCCTATCAGTGGTGAACATGCCAATGTCCCTCAAACATGGTGGTGAGTAAAGCACCAATTATACTTTTCTGTCTACAACCGGCCCAGAGGAAGTATAATTGGGGTCTTCAGTGAGGACTTAGTCAATGAATGTGGCTAAATACAGTTAGCAAGCGAGAAGGAGGTTTAAGAGGACAGAGGACAGAGATACGGGTTCAAGTCCCTGCACCACCATTTACTGGTTTTGTAAGCACACGCGGCTGATTCGATCTGCAATTGTCTCAGTGAGCCCAGTGCTCTCCCTACGGCCTAGTGACCTTGCAATGTTTTTGAAAGCATAATGTAGGGAAATGACATAGTTGATGTAGTTAACTGTTCTGTACATAAGGATAGATGGACAGACAGAAAGAAGATTGTTTCATAGATAGACAGATAGATAGATGACAGATGATCGATAGATTATACACATGATAGAAGACAGGAAGCTATATAGATGGATAGATAAATAGAGAGGATAGAGAGATAGGAGAAGGATATATAGAAAGATAGATAGATATACAGACAGACAGAGCGATAGATAGATACAGATACATATCGATTGACACAAAGCTGTTGCTCATAACCAGGAAATGAATGGTGAAATCACATAGCTAAACTGCAAACAAAAAGGAAGAATGAAATCCAGTTTACAAAGCGCAGTAAGCAGCCATAAGAAGAAAAGAAATCATACCATTTGCAATGACGTGGATGGAGCTAAACAGTAGTATGTTCAGAAAAATAGGTCAGGCGGAGAAAGACAATATCAAATGATATTACTCATGTGTGGAGTATAACAACAAAGAGTAACTGAAGGAAAAAAACAGCAGGATACTCACAGAACCCGAGAGTTGATTAAAAGTTGCCAAAGGGAAAACGACTGCACAGGGTGGTTCTGAAGGGAGGGATAAGTGTGGGGAGAAAGATTGGGGGCATTAGGATTACCATGTATATTGCGTGGGGTTGTTTGGGACATGGGGAGTGCTGTACAACTCAGAGAAGACTAGTAGAGGTTATATAGCATCTTACTACTCCATGATTGACAGCGACTGTATCGGTGTCTTTGAAGGGGTACATGCTGAAGGGGTTTAAAGCATCCAACTATGCTGATGGACAGCGACTTTAAGAGGTCTTTGCTGGTGGACTTGGATAAGGGGGAGCATACTAAACATAATGTTCTTCACGTGATTGTAGATTAATGATAACAAAAAAAAATTTTTAAGTGCAATAAGGGCACAGCACTGAATCATCAGAATAAAAGGTCAGGCTCTGAGTGCTGCAAACAAAAGACACAGGGTTAAAAGAACGGATGAAAACTCAAGAAACCTACGTGCTTCCTTACAGGAGACTCACTTGAGATCCAAGGACAAAGACAAACTACAAGCTGAAGGTGTGGGGACAAGTACCCTACACGAGTGAAACTGAAAAACAAACAATCAAACAAATGGATTCTGTTTGAGCCCCCAGAGACAGTCAGTAGAAAATAGCACTATCTGGCCACCGTGAATTCTTTTTGTTTGTTTTCAGCAAGGCCCAGCCATAGATTTAGTGGTGGAGCAACGTCCTTCTCATTATCTCTCACCTCAACAACTGGGTTGCTGAAATAATAAGAATCTGGGCATTTGAAATCTGTGGGTTTTATGATCTTCACGAATGTGAAGTAATAACCACCTAAAGAGGGAAGTTTGGACACTCAAATAAATATGTCACTCCACAATACAATCTTAGCTCCCAACTGCTCCTGTCTAGAAATTGATGTTCCTTTTTATTTGACCCTCCATCCTATCAGTGGTGTTCACATAGATGTCCTTCAAACATGGTGGTGAGCAAAGCAACAATTTTACGTTTCTGTCGTCCACAGGCCCAGAGGAAGGATACTTGTGGTCTTCAGGGAGCACTTAGTGAATTAATGTGGCTATATACAGACAGGAAGTGAGAAAGAGATGAAAGAGGACAGAGGATAGAGACACGGGTTCAAGTCCCTGCACAACCATTTCCTGGTTTTGTAGGTACACTCGGCCGACACGACCTGCAAGTGTCTCGGTGAACACAGTGCTCTCCCTACAGCCTAGTTACCTAGCAGGATTTTTGGAAGCATAATGTAGGAAAGTGACATAGGATATGTGGTTACCTGTTCTGTACACAAGGACAGATGGGCAGACAGAAAGATGATTGATTGATTGATTGATTGATTGACTGATAGACAGACAGATAGATAGATATAGGTTCATATCGATTAACACAAAGCTATTGCTCATAAACATGAGAGCAATGGTTGAAGCACATAGCAAACTACAAACGAAAAAGAAGAATAAAATCCAGTTTAAAAAGTGCAGTAAGCAGCCATAAGAAGAAAACAAATCCTACCATTGGCAATAACTTGGATGGAGCTAGAGGGTATTATGCTCAGTCAAATAGGCCAGTCGGAGAAATACATGTACCAAATGATTTAACTCATGTGTGGAGTACGATAACAAAGAAAAACTGAAGGAAGAAACAGCAGCATATACACAGTACCCGAGAGTGGACTAAGAGTTAAAAAAAAGAAAGGGACTGGGTAGTGTTTGTGGGAAGGGATTGATAAGGGCGGGGAAAAAGAATGGGGGCATTAGGATTAGCATGAATAATGTGTAGGGTGAAGGGTCATTGGGAGGGCTATACAACACAGAGAAGACAAGTAGTGATTCTAGAGCATCTTACGACACGCTGACAGACAGCGACTGAAACTGGCATTTGGCGAGAACTTGGTGAAGGGGTTAGACTAGTTAACATATTGTTCTGCATGTGATTGTATATTAATGAGAACAAAAAAAATTTCAAAGTGCAGTAAGAGCCTAGCTATCAAATATCAGAATAAAAGTACAGGCTTTCACTGCTCCAATCAAAAGACACAGTTTTAGAAGAACTGATGAAAACTCAAGATCACCTATGTGCTCCCTTACTGGAGACTCACTTTTGATCCAAGGACTCAGACAAACTACAAGCTGAAGGGGCGGGGACAGGTACCCTATACAAGTGAATCTTTGAAACAAAGAAACAAATGGATTCTGTTTGAGATCCCAGAGACAGTCACTAGAAAATAGTCCTACCTAGCCACCGTGAATTCCTTTTGTTTGGTATCAGCAGTGCCCAGGTATAGATTTAGTGGTACTGCAATGTCCTTCTCATTTTTCTCACATCAACAAATGAATTGCTGTAATAATATGCGTCTGGGCATTTGAAATCACTGGGTTTTATGATATCCACGATTGTAAAGAAGTAATAACCACATAAAGAGGGAAGTTTGGACACTCAACCAAACACGTCTCTCCACAACACACACTTTGCTCCCAAATGCTCCTGTCTAGAAATAGGTGTTCCTTTTTATTTGTCCCTCCTCCTATCAGTGGTGAACATACCAATGTCAATCAAACATGGTGGTGAGTAAAGCACCAAGTATACTTTTCTGTCTACAACAGGCCCAGAGGAAGTATAATTGGGGTCTTCAGTGAGTACTTAGTCAATGAATGTGGCTAAATACAGTTAGCAAGCGAGAAGGAGATTTAAGAGGACAGAGGACAGAGATACGGGTTCAAGTCCCTGCACCACCATTTACTGGTTTTGTAAGCACACACGGCTGATTCGATCTGCAATTGTCTCAGTGAGCCCAGTGCTCTCCCTACGGCCTAGTGACCTTACAATGTTTTTGAAAGCATAATGTAGGGAAGTGACATAGTTGATGTAGTTAACTGTTCTGTACATAAGCATAGATGGACAGACAGAAAGAAGATTGTTTCATAGATAGACAGATAAATAGATGACAGATGATCGATAGATTATACACATGATAGAAGACAGGAAGCTAGATAGATGGATAGATAAATAGAGAGGATAGAGAGATAGAAAGAAGGATATATAGAAAGATAGATAGATATACAGACAGACAGATCGATAGATAGATACAGATACATATCGATTGACACAAAGCTGTTGCTCATAACCAGGAGATGAATGGTGAAATCACATAGCTAAACTACAAACAAAAAGGAAGAATGAAATCCAGTCTACTAAGTGCAGTAAGCAGCCATAAGAAGAAAACAAATCCTACCTTTTGCAATGACGTGGATGGAGCTAGACAGTAGTATGTTCAGAAAAATAGGTCAGGCGGAGAAAGACAATATCAAATGATATCACTCATGTGTGGAGTATAACAACAAAGAGAAACTGAAGGAAAAAAACAGCAGGATACTCACAGAACCCGAGAGTTGTCTAAAAGTTGCCAAAGGGAAAAGGACTGCACAGGGTGGTTCTGAAGGGAGGGATAAGTGTGGGGAGAAAGATTGGGGGCATTAGGATTACCATGTATATTGCGTGGGGTCGCGCGGGACATGGGGAGAGCTGTACAACACAGAGAAGACTAGTAGAGGTTATATAGCATCTTACTACTCCATGATTGACAACGACTGTATCGGTGTCTTTGAAGGGGTACATGCTGAAGGGGTTTAAAGCATCCAACTATGCTGATGGACAGCGACTTTAAGAGGTTTTTGCTGGTGGACTTGGATAAGGGGGAGCATACTAAACATAATGTTCTTCACGTGATTGTAAATTAATGATAACAAAAAAAAATTTTTAAGTGCAATAAGGGCACAGCACTGAATCATCAGAATAAAAGGTCAGGCTCTGAGTGCTGCAAACAAAAGACACAGGGTTAAAAGAACGGATGAAAACTCAAGAAACCTACATGCTTCCTTACAGGAGACTCACTTGAGTTCCAAGGACAAAGACAAACTACCAGCTGAAGGTGTGGGGACAAGTACCCTACACGAGTGAAACTGAAAAACAAACAATCAAACAAATGGATTCTGTTTGAGCCCCCAGAGACAGTCAGTAGAAAATAGCACTATCTGGCCACCGTGAATTCTTTTTGTTTGTTTTCAGCAAGGCCCAGACATAGATTTATTGGTGGAGCAACGTCCTTCTCATTATCTCTCACCTCAACAACTGGGTTGCTGAAATAATAAGAATCTGGGCCTTTGAAATCTGTGGGTTTTATGATCTTCACGAATGTGAAGTAATAACCACCTAAAGAGGGAAGTTTGGACACTCAAATAAATATGTCACTCCACAATACACTCTTAGCTCCCAACTGCTCCTGTCTAGAAATTGGTGTTCCTTTTTATTTGACCCTCCATCCTATCAGTGGTGTTCACATAGATGTCCTTCAAACATGGTGGTGAGCAAAGCAACAATTTTACGTTTCTGTCGTCCACAGGCCCAGAGGAAGGATACTTGTGGTCTTCAGGGAGCACTTAGTGAATGAATGTGGCTATATACAGACAGGAAGTGAGAAGGAGTTGAAAGAGGACAGAGGATAGAGACACGGGTTCAAGTCCCTGCACAACCATTTCCTGGTTTTGTAGGTACACTCGGCCGACACGACCTGCAAGTGTCTCGGTGAACACAGTGCTCTCCCTACAGCCTAGTTACCTAGCAGGATTTTTGGAAGCATAATGTAGGAAAGTGACATAGGATATGTGGTTACCTGTTCTGTACACAAGGACAGATGGGCAGACAGAAAGATGATTGATTGATTGATTGATTGACTGATAGACAGACAGATAGATAGATATAGGTTCATATCGATTAACACAAAGCTATTGCTCATAACCATGAGAGCAATGGTTGAAGCACATAGCAAACTACAAACGAAAAAGAAGAATAAAATCCAGTTTAAAAAGTGCAGTAAGCAGCCATAAGAAGAAAACAAATCCTATCATTGGCAATAACTTGGATGGACCTAGAGGGTATTATGCTCAGTCAAATAGGCCAGTCGGAGAAATACATGTACCAAATGATTTAACTCATGTGTGGAGTACGATAACAAAGAAAAACTGAAGGAAGAAACAGCAGCATATATACAGTACCCGAGAGTGGACTAAGAGTTAAAAAAAAGAAAGGGACTGGGTAGTGTTTGTGGGAAGGGATTGATAAGGGCGGGGAAAAAGAATGGGGGCATTAGGATTAGCATGAATAATGTGTAGGGTGAAGGGTCATTGGGAGGGCTATACAACACAGAGAAGACAAGTAGTGATTCTAGAGCATCTTACGACACGCTGACAGACAGCGACTGAAACTGGCATTTGGCGAGGACTTGGTGAAGGGGTTAGACTAGTTAACATATTGTTCTGCATGTGATTGTATATTAATGAGAACAAAAAAAATTTCAAAGTGCAGTAAGAGCCTAGCTATCAAATATCAGAATAAAAGTACAGGCTTTCACTGCTCCAATCAAAAGACACAGTTTTAGAAGAACTGATGAAAACTCAAGATCACCTATGTGCTCCCTTACTGGAGACTCACTTTGATCCAAGGACTCAGACAAACTACAAGCTGAAGGGGCGGGGACAGGTACCCTATGCAAGTGAATCTTTGAAACAAAGAAACAAATGGATTCTGTTTGAGATCCCAGAGACAGACACTAGAAAATAGTTCTACCTAGCCACCGTGAATTCCTTTTGTTTGGTATCAGCAGTGCCCAGGTATAGATTTAGTGGTACTGCAATGTCCTTCTCATTTTTCTCACATCAACAAATGAATTGCTGTAATAATATGCGTCTGGGCTTTTGAAATCACTGGGTTTTATGATATCCACGATTGTAAAGAAGTAATAACCACATAAAGAGGGAAGTTTGGACACTCAACCAAACACGTCTCTCCACAACACACACTTTGCTCCCAAATGCTCCTGTCTAGAAATAGGTGTTACTTTTTATTTGTCCCTCCTCCTATCAGTGGTGAACATGCCAATGTCCCTCAAACATGGTGGTGAGTAAAGCACCAATTATACTTTTCTGTCTACAACCGGCCCAGAGGAAGTATAATTGGGGTCTTCAGTGAGGACTTAGTCAATGAATGTGGCTAAATACAGTTAGCAAGCGAGAAGGAGGTTTAAGAGGACAGAGGACAGAGATACGGGTTCAAGTCCCTGCACCACCATTTACTGGTTTTGTAAGCACACGCGGCTGATTCGATCTGCAATTGTCTCAGTGAGCCCAGTGCTCTCCCTACGGCCTAGTGACCTTGCAATGTTTTTGAAAGCATAATGTAGGGAAATGACATAGTTGATGTAGTTAACTGTTCTGTACATAAGGATAGATGGACAGACAGAAAGAAGATTGTTTCATAGATAGACAGATAGATAGATGACAGATGATCGATAGATTATACACATGATAGAAGACAGGAAGCTATATAGATGGATAGATAAATAGAGAGGATAGAGAGATAGGAGAAGGATATATAGAAAGATAGATAGATATACAGACAGACAGAGCGATAGATAGATACAGATACATATCGATTGACACAAAGCTGTTGCTCATAACCAGGAAATGAATGGTGAAATCACATAGCTAAACTGCAAACAAAAAGGAAGAATGAAATCCAGTTTACAAAGCGCAGTAAGCAGCCATAAGAAGAAAAGAAATCATACCATTTGCAATGACGTGGATGGAGCTAAACAGTAGTATGTTCAGAAAAATAGGTCAGGCGGAGAAAGACAATATCAAATGATATTACTCATGTGTGGAGTATAACAACAAAGAGTAACTGAAGGAAAAAAACAGCAGGATACTCACAGAACCCGAGAGTTGATTAAAAGTTGCCAAAGGGAAAACGACTGCACAGGGTGGTTCTGAAGGGAGGGATAAGTGTGGGGAGAAAGATTGGGGGCATTAGGATTACCATGTATATTGCGTGGGGTTGTTTGGGACATGGGGAGTGCTGTACAACTCAGAGAAGACTAGTAGAGGTTATATAGCATCTTACTACTCCATGATTGACAGCGAATGTATCGGTGTCTTTGAAGGGGTACATGCTGAAGGGGTTTAAAGCATCCAACTATGCTGATGGACAGCGACTTTAAGAGGTCTTTGCTGGTGGACTTGGATAAGGGGGAGCATACTAAACATAATGTTCTTCACGTGATTGTAGATTAATGATAACAAAAAAAAATTTTTAAGTGCAATAAGGGCACAGCACTGAATCATCAGAATAAAAGGTCAGGCTCTGAGTGCTGCAAACAAAAGACACAGGGTTAAAAGAACGGATGAAAACTCAAGAAACCTACGTGCTTCCTTACAGGAGACTCACTTGAGATCCAAGGACAAAGACAAACTACAAGCTGAAGGTGTGGGGACAAGTACCCTACACGAGTGAAACTGAAAAACAAACAATCAAACAAATGGATTCTGTTTGAGCCCCCAGAGACAGTCAGTAGAAAATAGCACTATCTGGCCACCGTGAATTCTTTTTGTTTGTTTTCAGCAAGGCCCAGCCATAGATTTAGTGGTGGAGCAACGTCCTTCTCATTATCTCTCACCTCAACAACTGGGTTGCTGAAATAATAAGAATCTGGGCATTTGAAATCTGTGGGTTTTATGATCTTCACGAATGTGAAGTAATAACCACCTAAAGAGGGAAGTTTGGACACTCAAATAAATATGTCACTCCACAATACAATCTTAGCTCCCAACTGCTCCTGTCTAGAAATTGATGTTCCTTTTTATTTGACCCTCCATCCTATCAGTGGTGTTCACATAGATGTCCTTCAAACATGGTGGTGAGCAAAGCAACAATTTTACGTTTCTGTCGTCCACAGGCCCAGAGGAAGGATACTTGTGGTCTTCAGGGAGCACTTAGTGAATTAATGTGGCTATATACAGACAGGAAGTGAGAAAGAGATGAAAGAGGACAGAGGATAGAGACACGGGTTCAAGTCCCTGCACAACCATTTCCTGGTTTTGTAGGTACACTCGGCCGACACGACCTGCAAGTGTCTCGGTGAACACAGTGCTCTCCCTACAGCCTAGTTACCTAGCAGGATTTTTGGAAGCATAATGTAGGAAAGTGACATAGGATATGTGGTTACCTGTTCTGTACACAAGGACAGATGGGCAGACAGAAAGATGATTGATTGATTGATTGATTGATTGACTGATAGACAGACAGATAGATAGATATAGGTTCATATCGATTAACACAAAGCTATTGCTCATAAACATGAGAGCAATGGTTGAAGCACATAGCAAACTACAAACGAAAAAGAAGAATAAAATCCAGTTTAAAAAGTGCAGTAAGCAGCCATAAGAAGAAAACAAATCCTACCATTGGCAATAACTTGGATGGAGCTAGAGGGTATTATGCTCAGTCAAATAGGCCAGTCGGAGAAATACATGTACCAAATGATTTAACTCATGTGTGGAGTACGATAACAAAGAAAAACTGAAGGAAGAAACAGCAGCATATACACAGTACCCGAGAGTGGACTAAAAGTTAAAAAAAAGAAAGGGACTGGGTAGTGTTTGTGGGAAGGGATTGATAAGGGCGGGGAAAAAGAATGGGGGCATTAGGATTAGCATGAATAATGTGTAGGGTGAAGGGTCATTGGGAGGGCTATACAACACAGAGAAGACAAGTAGTGATTCTAGAGCATCTTACGACACGCTGACAGACAGCGACTGAAACTGGCATTTGGCGAGAACTTGGTGAAGGGGTTAGACTAGTTAACATATTGTTCTGCATGTGATTGTATATTAATGAGAACAAAAAAAATTTCAAAGTGCAGTAAGAGCCTAGCTATCAAATATCAGAATAAAAGTACAGGCTTTCACTGCTCCAATCAAAAGACACAGTTTTAGAAGAACTGATGAAAACTCAAGATCACCTATGTGCTCCCTTACTGGAGACTCACTTTTGATCCAAGGACTCAGACAAACTACAAGCTGAAGGGGCGGGGACAGGTACCCTATACAAGTGAATCTTTGAAACAAAGAAACAAATGGATTCTGTTTGAGATCCCAGAGACAGTCACTAGAAAATAGTCCTACCTAGCCACCGTGAATTCCTTTTGTTTGGTATCAGCAGTGCCCAGGTATAGATTTAGTGGTACTGCAATGTCCTTCTCATTTTTCTCACATCAACAAATGAATTGCTGTAATAATATGCGTCTGGGCATTTGAAATCACTGGGTTTTATGATATCCACGATTGTAAAGAAGTAATAACCACATAAAGAGGGAAGTTTGGACACTCAACCAAACACGTCTCTCCACAACACACACTTTGCTCCCAAATGCTCCTGTCTAGAAATAGGTGTTACTTTTTATTTGTCCCTCCTCCTATCAGTGGTGAACATGCCAATGTCCCTCAAACATGGTGGTGAGTAAAGCACCAATTATACTTTTCTGTCTACAACCGGCCCAGAGGAAGTATAATTGGGGTCTTCAGTGAGGACTTAGTCAATGAATGTGGCTAAATACAGTTAGCAAGCGAGAAGGAGGTTTAAGAGGACAGAGGACAGAGATACGGGTTCAAGTCCCTGCACCACCATTTACTGGTTTTGTAAGCACACGCGGCTGATTCGATCTGCAATTGTCTCAGTGAGCCCAGTGCTCTCCCTACGGCCTAGTGACCTTACAATGTTTTTGAAAGCATAATGTAGGGAAGTGACATAGTTGATGTAGTTAACTGTTCTGTACATAAGCATAGATGGACAGACAGAAAGAAGATTGTTTCATAGATAGACAGATAAATAGATGACAGATGATCGATAGATTATACACATGATAGAAGACAGGAAGCTAGATAGATGGATAGATAAATAGAGAGGATAGAGAGATAGAAAGAAGGATATATAGAAAGATAGATAGATATACAGACAGACAGATCGATAGATAGATACAGATACATATCGATTGACACAAAGCTGTTGCTCATAACCAGGAGATGAATGGTGAAATCACATAGCTAAACTACAAACAAAAAGGAAGAATGAAATCCAGTCTACTAAGTGCAGTAAGCAGCCATAAGAAGAAAACAAATCCTACCTTTTGCAATGACGTGGATGGAGCTAGACAGTAGTATGTTCAGAAAAATAGGTCAGGCGGAGAAAGACAATATCAAATGATATCACTCATGTGTGGAGTATAACAACAAAGAGAAACTGAAGGAAAAAAACAGCAGGATACTCACAGAACCCGAGAGTTGTCTAAAAGTTGCCAAAGGGAAAAGGACTGCACAGGGTGGTTCTGAAGGGAGGGATAAGTGTGGGGAGAAAGATTGGGGGCATTAGGATTACCATGTATATTGCGTGGGGTCGCGCGGGACATGGGGAGAGCTGTACAACACAGAGAAGACTAGTAGAGGTTATATAGCATCTTACTACTCCATGATTGACAACGACTGTATCGGTGTCTTTGAAGGGGTACATGCTGAAGGGGTTTAAAGCATCCAACTATGCTGATGGACAGCGACTTTAAGAGGTTTTTGCTGGTGGACTTGGATAAGGGGGAGCATACTAAACATAATGTTCTTCACGTGATTGTAAATTAATGATAACAAAAAAAAATTTTTAAGTGCAATAAGGGCACAGCACTGAATCATCAGAATAAAAGGTCAGGCTCTGAGTGCTGCAAACAAAAGACACAGGGTTAAAAGAACGGATGAAAACTCAAGAAACCTACATGCTTCCTTACAGGAGACTCACTTGAGTTCCAAGGACAAAGACAAACTACCAGCTGAAGGTGTGGGGACAAGTACCCTACACGAGTGAAACTGAAAAACAAACAATCAAACAAATGGATTCTGTTTGAGCCCCCAGAGACAGTCAGTAGAAAATAGCACTATCTGGCCACCGTGAATTCTTTTTGTTTGTTTTCAGCAAGGCCCAGACATAGATTTATTGGTGGAGCAACGTCCTTCTCATTATCTCTCACCTCAACAACTGGGTTGCTGAAATAATAAGAATCTGGGCCTTTGAAATCTGTGGGTTTTATGATCTTCACGAATGTGAAGTAATAACCACCTAAAGAGGGAAGTTTGGACACTCAAATAAATATGTCACTCCACAATACACTCTTAGCTCCCAACTGCTCCTGTCTAGAAATTGGTGTTCCTTTTTATTTGACCCTCCATCCTATCAGTGGTGTTCACATAGATGTCCTTCAAACATGGTGGTGAGCAAAGCAACAATTTTACGTTTCTGTCGTCCACAGGCCCAGAGGAAGGATACTTGTGGTCTTCAGGGAGCACTTAGTGAATGAATGTGGCTTTATACAGACAGGAAGTGAGAAGGAGTTGAAAGAGGACAGAGGATAGAGACACGGGTTCAAGTCCCTGCACAACCATTTCCTGGTTTTGTAGGTACACTCGGCCGACACGACCTGCAAGTGTCTCGGTGAACACAGTGCTCTCCCTACAGCCTAGTTACCTAGCAGGATTTTTGGAAGCATAATGTAGGAAAGTGACATAGGATATGTGGTTACCTGTTCTGTACACAAGGACAGATGGGCAGACAGAAAGATGATTGATTGATTGATTGATTGACTGATAGACAGACAGATAGATAGATATAGGTTCATATCGATTAACACAAAGCTATTGCTCATAACCATGAGAGCAATGGTTGAAGCACATAGCAAACTACAAACGAAAAAGAAGAATAAAATCCAGTTTAAAAAGTGCAGTAAGCAGCCATAAGAAGAAAACAAATCCTATCATTGGCAATAACTTGGATGGACCTAGAGGGTATTATGCTCAGTCAAATAGGCCAGTCGGAGAAATACATGTACCAAATGATTTAACTCATGTGTGGAGTACGATAACAAAGAAAAACTGAAGGAAGAAACAGCAGCATATATACAGTACCCGTGAGTGGACTAAGAGTTAAAAAAAAGAAAGGGACTGGGTAGTGTTTGTGGGAAGGGATTGATAAGGGCGGGGAAAAAGAATGGGGGCATTAGGATTAGCATGAATAATGTGTAGGGTGAAGGGTCATTGGGAGGGCTATACAACACAGAGAAGACAAGTAGTGATTCTAGAGCATCTTACGACACGCTGACAGACAGCGACTGAAACTGGCATTTGGCGAGGACTTGGTGAAGGGGTTAGACTAGTTAACATATTGTTCTGCATGTGATTGTATATTAATGAGAACAAAAAAAATTTCAAAGTGCAGTAAGAGCCTAGCTATCAAATATCAGAATAAAAGTACAGGCTTTCACTGCTCCAATCAAAAGACACAGTTTTAGAAGAACTGATGAAAACTCAAGATCACCTATGTGCTCCCTTACTGGAGACTCACTTTGATCCAAGGACTCAGACAAACTACAAGCTGAAGGGGCGGGGACAGGTACCCTATGCAAGTGAATCTTTGAAACAAAGAAACAAATGGATTCTGTTTGAGATCCCAGAGACAGACACTAGAAAATAGTTCTACCTAGCCACCGTGAATTCCTTTTGTTTGGTATCAGCAGTGCCCAGGTATAGATTTAGTGGTACTGCAATGTCCTTCTCATTTTTCTCACATCAACAAATGAATTGCTGTAATAATATGCGTCTGGGCATTTGAAATCACTGGGTTTTATGATATCCACGATTGTAAAGAAGTAATAACCACATAAAGAGGGAAGTTTGGACACTCAACCAAACACGTCTCTCCACAACACACAATTTGCTCCCAAATGCTCCTGTCTAGAAATAGGTGTTACTTTTTATTTGTCCCTCCTCCTATCAGTGGTGAACATGCCAATGTCCCTCAAACATGGTGGTGAGTAAAGCACCAATTATACTTTTCTGTCTACAACCGGCCCAGAGGAAGTATAATTGGGGTCTTCAGTGAGGACTTAGTCAATGAATGTGGCTAAATACAGTTAGCAAGCGAGAAGGAGGTTTAAGAGGACAGAGGACAGAGATACGGGTTCAAGTCCCTGCACCACCATTTACTGGTTTTGTAAGCACACGCGGCTGATTCGATCTGCAATTGTCTCAGTGAGCCCAGTGCTCTCCCTACGGCCTAGTGACCTTACAATGTTTTTGAAAGCATAATGTAGGGAAGTGACATAGTTGATGTAGTTAACTGTTCTGTACATAAGCATAGATGGACAGACAGAAAGAAGATTGTTTCATAGATAGACAGATAAATAGATGACAGATGATCGATAGATTATACACATGATAGAAGACAGGAAGCTAGATAGATGGATAGATAAATAGAGAGGATAGAGAGATAGAAAGAAGGATATATAGAAAGATAGATAGATATACAGACAGACAGATCGATAGATAGATACAGATACATATCGATTGACACAAAGCTGTTGCTCATAACCAGGAGATGAATGGTGAAATCACATAGCTAAACTACAAACAAAAAGGAAGAATGAAATCCAGTCTACTAAGTGCAGTAAGCAGCCATAAGAAGAAAACAAATCCTACCTTTTGCAATGACGTGGATGGAGCTAGACAGTAGTATGTTCAGAAAAATAGGTCAGGCGGAGAAAGACAATATCAAATGATATCACTCATGTGTGGAGTATAACAACAAAGAGAAACTGAAGGAAAAAAACAGCAGGATACTCACAGAACCCGAGAGTTGTCTAAAAGTTGCCAAAGGGAAAAGGACTGCACAGGGTGGTTCTGAAGGGAGGGATAAGTGTGGGGAGAAAGATTGGGGGCATTAGGATTACCATGTATATTGCGTGGGGTCGCGCGGGACATGGGGAGAGCTGTACAACACAGAGAAGACTAGTAGAGGTTATATAGCATCTTACTACTCCATGATTGACAACGACTGTATCGGTGTCTTTGAAGGGGTACATGCTGAAGGGGTTTAAAGCATCCAACTATGCTGATGGACAGCGACTTTAAGAGGTTTTTGCTGGTGGACTTGGATAAGGGGGAGCATACTAAACATAATGTTCTTCACGTGATTGTAAATTAATGATAACAAAAAAAAATTTTTAAGTGCAATAAGGGCACAGCACTGAATCATCAGAATAAAAGGTCAGGCTCTGAGTGCTGCAAACAAAAGACACAGGGTTAAAAGAACGGATGAAAACTCAAGAAACCTACATGCTTCCTTACAGGAGACTCACTTGAGTTCCAAGGACAAAGACAAACTACCAGCTGAAGGTGTGGGGACAAGTACCCTACACGAGTGAAACTGAAAAACAAACAATCAAACAAATGGATTCTGTTTGAGCCCCCAGAGACAGTCAGTAGAAAATAGCACTATCTGGCCACCGTGAATTCTTTTTGTTTGTTTTCAGCAAGGCCCAGCCATAGATTTAGTGGTGGAGCAACGTCCTTCTCATTATCTCTCACCTCAACAACTGGGTTGCTGAAATAATAAGAATCTGGGCCTTTGAAATCTGTGGGTTTTATGATCTTCACGAATGTGAAGTAATAACCACCTAAAGAGGGAAGTTTGGACACTCAAATAAATATGTCACTCCACAATACACTCTTAGCTCCCAACTGCTCCTGTCTAGAAATTGGTGTTCCTTTTTATTTGACCCTCCATCCTATCAGTGGTGTTCACATAGATGTCCTTCAAACATGGTGGTGAGCAAAGCAACAATTTTACGTTTCTGTCGTCCACAGGCCCAGAGGAAGGATACTTGTGGTCTTCAGGGAGCACTTAGTGAATGAATGTGGCTTTATACAGACAGGAAGTGAGAAGGAGTTGAAAGAGGACAGAGGATAGAGACACGGGTTCAAGTCCCTGCACAACCATTTCCTGGTTTTGTAGGTACACTCGGCCGACACGACCTGCAAGTGTCTCGGTGAACACAGTGCTCTCCCTACAGCCTAGTTACCTAGCAGGATTTTTGGAAGCATAATGTAGGAAAGTGACATAGGATATGTGGTTACCTGTTCTGTACACAAGGACAGATGGGCAGACAGAAAGATGATTGATTGATTGATTGATTGACTGATAGACAGACAGATAGATAGATATAGGTTCATATCGATTAACACAAAGCTATTGCTCATAACCATGAGAGCAATGGTTGAAGCACATAGCAAACTACAAACGAAAAAGAAGAATAAAATCCAGTTTAAAAAGTGCAGTAAGCAGCCATAAGAAGAAAACAAATCCTATCATTGGCAATAACTTGGATGGACCTAGAGGGTATTATGCTCAGTCAAATAGGCCAGTCGGAGAAATACATGTACCAAATGATTTAACTCATGTGTGGAGTACGATAACAAAGAAAAACTGAAGGAAGAAACAGCAGCATATATACAGTACCCGAGAGTGGACTAAGAGTTAAAAAAAAGAAAGGGACTGGGTAGTGTTTGTGGGAAGGGATTGATAAGGGCGGGGAAAAAGAATGGGGGCATTAGGATTAGCATGAATAATGTGTAGGGTGAAGGGTCATTGGGAGGGCTATACAACACAGAGAAGACAAGTAGTGATTCTAGAGCATCTTACGACACGCTGACAGACAGCGACTGAAACTGGCATTTGGCGAGGACTTGGTGAAGGGGTTAGACTAGTTAACATATTGTTCTGCATGTGATTGTATATTAATGAGAACAAAAAAAATTTCAAAGTGCAGTAAGAGCCTAGCTATCAAATATCAGAATAAAAGTACAGGCTTTCACTGCTCCAATCAAAAGACACAGTTTTAGAAGAACTGATGAAAACTCAAGATCACCTATGTGCTCCCTTACTGGAGACTCACTTTGATCCAAGGACTCAGACAAACTACAAGCTGAAGGGGCGGGGACAGGTACCCTATGCAAGTGAATCTTTGAAACAAAGAAACAAATGGATTCTGTTTGAGATCCCAGAGACAGACACTAGAAAATAGTTCTACCTAGCCACCGTGAATTCCTTTTGTTTGGTATCAGCAGTGCCCAGGTATAGATTTAGTGGTACTGCAATGTCCTTCTCATTTTTCTCACATCAACAAATGAATTGCTGTAATAATATGCGTCTGGGCATTTGAAATCACTGGGTTTTATGATATCCACGATTGTAAAGAAGTAATAACCACATAAAGAGGGAAGTTTGGACACTCAACCAAACACGTCTCTCCACAACACACAATTTGCTCCCAAATGCTCCTGTCTAGAAATAGGTGTTCCTTTTTATTTGTCCCTCCTCCTATCAGTGGTGAACATACCAATGTCCCTCAAACATGGTGGTGAGTAAAGCACCAAGTATACTTTTCTGTCTACAACAGGCCCAGAGGAAGTATAATTGGGGTCTTCAGTGAGTACTTAGTCAATGAATGTGGCTAAATACAGTTAGCAAGCGAGAAGGAGATTTAAGAGGACAGAGGACAGAGATACGGGTTCAAGTCCCTGCACCACCATTTACTGGTTTTGTAAGCACACGCGGCTGATTCGATCTGCAATTGTCTCAGTGAGCCCAGTGCTCTCCCTACGGCCTAGTGACCTTACAATGTTTTTGAAAGCATAATGTAGGGAAGTGACATAGTTGATGTAGTTAACTGTTCTGTACATAAGCATAGATGGAAAGACAGAAAGAAGATTGTTTCATAGATAGACAGATAAATAGATGACAGATGATCGATAGATTATACACATGATAGAAGACAGGAAGCTAGATAGATGGATAGATAAATAGAGAGGATAGAGAGATAGAAAGAAGGATATATAGAAAGATAGATAGATATACAGACAGACAGATCGATAGATAGATACAGATACATATCGATTGAAACAAAGCTGTTGCTCATAACCAACAAATGAATGGTGAAATCACATAGCTAAACTACAAACAAAAAGGAAGAATGAAATCCAGTCTACTAAGTGCAGTAAGCAGCCATAAGAAGAAAATAAATCCTACCTTTTGCAATGACGTGGATGGAGCTAGACAGTAGTATGTTCAGAAAAATAGGTCAGGCGGAGAAAGACAATATCAAATGATATCACTCATGTGTGGAGTATAACAACAAAGAGAAACTGAAGGAAAAAAACAGCAGGATACTCACAGAACCCGAGAGTTGTCTAAAAGTTGCCAAAGGGAAAAGGACTGCACAGCGTGGTTCTGAAGGGAGGGATAAGTGTGGGGAGAAAGATTGGGGGCATTAGGATTACCATGTATATTGCGTGGGGTCGCGCGGGACATGGGGAGAGCTGTACAACACAGAGAAGACTAGTAGAGGTTATATAGCATCTTACTACTCCATGATTGACAACGACTGTATCGGTGTCTTTGAAGGGGTACATGCTGAAGGGGTTTAAAGCATCCAACTATGCTGATGGACAGCGACTTTAAGAGGTTTTTGCTGGTGGACTTGGATAAGGGGGAGCATACTAAACAAAATGTTCTTCACGTGATTGTAAATTAATGATAACAAAAAAAAATTTTTAAGTGCAATAAGGGCACAGCACTGAATCATCAGAATAAAAGGTCAGGCTCTGAGTGCTGCAAACAAAAGACACAGGGTTAAAAGAACGGATGAAAACTCAAGAAACCTACATGCTTCCTTACAGGAGACTCACTTGAGATCCAAGGACAAAGACAAACTACAAGCTGAAGGTGTGGGGACAAGTACCCTACACGAGTGAAACTGAAAAACAAACAATCAAACAAATGGATTCTGTTTGAGCCCCCAGAGACAGTCAGTAGAAAATAGCACTATCTGGCCACCGTGAATTCTTTTTGTTTGTTTTCAGCAAGGCCCAGCCATAGATTTAGTGGTGGAGCAACGTCCTTCTCATTATCTCTCACCTCAACAACTGGGTTGCTGAAATAATAAGAATCTGGGCCTTTGAAATCTGTGGGTTTTATGATCTTCACGAATGTGAAGTAATAACCACCTAAAGAGGGAAGTTTGGACACTCAAATAAATATGTCACTCCACAATACACTCTTAGCTCCCAACTGCTCCTGTCTAGAAATTGGTGTTCCTTTTTATTTGACCCTCCATCCTATCAGTGGTGTTCACATAGATGTCCTTCAAACATGGTGGTGAGCAAAGCAACAATTTTACGTTTCTGTCGTCCACAGGCCCAGAGGAAGGATACTTGTGGTCTTCAGGGAGCACTTAGTGAATGAATGTGGCTATATACAGACAGGAAGTGAGAAGGAGATGAAAGAGGACAGAGGATAGAGACACGGGTTCAAGTCCCTGCACAACCATTTCCTGGTTTTGTAGGTACACTCGGCCGACACGACCTGCAAGTGTCTCGGTGAACACAGTGCTCTCCCTACAGCCTAGTTACCTAGCAGGATTTTTGGAAGCATAATGTAGGAAAGTGACATAGGATATGTGGTTACCTGTTCTGTACACAAGGACAGATGGGCAGACAGAAAGATGATTGATTGATTGATTGATTGACTGATAGACAGACAGATAGATAGATATAGGTTCATGTCGATTAACACAAAGCTATTGCTCATAACCATGAGAGCAATGGTTGAAGCACATAGCAAATTACAAACGAAAAAGAATAAAATCCAGTTTAAAAAGTGCAGTAAGCAGCCATAAGAAGAAAACAAATCCTATCATTGGCAATAACTTGGATGGACCTAGAGGGTATTATGCTCAGTCAAATAGGCCAGTCGGAGAAATACATGTACCAAATGATTTAACTCATGTGTGGAGTACGATAACAAAGAAAAACTGAAGGAAGAAACAGCAGCATATACACAGTACCCGAGAGTGGACTAAGAGTTAAAAAAAAGAAAGGGACTGGGTAGTGTTTGTGGGAAGGGATTGATAAGGGCGGGGAAAAAGAATGGGGGCATTAGGATTAGCATGAATAATGTGTAGGGTGAAGGGTCATTGAGAGGGCTATACAACACAGAGTAGAACAAGTAGTGATTCTAGAGCATCTTACGACATGCTGACGGACAGCGACTGAAACTGGCATTTGGCGAGGACTTGGTGAAGGGGTTAGGCTAGTTAACATATTGTTCTGCATGTGATTGTATATTAATGAGAACAAAAAAAATTTCAAAGTGCAGTAAGAGCCTAGCTATCAAATATCAGAAAAAAAGTACAGGCTTTCACTGCTCCAATCAAAAGACACAGGGTTAGAAGAACTGATGAAAACTCAAGATCACCTAAGTGCTCCCTTACTGGAGACTCACTTGTGATCCAAGGACACTGACAAACTACAAGCTGAAGAGGCGGGGATAGGTACCCTATACAAGTGAATCTTTGAAACAAAGAAACAAATGGATTCTGTTTGAGATCCCAGAGACAGTCACTAGAAAATAGTCCTACCTAGCCACCGTGAATTCCTTTTGTTTGGTATCAGCAGTGCCCAGGTATAGATTTAGTGGTACTGCAATGTCCTTCTCATTTTTCTCACATCAACAAATGAATTGCTGTAATAATATGCGTCTGGGCTTTTGAAATCACTGGGTTTTATGATATCCACGATTGTAAAGAAGTAATAACCAAATAAAGAGGGAAGTTTGGACACTCAACCAAACACGTCTCTCCACAACACACACTTTGCTCCCAAATGCTCCTGTCTAGAAATAGGTGTTCCTTTTTATTTGTCCCTCCTCCTATCAGTGGTGAACATGCCAATGTCCCTCAAACATGGTGGTGAGTAAAGCACCAATTATACTTTTCTGTCTACAACAGGCCCAGAGGAAGTATAATTGGGGTCTTCAGTGAGGACTTAGTCAATGAATGTGGCTAAATACAGTTAGCAAGCGAGAAGGAGGTTTAAGAGGACAGAGGACAGAGATACGGGTTCAAGTCCCTGCACCACCATTTACTGGTTTTGTAAGCACACGCGTCTGATTCGATCTGCAATTGTCTCAGTGAGCCCAGTGCTCTCCCTACGGCCTAGTGACCTTGCAATGTTTTTGAAAGCATAATGTAGGGAAGTGACATAGTTGATGTAGTTAACTGTTCTGTACATAAGCATAGATGGACAGACAGAAAGAAGATTGTTTCATAGATAGACAGATAGATAGATGACAGATGATCAATAGATTATACACATGATAGAAGACAGGAAGCTAGATAGATGGATAGATAAATAGAGAGGATAGAGAGATAGAAAGAAGGATATATAGAAAGATAGATAGATATACAGACAGACAGAGCGATAGATAGATACAGATACATATCGATTGAAACAAAGCTGTTGCTCATAACCAGGAGATGAATGGTGAAATCACATAGCTAAACTACAAACAAAAAGGAAGAATGAAATCCAGTTTACAAAGTGCAGTAAGCAGCCATAAGAAGTAAAAAAATCATACCATTTGCAATGACGTGGATGGAGCTAGACAGTAGTATGTTCAGAAAAATAGGTCAGGCGGAGAAAGACAATATCAAATGCTATCACTCATGTGTGGAGTATAACAACAAAGAGAAACTGAAGGAAAAAAACAGCAGGATACTCACAGAACCCGAGAGTTGACTAAAAGTTGCCAAAGGGAAAAGGACTGCACAGGGTGGTTCTGAAGGGATGGATAAGTGTGGGGAGAAAGATTCGGGGCATTAGGATTACCATGTATATTGCGTGGTGTCGCGCGGGACATGGGGAGTGCTGTACAACACAGAGAAGACTAGTAGAGGTTATATAGCATCTTACTACTCCATGATTGACACCGACTGTACCGGTGTCTTTGAAGGGGTACATGCTGAAGGGGTTTAAAGCATCCAACTATGCTGATGGACAGCGACTTTAAGAGGTCTTTGCTGGTGGACTTGGATAAGGGGGAGCATACTAAACATAATGTTCTTCACGTGATTGTAGATTAATGATAACAAAAAAAAATTTTTAAGTGCAATAAGGGCACAGCACTGAATCATCAGAATAAAAGGTCAGGCTCTGAGTGCTGCAAACAAAAGACACAGGGTTAAAAGAACGGATGAAAACTCTAGAAACCTACATGCTTCCTTACAGGAGACTCACTTGAGATCCAAGGACAAAGACAAACTACAAGCTGAAGGTGTGGGGACAAGTACCCTACACGAGTGAAACTGAAAAACAAACAATCAAACAAATGGATTCTGTTTGAGCCCCCAGAGACAGTCAGTAGAAAATAGCACTATCTGGCCACCGTGAATTCTTTTTGTTTGTTTTCAGCAAGGCCCAGCCATAGATTTAGTGGTGGAGCAACGTCCTTCTCATTATCTCTCACCTCAACAACTGGGTTGCTGAAATAATAAGAATCTGGGCCTTTGAAATCTGTGGGTTTTATGATCTTCACGAATGTGAAGTAATAACCACCTAAAGAGGGAAGTTTGGACACTCAAATAAATATGTCACTCCACAATACACTCTTAGCTCCCAACTGCTCCTGTCTAGAAATTGGTGTTCCTTTTTATTTGACCCTCCATCCTATCAGTGGTGTTCACATAGATGTCCTTCAAACATGGTGGTGAGCAAAGCAACAATTTTACGTTTCTGTCGTCCACAGGCCCAGAGGAAGGATACTTGTGGTCTTCAGGGAGCACTTAGTGAATGAATGTGGCTATATACAGACAGGAAGTGAGAAGGAGATGAAAGAGGACAGAGGATAGAGACACGGGTTCAAGTCCCTGCACAACCATTTCCTGGTTTTGTAGGTACACTCGGCCGACACGACCTGCAAGTGTCTCGGTGAACACAGTGCTCTCCCTACAGCCTAGTTACCTAGCAGGATTTTTGGAAGCATAATGTAGGAAAGTGACATAGGATATGTGGTTACCTGTTCTGTACACAAGGACAGATGGGCAGACAGAAAGATGATTGATTGATTGATTGATTGATTGACTGATAGACAGACAGATAGATAGATATAGGTTCATATCGATTAACACAAAGCTATTGCTCATAACCATGAGAGCAATGGTTGAAGCACATAGCAAACTACAAACGAAAAAGAAGAATAAAATCCAGTTTAAAAAGTGCAGTAAGCAGCCATAAGAAGAAAACAAATCCTATCATTGGCAATAACTTGGATGGAGCTAGAGGGTATTATGCTCAGTCAAATAGGCCAGTCGGAGAAATACATGTACCAAATGATTTAACTCATGTGTGGAGTACGATAACAAAGAAAAACTGAAGGAAGAAACAGCAGCATATACACAGTACCCGAGAGTGGACTAAGAGTTAAAAAAAAGAAAGGGACTGGGTAGTGTTTGTGGGAAGGAATTGATAAGGGCGGGGAAAAAGAATGGGGGCATTAGGATTAGCATGAATAATGTGTAGGGTGAAGGGTCATTGGGAGGGCTATACAACACAGAGAAGACAAGTAGTGATTCTAGAGCATCTTACGACATGCTGACGGACAGCGACTGAAACTGGCAATTGGCGAGGACTTGGTGAAGGTGTTAGACTAGTTAACATATTGTTCTGCATGTGATTGTATATTAATGAGAACAAAAAAAATTTCAAAGTGCAGTAAGAGCCTAGCTATCAAATATCAGAATAAAAGTACAGGCTTTCACTGCTCCAATCAAAAGACACAGGGTTAGAAGAACTGATGAAAACTCAAGATCACCTAAGTGCTCCCTTACTGGAGACTCACTTGTGATCCAAGGACACTGACAAACTAAAAGCTGAAGAGGCGGGGATAGGTACCCTATACAAGTGAATCTTTGAAACAAAGAAACAAATGGATTCTGTTTGAGATCCCAGAGACAGTCACTAGAAAATAGTCCTACCTAGCCACCGTGAATTCCTTTTGTTTGGTATCAGCAGTGCCCAGGTATAGATTTAGTGGTACTGCAATGTCCTTCTCATTTTTCTCACATCAACAAATGAATTGCTGTAATAATATGCGTCTGGGCTTTTGAAATCACTGGGTTTTCTGATATCCACGATTGTAAAGAAGCAATAACCACATAAAGAGGGAAGTTTGGACACTCAACCAAACACGTCTCTCAACAACACACACTTTGCTCCCAAATGCTCCTGTCTAGAAATAGGTGTTCCTTTTTATTTGTCCCTCCTCCTATCAGTGGTGAACATGCCAATGTCCCTCAAACATGGTGGTGAGTAAAGCACCAATTATACTTTTCTGTCTACAACAGGCCCAGAGGAAGTATAATTGGGGTCTTCAGTGAGGACTTAGTCAATGAATGTGGCTAAATACAGTTAGCAAGCGAGAAGGAGGTTTAAGAGGACAGAGGACAGAGATACGGGTTCAAGTCCCTGCACCACCATTTACTGGTTTTGTAAGCACACGCGTCTGATTCGATCTGCAATTGTCTCAGTGAGCCCAGTGCTCTCCCTACGGCCTAGTGACCTTGCAATGTTTTTGAAAGCATAATGTAGGGAAGTGACATAGTTGATGTAGTTAACTGTTCTGTACATAAGCATAGATGGACAGACAGAAAGAAGATTGTTTCATAGATAGACAGATAGATAGATGACAGATGATCAATAGATTATACACATGATAGAAGACAGGAAGCTAGATAGATGGATAGATAAATAGAGAGGATAGAGAGATAGAAAGAAGGATATATAGAAAGATAGATAGATATACAGACAGACAGAGCGATAGATAGATACAGATACATATCGATTGAAACAAAGCTGTTGCTCATAACCAGGAGATGAATGGTGAAATCACATAGCTAAACTACAAACAAAAAGGAAGAATGAAATCCAGTTTACAAAGTGCAGTAAGCAGCCATAAGAAGAAAACAAATCATACCATTTGCAATGATGTGGATGGAGCTAGACAGTAGTATGTTCAGAAAAATAGGTCAGGCGGAGAAAGACAATATCAAATGGTATCACTCATGTGTGGAGTATAACAACAAAGAGAAACTGAAGGAAAAAAACAGCAGGATACTCACAGAACCCGAGAGTTGACTAAAAGTTGCCAAAGGGAAAAGGACTTCACAGGGTGGTTCTGAAGGGAGGGATAAGTGTGGGGAGAAAGATTGGGGGCATTAGGATTACCATGTATATTGCGTGGTGTCGCGCGGGACATGGGGAGTGCTGTACAACACAGAGAAGACTAGTAGAGGTTATATAGCATCTTACTACTCCATGATTGACACCGACTGTACCGGTGTCTTTGAAGGGGTACATGCTGAAGGGGTTTAAAGCATCCAACTATGCTGATGGACAGCGACTTTAAGAGGTTTTTGCTGGTGGACTTGGATAAGGGGGAGCATAGTAAACATAATGTTCTTCACGTGATTGTAGATTAATGATAAAAAAAAAATTTTTTAGGTGCAATAAGGGCACAGCACTGAATCATCAGAATAAAAGGTCAGGCTCTGAGTGCTGCAAACAAAAGACACAGGGTTAAAAGAACGGATGAAAACTCTAGAAACCTACATGCTTCCTTACAGGAGACTCACTTGAGATCCAAGGACAAAGACAAACTACAAGCTGAAGGTGTGGGGACAAGTACCCTACACGAGTGAAACTGAAAAACAAACAATCAAACAAATGGATTCTGTTTGAGCCCCCAGAGACAGTCAGTAGAAAATAGCACTATCTGGCCACCGTGAATTCTTTTTGTTTGTTTTCAGCAAGGCCCAGCCATAGATTTAGTGGTGGAGCAACGTCCTTCTCATTATCTCTCACCTCAACAACTGGGTTGCTGAAATAATAAGAATCTGGGCCTTTGAAATCTGTGGGTTTTATGATCTTCACGAATGTGAAGTAATAACCACCTAAAGAGGGAAGTTTGGACACTCAAATAAATATGTCACTCCACAATACACTCTTAGCTCCCAACTGCTCCTGTCTAGAAATTGGTGTTCCTTTTTATTTGACCCTCCATCCTATCAGTGGTGTTCACATAGATGTCCTTCAAACATGGTGGTGAGCAAAGCAACAATTTTACGTTTCTGTCGTCCACAGGCCCAGAGGAAGGATACTTGTGGTCTTCAGGGAGCACTTAGTGAATGAATGTGGCTATATACAGACAGGAAGTGAGAAGGAGATGAAAGAGGACAGAGGATAGAGACACGGGTTCAAGTCCCTGCACAACCATTTCCTGGTTTTGTAGGTACACTCGGCCGACACGACCTGCAAGTGTCTCGGTGAACACAGTGCTCTCCCTACAGCCTAGTTACCTAGCAGGATTTTTGGAAGCATAATGTAGGAAAGTGACATAGGATATGTGGTTACCTGTTCTGTACACAAGGACAGATGGGCAGACAGAAAGATGATTGATTGATTGATTGATTGATTGACTGATAGACAGACAGATAGATAGATATAGGTTCATATCGATTAACACAAAGCTATTGCTCATAACCATGAGAGCAATGGTTGAAGCACATAGCAAACTACAAACGAAAAAGAAGAATAAAATCCAGTTTAAAAAGTGCAGTAAGCAGCCATAAGAAGAAAACAAATCCTATCATTGGCAATAACTTGGATGGAGCTAGAGGGTATTATGCTCAGTCAAATAGGCCAGTCGGAGAAATACATGTACCAAATGATTTAACTCATGTGTGGAGTACGATAACAAAGAAAAACTGAAGGAAGAAACAGCAGCATATACACAGTACCCGAGAGTGGACTAAGAGTTAAAAAAAAGAAAGGGACTGGGTAGTGTTTGTGGGAAGGGATTGATAAGGGCGGGGAAAAAGAATGGGAGCATTAGGATTAGCATGAATAATGTGTAGGGTGAAGGGTCATTGGGAGGGCTATACAACACAGAGAAGACAAGTAGTGATTCTAGAGCATCTTACGACACGCTGACGGACAGCGACTGAAACTGGCATTTGGCGAGGACTTGGTGAAGGGGTTAGACTAGTTAACATATTGTTCTGCATGTGATTGTATATTAATGAGAACAAAAAAAATTTCAAAGTGCAGTAAGAGCCTAGCTATCAAATATCAGAATAAAAGTACAGGCTTTCACTGCTCCAATCAAAAGACACAGTTTTAGAAGAACTGATGAAAACTCAAGATCACCTAAGTGCTCCTTACTGGAGACTCACTTGTGATCCAAGGACTCAGACAAACTAAAAGCTGAAGGGGCGGGGACAGGTACCCTATACAAGTGAATCTTTGAAACAAAGAAACAAATGGATTCTGTTTGAGATCCCAGAGACAGTCACTAGAAAATAGTCCTACCTAGCCACCGTGAATTCCTTTTGTTTGGTATCAGCAGTGCCCAGGTATAGATTTAGTGGTACTGCAATGTCCTTCTCATTTTTCTCACATCAACAAAAGAATTGCTGTAATAATATGCGTCTGGGCTTTTGAAATCACTGGGTTTTATGATATACACGATTGTAAAGAAGTAATAACCACATAAAGATGGAAGTTTGGACACTCAACCAAACACGTCTCTCCACAACACACACTTTGCTCCCAAATGCTCCTGTCTAGAAATAGGTGTTCCTGTTTATTTGTCCCTCCTCCTATCAGTGGTGAACATACCAATGTCCCTCAAACATGGTGGTGAGTAAAGCACCAAGTATACTTTTCTGTCTACAACAGGCCCAGAGGAAGTATAATTGGGGTCTTCAGTGAGGACTTAGTCAATGAATGTGGCTAAATACAGTTAGCAAGCGAGAAGGAGGTTTAAGAGGACAGAGGACAGAGATACGGGTTCAAGTCCCTGCACCACCATTTACTGGTTTTGTAAGCACACGCGGCTGATTTGATCTGCAATGGTCAAAGTGAGCCCAGTGCTCTCCCTACGGCCTAGTGACCTTGCAATGTTTTTGAAAGCATAATGTAGGGAAGTGACATAGGTGATGTAGTTAACTGTTCTGTACATAAGGATAGATGGACAGACAGAAAGAAGATTGTTTCATAGACAGACAGATAGATAGATGACAGATGATCGATAGATTATACACATGATAGAAGACAGGAAGCTAGATAGATGGATAGATAAATAGAGAGGATAGAGAGATAGAAAGAAGGATATATTGAAAGATAGATATACAGACAGACAGAGCGATAGATAGATACAGATACATATCGATTGACACAAAGCTGTTGCTCATAACCAGGAGATGAATGGTGAAATCACATAGCTAAACTACAAACAAAAAGGAAGAATGAAATCCAGTTTACAAAGTGCAGTAAGCAGCCATAAGAAGAAAACAAATCCTACCATTTGCAATGACGAGGATGGAGCTAGACAGTAGTATGTTCAGAAAAATAGGTCAGGCGGAGAAAGACAATATCAAATGATATCACTCATGTGTGGAGTATAACAACAAAGAGAAACTGAAGGAAAAAAACAGCAGGATACTCACAGAACCCGAGAGTTGACTAAAAGTTGCCAAAGGGAAAAGGACTGCACAGGGTGGTTCTGAAGGGAGGGATAAGTGTGCGGAGAAAGATTGGGGGCATTAGGATTACCATGTATATTGCATGGGAACGTGCGGGACATGGGGATTGCTGTACAACACAGAGAAGACTAGTAGAGGTTATATAGCATCTTACTACTCCATGATTGACAGCGACTGTATCGGTGTCTTTGAAGGGGTACATGCTGTAGGGGTTTAAAGCATCCCACTATGCTGATGGACAGCGACTTTAAGAGGTTTTTGCTGGTGGACTTGGATAAGGGGGAGCATAGTAAACATAAAGTTCTTCACGTGATTGTACATTAATGATAACAAAAAAAAAATTTTAAGTGCAATAAGGGCACAGCACTGAATCATCAGAATAAAAGGTCAGGCTCTGAGTGCTGCAAACAAAAGACACAGGGTTAAAAGAATGGATGAAAACTCAAGAAACCTTCGTGCTTCCTTACAAGAGACTCACTTGAGATCCAAGGACAAAGACAAACTACAAGCTGAAGGTGTGGGGACAAGTACCCTACACGAGTGAAACTGAAAAACAAACAATCAAACAAATGGATACTGTTAGAGCCCCCAGAGACAGTCAGTAGAAAATAGCTCTATCTGGCCACCGTGAACTCTTTTTGTTTGTTTCCAGCAAGGCCCAGCCATAGATTTAGTGGTGGAGCAACGTCCTTCTCATTTTCTCTCACCTCAACAACTGGGTTGCTGAAATAATAATCTGGGCCTTTGAAATCTATGGGTTTTATGATCTTCACGAATGTGAAGTAATAACCACCTAAAGAGGGAAGTTTGGACACTCAAATAAACATGTCACTGCACAATACACTCTTAGCTCCCAACTGCTCCTGTCTAGAAATTGGTGTTCCTTTTTATTTGACCCTCCATCCTATCAGTGGTGTTCACATAGATGTCCTTCAAACATGGTGGTGAGCAAAGCAACAATTTTACGTTTCTGTCGTCCACAGGCCCAGGGGAAGGATACTTGTGGTCTTCAGGGAGCACTTAGTGAATGAATGTGGCTATATACAGACAGGAAGTGAGACGGAGATGAAAGAGGACAGAGGATAGAGACACAGGTTCAAGTCCCTGCACAACCATTTCCTGGATTTGTAGGTACACTCGGCCGACACGACCTGCAAGTGTCTCGGTGAACCCAGTGCTCTCCCTACAGCCTAATTACCTTGCAGGATTTTTGGAAGCATAATGTAGGAAAGTGACATAGGATATGTGGTTACATGTTCTGTACACAAGGACAGATGGGCAGACAGAAAGATGATTGATTGATTGATTGATTGATTGATTGATAGACAGACAGATAGATAGATATAGGTTCATATCGATTTACACAAAGCTATTGCTCATAACCATGAGAGCAATGGTTGAAGCACATAGCAAACTACAAAAGAAAAAGAAGAATAACATCCAGTTTAAAAAGTGCAGTAAGCAGCCATAAGAAGAAAACAAATCCTATCATTGGCAATAACTTGGATGGAGCTAGAGGGTATTATGCTCAGTCAAATAGGCCAGTCGGAGAAATACATGTACCAAATGATTTAACTCATGTGTGGAGTACGATAACAAAGAAAAACTGAAGGAAGAAACAGCAGCATATACACAGTACCCGAGAGTGGACTAAGAGTTACCAAAGAGAAAGGGACTGGGTAGTTTTTGTGGGAAGGGATTCATAAGGGCGGGAAAAAATAATGGGGGCAATAAGATTGGCATGAATAATCTGTAGGGTGAATGGTCATTAGGAGGGCTATACAAACACAGAGAAGACAAGTAGTGTTTCTAGAGCATCTTACGACATGCTGACGGACAGCCACTGAAACTGGGATTTGGCGATGACTTGTTGAAGGGATTAGACTAGTAAACATATTGTTCTGCATGTGATTGTATATTAATGAGAATAAAATAAATTTCAAAGTGCTGTAAGAGCCTAGCTATCAAATATCAGAATAAAATTACAGGCTTTCACTGCTAAAATCAAAAGACACAGGGTTAGATGGACGGATGAAAACTTAAGATCACCTTAGTGCTCCCTTAGTGGAGACTCACTTGTGATCCAAGGACACAGACAAACTACGAGCTGCAGGGGAGGGGACAGGTAACCTATACATGTGAATCTTTGAAACAAAGAAACAAATGGATTCTGTTTGAGTCCCCAGAGACAGTCACTAGAAAATAGTCCTACCTAGACACCGTGAATTCCTTTTGTTTGGTATCAGCAGTGCCCAGGTATAGATTTAGTGGTACTGCAATGTCCTTCTCATTTTTCTCACATCAACAAATGAATTGCTGTAATAATATGCGTCTGGGCTTTAGAAATCACTGGGTTTTATGATATCCACGATTGTAAGAAGTAATAACCACGTAAAGAGGGAAGTTTGGAAACTCAACCAAACACGTCTCTCCACAACACACACTTAGCTCCCAAATGCTCCTGTCTAGAAATAGGTGTTCCTTTTTATTTGTCCCTCCTCCGATCAGTGGTGAACATGCCAATGTCCCTCATACATGGTAGTGAGTAAAGCACCAAGTATACTTTTCTATCTACAACAGGCCCAGAGGAAGTATAATTGGGGTCTTCAGTGAGGACTTAGTCAATGAATGTGGCTAAATACAGTTAGCAAGCGACTAGGAGGTTTAAGAGGACAGAGTACAGGGATACGGGTTCAAGTCCCTGCACCACCATTTACTGGTTTTGTAAGCACACGCGGCTGATTCAATCTGCAATTGTCTCAGTGAGCCCAGTGCTCTACCAACGGCCTAGTGACCTTGCAATGTTTTTGTAAGCATAATGTAGGGAAGTGACATAGGTGATGTAGTTAACTGTTCTGTACATAAGGATACATGGACAGACAGAAAGAAGATTGTTTCATAGATAGATAGATAGATGACAGATGATAGATAGATGATACACATGATAGATAGAAGACAGGAAGCTAGATAGATTGATAGATAAATAGAGAGGATAGAGAGATAGAAAGAAGGATATATAGAAAGATAGATAGATATACAGAAAGACAGAGCGATAGATAGATACAGGTACATATCGATTGACACAAAGCTGTTGCTCATAACAAGGAGATGAATGGTGAAATCACATAGCTAAACTACAAACAAAAAGGAAGAATGAAATCCAGTTTACAAAGTGCAGTAAGCAGCCATAAGAAGAAAACAAATCCTACCATTTGCAATGACGTGGATGGAGCTAGACAGTAGTATGTTCAGAAAAATAGGTCAGGTGGAGAAAGACAATATCAAATGATATCACTCATGTGTGGAGTATAACAACAAAGAGAAACTGAAGGAAAAAAACAGCAGGATACTCACAGAACCCGAGAGTTGACTAAAAGTTGCCAAAGGGAAAAGGACTGCACAGGGTGGTTCTGAAGGGAGGGATAAGTGTGGGGAGAAAGATTGGGGGCATTAGGATTACCATGTACATTGCGTGGGGTCGCGCGGGACATGGGGAGTGCTGTACAACACAGAGAAAACTAGTAGAGGTTATATAGCATCTTACTACTCCATGATTGACAGCGACTGTATCGGTGTCTTTGAAGGGGTACATGCTGAAGGGGTTTAAAGCATCCAACTATGCTGATGGACAGCGACTTTAAGAGGTTTTTGCTGGTGGACTTGGATAAGGGGGAGCATAGTAAACATAATGTTCTTCACGTGATTGTAGATTAATGATAACAAAAAAATTTTTTAAGTGCAATAAGGGCACAGCACTGAATCATCAGAATAAAAGGTCAGGCTCTGAGTGCTGCAAACAAAAGACACAGGGTTAAAAGAACGGATGAAAACTCAAGAAACCTACGTGCTTCCTTACAGGACACTCACTTGAGATCCAAGGACAGAGACAAACTACAAGCTGAAGGTGTGGGGACAAGTACCCTACACGAGTGAAACTGAAAAACAAACAATCAAACAAATGGATTCTGTTTGAGCCCCAGAGACAGTCAGTAGAAAATAGCACTATCTGGCCACCGTGAATTCTTTTTGTTTGTTTTCAGCAAGGCCCAGCCATAGATTTAGTGGTGGAGCAACGTCCTTCTCATTTTCTCTCACCTCAACAACTGAGTTGCTGTAATAATAAGAATCTGGGCCTTTGAAATCTGTGGGTTTTATGATCTTCACGAATGTGAAGTAATAACCACCTAAAGAGGGAAGTTTGGACACTCAAATAATCATGTCACTCCACAATACACTCTTCGCTCCCAACTGCTCCTGTCTAGAAATTGGTGTTCCTTTTTATTTGACCCTCCATCCTATCAGTGGTGTTCACATAGATGTCCTTCAAACATGGTGGTGAGCAAAGCAACAAGTTTACTTTTCTGTCGACCACAGGCAAAGAGGAAGGTACTTGTGGTCTTCAGGGAGCTCTTAGTGAGTGAATGAGGCTAAATACAGACAGGAAGTTAGAAGGAGATGAAAGAGGACAGAGGATAGAGACACGGGTTCAAGTCCCTGCACAAACATTTCCTGGTTTTGTAGGTATACTCGGCCGACATGACCTGCAAGTGTCTCGGTGAACACAGTGCTCTCCCTACAGCCTAGTTACCTTGCAGGAATTTTGGAAGCATAATGTAGGAAAGTGACATAGGATATGTGGTTAACTGTTCTGCACACAAGTACAGATGGGCAGACAGAAAGATGATTGATTGATTGATTGATTGAAAGACAGACAGATAGATAGATATAGGTTCATATCGATTAACACAAAGCTATTGCTCATAATCATGAGAGCAATGGTTGAAGTACATAGCGAATCTACAAACAAAAAAATGAATGAAATCCAGTTAAAAAGTGCAGTAAGCAGCCATAAGAAGAAAACAATCCTATCATTTGCAATAACGTGGATGGAGCTATAGTGTATTATGCTCAGTCAAAAAGGCCAGGCGGAGAAATACATGTACCAAATGATTTCACTCATGTGTGGAGTATGATAACAAAGAAAAACTGAAGGAAAAAACAGTAGCAGACTCACAGAACACGAGAGTGGACTATCAGTTACCAAAGAGAAAAGGACTGGGTAGGGTTTGTGGGAAGGGAGTAATAAGGGTGGGGAAAAAGAGTGGGGGCATTAGGATTAGCATGTATAATGTGTAGAGTGGTGGGTCATGGGTAGGTTTGAACAACACAGAGAAGACATGTATTGTTTCTACAGCATCTTAGTACATGCTGACAGACAGCGACTGTAACTGGGATTTGAGGGGGACTTGGTGAAGGGGGTAGACTAGTAAACATAATATTCTGCATGTGATTGAATACTAATGAGTACAAAGAAAATTTCCAAGTGCAGTAAGAGAACAGCTCTCAAATATCAGAATAAAACTACAGGCTTTCAGTGCTCCAATCAAAAGACACAGGTTTAGAAAAACTGATGAAAACTCAAGAAAACCTACTTGCTCCCTTACTGGAGACTCACTTGAGATCCAAAGGCACAGACAAAATACAAGCTGAATGGGCGGGGACAGGTATCCTATACAAGTGAATCTGATAAACAAAGAAACAAATGGATTCTGTTTGAGTCCCCAGAGACAGTCACTAGAAAATAGTCCTATCTAGCCTCCGTGAATTCTTTTTGTTTGGTTTCAGCAGTGCCCAGGTATAGAATTAGTGGTACTGAAAAGTCCTTATCATTTTTTCTCACCTCAACAAATGAATTGCTGTAATAATATGCGTCTGGGCTTTTGAAATCAGTGGGTTTTATGATGTTCACGACTGTAAGGATATAATAACCACATAAAGAGGGAAGTTTGGACACTCAAACAAACACGTCTCTCCACAACACACACTTTGCTCCAAAATGATCCTGTCTAGAAATAGGTGTTCCTTTTTATTTGTCCCTCTTCCTTTCAGCGGTGATCACGCCGATGTCCCTCAAACATGGTGGTGAGTAAAAAACCAAGTATACTCTTCTGTCTACAACAGGCCCAGAGGAAGGATACTTGTGGTCTTCAGTGAGCACTTAGTCAATGAATGTGGCTAAATACAGTTAGAAAGCAAGAAGGAGGTATAAGTGGACAGAGGACAGAGATACGGGTTCAAGTCCCTGCAACACCATTTACTGGTTTTGTAAGCACATGAGGCTGAATCGACCTGCAGTTTCTTGTTGAACCCAGTGCTCTCCTTACGGCCTAGTTACCTTGCAAGTTTTTGGAAGCATAATGTAGGGAAGTGACATAGGCTATATTTTTAACTGTTCTGTACATAACGATAGATTTGCATACAAACAGATGATTGATTCATAGATTGATAGGTAGACAGATGACAGATGAAAGATAGATAGATAGGTACATAGATTGATAGATGAAAGACATCATAGATAGATGATAGGAAGATAGATAGATAGACAGATAGATAGATAGATAGATAGATAGATAGATAGATAGATAGACAGATAGATAGATACATAGATACATAGATAGAGAGACAGACCGTTATATAGATAGTTGCACATACATATGAACAGACACAAAGCTATTGCTCATAACCAGGAGATGATTGGTGAATTCACATAGCTAAACTACAAACAAAAAGGAAGAATGAAATCCATTTTAAAAAGTTCAGCAAGCAGCCTTAAGAAGAAAACAAATACTACCATTTTCAATGACGAGGATGGAGCTAGACGGCAGTATGTTTAGAGAAATAAGCCAGGCGGAGAAAGACAAGTAACAAGTGATTTCACTCATGTGTAGAGTATAACAACAAAGAAAAACTGAAGGAAAAATACAACAGCACACTCACAGAAACCGAGAGTTGACTAAAAGTTACCAAAGGGAAAAGGACTGGGCAGGGTGGGTCTTACGGGAGGGATAAGTGTGGGGAGAAAGAATTGGGGCATTAGGCTTAGCATGTATATTGCGTGGGGTCGGAGAGGCACGGGGAGTGCTGTAAAACACAGAGAAGACTGGCAGAGATTATATAGCATCTACTGCTCGCTGATGGACAGCGACTGTAATGGTGTCTGTGGGGGGGTACATGGTGAAGGGGTCTACAGCATCCAACTACGCTGATGGACAGCGACTGTAAGAGGTTTTGGGGCGGACTTTCTGAAGGGGAGCATAGAAAACGTTTTTCACGTGACTGTAGATTAATAATAAGAAAACTTTTTTTTTTTTGCTATAAGGGCACAGCTCTGAATCCTCAGAATAAAGGTCATGCTCTGAGTGCTGGAAAAAAAAGACACAGTGTTAAAAGAAGGGATGAAAACTCAAGACACCTATGTGCTTACATACAGGAGACTCACTTGAGATCTAAGGACACAGACAAACTACAAGCCGAAGGTGTGTGGACTAGTACCCTACACGAGTGAAACTGAAAAACAAACAATTAACAAATTAACTCTGTTTGAGTCCCCATTGACAGTCAGCAGAAAATAGCCCTATCTGGCCACCGTGAATTCTTTTTGTTTGGTTTCAGCAGTTCCCAGCCATAGATTTAGTGGTGCAGCAACATACTTCTCATTTTCTCTCACCTCAACAACTGAGTTGCTGTAATAATTAGCACCTGGGCCTTTGAAATCAGTGGGTTTTATGATCTTCACGAATGTGAATATCTTATAGCCACCTAAAGAGTGAAGTTTGGACACTCAAATAAACATGTCACTCCACAATACACTCTTAGCTCCAAACTGCTCCTGTCTAGAAATTGGTGTTCCTTTTTATTTGACCCTCCGTCCTATCAGCAGAGATCATGCCGATGTCCTTCAAACATGATGGTGAGCAAAGCAACAAGTTTTCTTTTCTGTCGACAACAGGCCCAGCGGAAGGATACTTGAGATCTTCAGGGAGCCCTTAGTCAATGAATGTGGCTAAATACAGACAGCAAGTGAGAATTAGATGAAAGAGGACAGAGGATAGAGACACGCGTTCAAGTCCCTGCACAACCATTTCCTGGTTTTGTAGGTACACGTGGCCGACTCGAACTGCAAGTGTCTCTGTGAACCCAGTGCTCTCCCTACAGCCTAGACACCTCGCAGGATTTTTGGAAGCATAATGTAGGAAAGTGACATAGACAATGTGTTTAACTGTTCTGTACACAAGGACAGATTGGCAGACAAAATGATGATTGATTGATTGATAGATAGACAGATATATAGGTAGGTAGACAGACAGATAGATAGATATAGGTACATATCGATTAACACAAAGCTACTGCTCATAACCAAGAGAGCAATGGTGAAAGCACACAGCGAAACTACAAAGAAAAAAGAAGAATGAAATCCAGTTTAAGAAGTGCTGTAAGCAATCATAAGAAGAAAACAAATCCTATCATTTGCTATAAAGTGGATGGAGCTAGATTGTATTATGCTCAGTCAAATAGGCCAGGCGGAGAAATGCATGTACCAAATGATTTCACTCATGTGTGGAGTATGATAACAAAGAAAAACTGAAGGAAAGGACAGCAGCAGACTCACAGAACCCGAGGGTGGACTAACAGTTACCAAAGAGAAAGGGACTGGGTAGGGTTTGTGGGAAGGGAGTAATAAGTGCGGGGAAAAAGAATGGGGGCATTAGGATTAGCATGTATAATGTGTAGGGTGGGGTGTCATGGGTAGGGCTGTACAACACAGAGAAGACATGTAGTGATTCTACAGCATCTTAGTACATGCTGACGGAGAGCGGCTGTAACTGTGATTGGGGTGACTTGGTGAAGAGGGTAGACAGAATAACATAATTTTCTGCATGTGATTGTATATTAATGAGAACAAAAAGAATTTCAAAGTGCAGTAAGAGCACAGCTCTCAAATATCAGAATAAAAGTACAGCCTTTGAGTGCTCCAATCAAAAGACACAGGGTTAGAAGAACTGATGAAAACTCAAGACCACCTACGTGCTCCCTTACTGGAGACTCACTTGAGATCCAAGGACACAGACAAACTACAAGCTGAAGGTGCGGGGACAGGTACCCTACACAAGTGAAACTGAGAAACAAAGAAAGAAATGGATTCTGTTTTGGACCCCAGAGAGAGTCAGTAGAAAATAGCCCTATCTAGCCACCGTGAATTCTTTTTGTTTGGTTTCAGCAGTGCTCAGGCATAGATTTAGTGGTGCAGCAACTTCCTTCTCATTTCCTCTCACCTCAGCAAATGAATTGCTGTAATAATATGCGTCTGGGCATTTATAATCATTGCTTTTTATGATGTTCACGAATGTAAAGAATTAATAACCACCTAAAGAGGGAAGTTTGGACACTCAAATAAACACTTCACTCCACAACACACTCTTTGTTCCCAACTGCTCCTGTCCAGAAATAGGTGTTAATTCATATTTGTCCGTCCACCTATCAGCAGTGATCACGCCAATGTCCCTCAAACATGGTGGTGTGCAAAGTGCCAAGTACACTTTTCTGTCGACAACAGGCCCAGAAGAAGGATACTTGTGGTCTTCAGGGATCATTTACTCACTGAATGTGGCTAAATAAAGTCAACAAGCGAGCAGGAAGTATAAGAGGACAGAGGACAAAGATACGGGTTCAAGTCCTTTCACCTCCATTTACTGATCTTGTAAGCACACTCTGCTGACTCTACCTGAAAGCGTATCGGTGAGCACAGTGCTCTCCTTTTGTCTTAGTTACCTTGAAAGGTTTCTGGAAGCATAATGTAGGGAAGAGACATAGGCTATGTTGTTAACTGTTCTGTACATAAGGATAGATGGGCAGACAAAAAGATGATTGTTTCACAGATAGATAGGTAGACAGACGACAGGTGAAAGATAGATAGATAGGTACATAGATTAATAGATGATAGACATCATAGATAGACGATAGGAAGATAGATAGATAGATACATATATAGACACATAGATACATAGATATATACATACATAGATACATAGATAGACAGACAGACCTTTAGATAGATAGATACAGATACATGTCGATTGACACAAAGCTATTGTTCATAACCAGGAGTTGAATGGTGAATAACATAGCTAAACTACAAACAAAAAGGAAGAATGAAATCCAGTTTAAAAAGTGCAGTAAGCAGCCTTAAGAAGAAAGCAAATACTACAATTTGCAATGACGTGGATGGAGCAAGACGGTAGGATGTTCAGAAAAATAGGGCAGGCGGATAAAGGCAAGTACCAAGTGATTTCACTCATGTGTGGAGTATAACAACAAAGAAAAACTGAAGTAAAAAAACAGCAGCAGACTCACAGAACCCGACAGTTGACTAAAAGTAACCAAAGGAAAAAGGACTGGGCAGGGTGAGTCTGAAGAGAGGGATAAGTGTGGGGAGAAAGAATGGGGCCATTAAGTTTAGCATGTATAATGCGCGAGGTCGGGTGTGCATGGGGAGCACTGTACAACACAGAGAAGACTAGTAGAGATCATATAGCATCGTACTACTCACTGATGGACCGTGACTGTAACGGGGACTTTTGGGGGGGACATGTTGAAGGGGTCTACAGCATCCAACTACGCGGATCGACAGTGACTGAAGAGGTTTTTCGGGGGGACTTGGTGAAGGGGGGAGCATAGTAAACATAATGTTCTTCACGTGATTGTAGATTAATGATAAAAAATATTCTTTAAGTGCAATAAGTGCACAGCTCTGAATCATCAGAATAAAAGGTCAGGCACTGAGTGCTGCAAACAAAAGACACAGGGATAAAAGAAGGGATGAAAACTGAAGACACCTACGTGCTTACTTACAGGAGACTCACTTGAGATCCAAGGACACAGACAAACTACAAGCCGAAGGTGTGTGGACAAGTACCCTACACGAGTGAAACGGAAAAACAAACAATCAAGCAAATGGATTCTGTTTGAGTCCCCAGAGACAGTCAGCAGAAAATAGCCCTATCTGGCCACCGTGAATTCTTTTTGTTTGGTTTCAACAGTTCCCAGCCATAGATTTAGTGGTGCAGCAACATACTTCTCATTTTCTCTCACCTCAACATCTGAGTTGCTGTAATAATAAGCATCTGGGCCTTTGAAATCAGTGGATTTTATGATGTTCACGAATGTGAAAATCTAATAACCACCTAAAGAGGGAAGTTTGGACACTCAAATAAACACGTCACTCCACAATACACTGTTAGCTCCCAACTGCTCCTGTCTAGAAATTGGTGTTCCTTTTTATTTGACCCTCCGT
This sequence comes from Manis pentadactyla, assembly GCF_030020395.1. Classification (NCBI taxonomy): domain Eukaryota; kingdom Metazoa; phylum Chordata; class Mammalia; order Pholidota; family Manidae; genus Manis; species Manis pentadactyla. Next base: position 166,502,001 of record NC_080038.1, read on the forward strand.
CCTATCGGCGGTGATCACGCTGATGTCCTTCAAACACGGTGGTGAGCGAAGCAACAAGTTGACTTTTCTGTCGACAACAGGCCCAGAGGAATGATACTTGAGATCTTCAGGGAGCACTTAGTCAATGAATGTGGCTAAATACAGACAGCAAGTTAGAAGGAGATGAAAGAGGACAGAGGATAGAGACACGGGTTCAAGTCCCAGCACAACCATTTCCTGGTTTTGTAGGTACACGCGGCCGACTCGAACTGCAAGTGTCTCGGTGAACCCAGTGCTCCCTCTGCAGCCTAGATACTTTGCAGGATTTTTGGGAGCATAGTGTAGGAAAGTGATATATGGTATATGGTTAACTGTTCTGTACACATGGACAGATGGACAGACAAAAAGATGATTGATTGAGTGATTGATAAATAGATAGACAGACAGATAGATAGATATAGGTACATATCGATTAACACAAAGCTACTGCTCATAACAAGTAGAGCAATGGTGAAAGCACATTGCAAAACTACAAACAAAAAAGAAGAATGAAATCCAGTTTAAAAAGTGCAGTAAACAGCCATAAGAAGAAAACGAATCCTATCATTTGCAATAACGTGGATGGAGCTAGAGGGTATTATGCTCAGTCAAATAGGCCAGGCGAAGAAATACATGTACCAAATGATTTCACTCATGTGTGGAGTATGATAACAAAGAAAAACTGAAGGAAAAGACAGCAGCAGACTCACAGAACCCGAGGGTGGACTAACAGTTACCAAAGAGAAAGGGACTGGGTAGGGTTTGTGGGAAGGGAGTAATAAGTGCGGGGAAAAAGAATGGGGGCATTAGGATTAGCATGTATAATGTGTAGGGTGGGGTGTCATGGGTAGGGCTGTACAACACAGAGAAGACATGTAGTGATTCTACAGCATCTTAGTACATGCTGACGGAGAGCGGCTGTAACTGTGATTGGGGTGACTTGGTGAAGAGGGTAGACAGAATAACATAATTTTCTGCATGTGATTGTATATTAATGAGAACAAAAAGAATTTCAAAGTGCAGTAAGAGCACAGCTCTCAAATATCAGAATAAAAGTACAGCCTTTGAGTGCTCCAATCAAAAGACACAGGGTTAGAAGAACTGATGAAAACTCAAGACCACCTACGTGCTCCCTTACTGGAGACTCACTTGAGATCCAAGGACACAGACAAACTACAAGCTGAAGGGGCGGGGACAGGTACCCTACACAAGTGAAACTGAGAAACAAAGAAAGAAATGGATTCTGTTTTGGACCCCAGAGGGAGTCAGTAGAAAATAGCCCTATCTAGCCACCGTGAATTCTTTTTGTTTGGTTTCAGCAGTGCTCAGGCATAGATTTAGTGGTGCAGCAACTTCCTTCTCATTTCCTCTCACCTCAGCAAATGAATTGCTGTAATAATATGCGTCTGGGCATTTATAATCATTGCTTTTTATGATGTTCACGAATGTAAAGAATTAATAACCACCTAAAGAGGGAAGTTTGGACACTCAAATAAACACTTCACTCCACAACACACTCTTTGTTCCCAACTGCTCCTGTCCAGAAATAGGTGTTAATTCATATTTGTCCGTCCACCTATCAGCAGTGATCACGCCAATGTCCCTCAAACATGGTGGTGTGCAAAGTGCCAAGTACACTTTTCTGTCGACAACAGGCCCAGACGAAGGATACTTGTGGTCTTCAGGGATCATTTACTCACTGAATGTGGCTAAATAAAGTCAACAAGCGAGCAGGAAGTATAAGAGGACAGAGGACAAAGATACGGGTTCAAGTCCTTTCACCTCCATTTACTGATCTTGTAAGCACACTCTGCTGACTCTACCTGAAAGCTTATCGATGAGCACAGTGCTCTCCTTTTGTCTTAGTTACCTTGAAAGGTTTCTGGAAGCATAATGTAGGGAAGAGACATAGGCTATGTTGTTAACTGTTCTGTACATAAGGATAGATGGGCAGACAAAAAGATGATTGTTTCATAGATAGATAGGTAGACAGACGACAGGTGAAAGATAGATAGGTACATAGATTAATAGATGATAGACATCATAGATAGACGATAGGAAGATAGATAGATACATATATAGACACATAGATACATAGATATATACATACATAGATACATAGATAGACAGACAGACCTTTAGATAGATAGATACAGATACATGTCGATTGACACAAAGCTATTGTTCATAACCAGGAGTTAAATGGTGAATAACAAAGCTAAACTACAAACAAAAAGGAAGAATGAAATCCAGTTTAAAAAGTGCAGTAAGCAACCTTAAGAAGAAAGCAAATACTACAATTTGCAATGACGTGGATGGAGCAAGACGGTAGGATGTTCAGAAAAATAGGGCAGGCGGATAAAGGCAAGTACCAAGTGATTTCACTCATGTGTGGAGTATAACAACAAAGAAAAACTGAAGTAAAAAAACAGCAGCAGACTCACAGAACCCGACAGTTGACTAAAAGTAACCAAAGGAAAAAGGACTGGGCAGGGTGAGTCTGAAGAGAGGGATAAGTGTGGGGAGAAAGAATGGGGCCATTAAGTTTAGCATGTATAATGCGCGAGGTCGGGTGTGCATGGGGAGCACTGTACAACACAGAGAAGACTAGTAGAGATCATATAGCATCGTACTACTCACTGATGGACCGTGACTGTAACGGGGACTTTTGGGGGGGACATGTTGAAGGGGTCTACAGCATCCAACTACGCGGATCGACAGTGACTGAAGAGGTTTTTCTTGGGGACTTGGTGAAGGGGGGAGCATAGTAAACATAATGTTCTTCACGTGATTGTAGATTAATGATAAAAAATATTCTTTAAGTGCAATAAGTGCACAGCTCTGAATCATCAGAATAAAAGGTCAGGCACTGAGTGCTGCAAACAAAAGACACAGGGATAAAAGAAGGGATGAAAACTGAAGACACCTACGTGCTTACTTACAGGAGACTCACTTGAGATCCAAGGACACAGACAAACTACAAGCCGAAGGTGTGTGGACAAGTACCCTACACGAGTGAAACGGAAAATCAAACAATCAAGCAAATGGATTCTGTTTGAGTCCCCAGAGACAGTCAGCAGAAAATAGCCCTATCTGGCCACCGTGAATTCTTTTTGTTTGGTTTCAACAGTTCCCAGCCATAGATTTAGTGGTGCAGCAACATACTTCTCATTTTCTCTCACCTCAACATCTGAGTTGCTGTAATAATAAGCATCTGGGCCTTTGAAATCAGTGGATTTTATGATGTTCACGAATGTGAAAATCTAATAACCACCTAAAGAGGGAAGTTTGGACACTCAAATAAACACGTCACTCCACAATACACTGTTAGCTCCCAACTGCTCCTGTCTAGAAATTGGTGTTCCTTTTTATTTGACCCTCCGTCCTATCGGCGGTGATCACGCTGATGTCCTTCAAACACGGTGGTGAGCGAAGCAACAAGTTGACTTTTCTGTCGACAACAGGCCCAGAGGAATGATACTTGAGATCTTCAGGGAGCACTTAGTCAATGAATGTGGCTAAATACAGACAGCAAGTTAGAAGGAGATGAAAGAGGACAGAGGATAGAGACACGGGTTCAAGTCCCAGCACAACCATTTCCTGGTTTTGTAGGTACACGCGGCCGACTCGAACTGCAAGTGTCTCGGTGAACCCAGTGCTCCCTCTGCAGCCTAGATACTTTGCAGGATTTTTGGGAGCATAGTGTAGGAAAGTGATATATGGTATATGGTTAACTGTTCTGTACACATGGACAGATGGACAGACAAAAAGATGATTGATTGAGTGATTGATAAATAGATAGACAGACAGATAGATAGATATAGGTACATATCGATTAACACAAAGCTACTGCTCATAACAAGTAGAGCAATGGTGAAAGCACATTGCAAAACTACAAACAAAAAAGAAGAATGAAATCCAGTTTAAAAAGTGCAGTAAACAGCCATAAGAAGAAAATGAATCCTATCATTTGCAATAACGTGGATGGAGCTAGAGGGTATTATGCTCACTCAAATAGGCCAGGCGAAGAAATACATGTACCAAATGATTTCACTCATGTGTGGAGTATGATAACAAAGAAAAACTGAAGGAAAAGACAGCAGCAGACTCACAGAACCCGAGGGTGGACTAACAGTTACCAAAGAGAAAGGGACTGGGTAGGGTTTGTGAGAAGGGAGTAATAAGTGCGGGGAAAAAGAATGGGGGCATTAGGATTAGCATGTATAATGTGTAGGGTGGGGTGTCATGGGTAGGGCTGTACAACACAGAGAAGACATGTAGTGATTCTACAGCATCTTAGTACATGCTGACGGAGAGCGGCTGTAACTGTGATTGGGGTGACTTGGTGAAGAGGGTAGACAGAATAACATAATTTTCTGCATGTGATTGTATATTAATGAGAACAAAAAGAATTTCAAAGTGCAGTAAGAGCACAGCTCTCAAATATCAGAATAAAAGTACAGCCTTTGAGTGCTCCAATCAAAAGACACAGGGTTAGAAGAACTGATGAAAACTCAAGACCACCTACGTGCTCCCTTACTGGAGACTCACTTGAGATCCAAGGACACAGACAAACTACAAGCTGAAGGGGCGGGGACAGGTACCCTACACAAGTGAAACTGAGAAACAAAGAAAGAAATGGATTCTGTTTTGGACCCCAGAGAGAGTCAGTAGAAAATAGCCCTATCTAGCCACCGTGAATTCTTTTTGTTTGGTTTCAGCAGTGCTCAGGCATAGATTTAGTGGTGCAGCAACTTCCTTCTCATTTCCTCTCACCTCAGCAAATGAATTGCTGTAATAATATGCGTCTGGGCATTTATAATCATTGCTTTTTATGATGTTCACGAATGTAAAGAATTAATAACCACCTAAAGAGGGAAGTTTGGACACTCAAATAATCACTTCACTCCACAACACACTCTTTGTTCCCAACTGCTCCTGTCCAGAAATAGGTGTTAATTCATATTTGTCCGTCCACCTATCAGCAGTGATCACGCCAATGTCCCTCAAACATGGTGGTGTGCAAAGTGCCAAGTACACTTTTCTGTCGACAACAGGCCCAGACGAAGGATACTTGTGGTCTTCAGGGATCATTTACTCACTGAATGTGGCTAAATAAAGTCAACAAGCGAGCAGGAAGTATAAGAGGACAGAGGACAAAGATACGGGTTCAAGTCCTTTCACCTCCATTTACTGATCTTGTAAGCACACTCTGCTGACTCTACCTGAAAGCGTATCGGTGAGCACAGTGCTCTCCTTTTGTCTTAGTTACCTTGAAAGGTTTCTGGAAGCATAATGTAGGGAAGAGACATAGGCTATGTTGTTAACTGTTCTGTACATAAGGATAGATGGGCAGACAAAAAGATGATTGTTTCATAGATAGATAGGTAGACAGACGACAGGTGAAAGATAGATAGGTACATAGATTAATAGATGATAGACATCATAGATAGACGATAGGAAGATAGATAGATAGATACATATATAGACACATAGATACATAGATATATACATACATAGATACATAGATAGACAGACAGACCTTTAGATAGATAGATACAGATACATGTCGATTGACACAAAGCTATTGTTCATAACCAGGAGTTGAATGGTGAATAACATAGCTAAACTACAAACAAAAAGGAAGAATGAAATCCAGTTTAAAAAGTGCAGTAAGCAGCCTTAAGAAGAAAGCAAATACTACAATTTGCTATGACGTGGATGGAGCAAGACGGTAGGATGTTCAGAAAAATAGGGCAGGCGGATAAAGGCAAGTACCAAGTGATTTCACTCATGTGTGGAGTATAACAACAAAGAAAAACTGAAGTAAAAAAACAGCAGCAGACTCACAGAACCCGACAGTTGACTAAAAGTAACCAAAGGAAAAAGGACTGGGCAGGGTGAGTCTGAAGAGAGGGATAAGTGTGGGGAGAAAGAATGGGGCCATTAAGTTTAGCATGTATAATGCGCGAGGTCGGGTGTGCATGGGGAGCACTGTACAACACAGAGAAGACTAGTAGAGATCATATAGCATCGTACTACTCACTGATGGACCGTGACTGTAACGGGGACTTTTGGGGGGGACATGTTGAAGGGGTCTACAGCATCCAACTACGCGGATCGACAGTGACTGAAGAGGTTTTTCGGGGGGACTTGGTGAAGGGGGGAGCATAGTAAACATAATGTTCTTCACGTGATTGTAGATTAATGATAAAAAATATTCTTTAAGTGCAATAAGTGCACAGCTCTGAATCATCAGAATAAAAGGTCAGGCACTGAGTGCTGCAAACAAAAGACACAGGGATAAAAGAAGGGATGAAAACTGAAGACACCTACGTGCTTACTTACAGGAGACTCACTTGAGATCCAAGGACACAGACAAACTACAAGCCGAAGGTGTGTGGACAAGTACCCTACACGAGTGAAACGGAAAAACAAACAATCAAGCAAATGGATTCTGTTTGAGTCCCCAGAGACAGTCAGCAGAAAATAGCCCTATCTGGCCACCGTGAATTCTTTTTGTTTGGTTTCAACAGTTCCCAGCCATAGATTTAGTGGTGCAGCAACATACTTCTCATTTTCTCTCACCTCAACATCTGAGTTGCTGTAATAATAAGCATCTGGGCCTTTGAAATCAGTGGATTTTATGATGTTCACGAATGTGAAAATCTAATAACCACCTAAAGAGGGAAGTTTGGACACTCAAATAAACACGTCACTCCACAATACACTGTTAGCTCCCAACTGCTCCTGTCTAGAAATTGGTGTTCCTTTTTATTTGACCCTCCGTCCTATCGGCGGTGATCACGCTGATGTCCTTCAAACACGGTGGTGAGCGAAGCAACAAGTTGACTTTTCTGTCGACAACAGGCCCAGAGGAATGATACTTGAGATCTTCAGGGAGCACTTAGTCAATGAATGTGGCTAAATACAGACAGCAAGTTAGAAGGAGATGAAAGAGGACAGAGGATAGAGACACGGGTTCAAGTCCCAGCACAACCATTTCCTGGTTTTGTAGGTACACGCGGCCGACTCGAACTGCAAGTGTCTCGGTGAACCCAGTGCTCCCTCTGCAGCCTAGATACTTTGCAGGATTTTTGGGAGCATAGTGTAGGAAAGTGATATATGGTATATGGTTAACTGTTCTGTACACATGGACAGATGGACAGACAAAAAGATGATTGATTGAGTGATTGATAAATAGATAGACAGACAGATAGATAGATATAGGTACATATCGATTAACACAAAGCTACTGCTCATAACAAGTAGAGCAATGGTGAAAGCACATTGCAAAACTACAAACAAAAAAGAAGAATGAAATCCAGTTTAAAAAGTGCAGTAAACAGCCATAAGAAGAAAATGAATCCTATCATTTGCAATAACGTGGATGGAGCTAGAGGGTATTATGCTCAGTCAAATAGGCCAGGCGAAGAAATACATGTACCAAATGATTTCACTCATGTGTGGAGTATGATAACAAAGAAAAACTGAAGGAAAAGACAGCAGCAGACTCACAGAACCCGAGGGTGGACTAACAGTTACCAAAGAGAAAGGGACTGGGTAGGGTTTGTGGGAAGGGAGTAATAAGTGCGGGGAAAAAGAATGGGGGCATTAGGATTAGCATGTATAATGTGTAGGGTGGGGTGTCATGGGTAGGGCTGTACAACACAGAGAAGACATGTAGTGATTCTACAGCATCTTAGTACATGCTGACGGAGAGCGGCTGTAACTGTGATTGGGGTGACTTGGTGAAGAGGGTAGACAGAATAACATAATTTTCTGCATGTGATTGTATATTAATGAGAACAAAAAGAATTTCAAAGTGCAGTAAGAGCACAGCTCTCAAATATCAGAATAAAAGTACAGCCTTTGAGTGCTCCAATCAAAAGACACAGGGTTAGAAGAACTGATGAAAACTCAAGACCACCTACGTGCTCCCTTACTGGAGACTCACTTGAGATCCAAGGACACAGACAAACTACAAGCTGAAGGGGCGGGGACAGGTACCCTACACAAGTGAAACTGAGAAACAAAGAAAGAAATGGATTCTGTTTTGGACCCCAGAGAGAGTCAGTAGAAAATAGCCCTATCTAGCCACCGTGAATTCTTTTTGTTTGGTTTCAGCAGTGCTCAGGCATAGATTTAGTGGTGCAGCAACTTCCTTCTCATTTCCTCTCACCTCAGCAAATGAATTGCTGTAATAATATGCGTCTGGGCATTTATAATCATTGCTTTTTATGATGTTCACGAATGTAAAGAATTAATAACCACCTAAAGAGGGAAGTTTGGACACTCAAATAATCACTTCACTCCACAACACACTCTTTGTTCCCAACTGCTCCTGTCCAGAAATAGGTGTTAATTCATATTTGTCCGTCCACCTATCAGCAGTGATCACGCCAATGTCCCTCAAACATGGTGGTGTGCAAAGTGCCAAGTACACTTTTCTGTCGACAACAGGCCCAGACGAAGGATACTTGTGGTCTTCAGGGATCATTTACTCACTGAATGTGGCTAAATAAAGTCAACAAGCGAGCAGGAAGTATAAGAGGACAGAGGACAAAGATACGGGTTCAAGTCCTTTCACCTCCATTTACTGATCTTGTAAGCACACTCTGCTGACTCTACCTGAAAGCGTATCGGTGAGCACAGTGCTCTCCTTTTGTCTTAGTTACCTTGAAAGGTTTCTGGAAGCATAATGTAGGGAAGAGACATAGGCTATGTTGTTAACTGTTCTGTACATAAGGATAGATGGGCAGACAAAAAGATGATTGTTTCATAGATAGATAGGTAGACAGACGACAGGTGAAAGATAGATAGGTACATAGATTAATAGATGATAGACATCATAGATAGACGATAGGAAGATAGATAGATAGATACATATATAGACACATAGATACATAGATATATACATACATAGATACATAGATAGACAGACAGACCTTTAGATAGATAGATACAGATACATGTCGATTGACACAAAGCTATTGTTCATAACCAGGAGTTGAATGGTGAATAACATAGCTAAACTACAAACAAAAAGGAAGAATGAAATCCAGTTTAAAAAGTGCAGTAAGCAGCCTTAAGAAGAAATCAAATACTACAATTTGCTATGACGTGGATGGAGCAAGACGGTAGGATGTTCAGAAAAATAGGGCAGGCGGATAAAGGCAAGTACCAAGTGATTTCACTCATGTGTGGAGTATAACAACAAAGAAAAACTGAAGTAAAAAAACAGCAGCAGACTCACAGAACCCGACAGTTGACTAAAAGTAACCAAAGGAAAAAGGACTGGGCAGGGTGAGTCTGAAGAGAGGGATAAGTGTGGGGAGAAAGAATGGGGCCATTAAGTTTAGCATGTATAATGCGCGAGGTCGGGTGTGCATGGGGAGCACTGTACAACACAGAGAAGACTAGTAGAGATCATATAGCATCGTACTACTCACTGATGGACCGTGACTGTAACGGGGACTTTTGGGGGGGACATGTTGAAGGGGTCTACAGCATCCAACTACGCGGATCGACAGTGACTGAAGAGGTTTTTCTTGGGGACTTGGTGAAGGGGGGAGCATAGTAAACATAATGTTCTTCACGTGATTGTAGATTAATGATAAAAAATATTCTTTAAGTGCAATAAGTGCACAGCTCTGAATCATCAGAATAAAAGGTCAGGCACTGAGTGCTGCAAACAAAAGACACAGGGATAAAAGAAGGGATGAAAACTGAAGACACCTACGTGCTTACTTACAGGAGACTCACTTGAGATCCAAGGACACAGACAAACTACAAGCCGAAGGTGTGTGGACAAGTACCCTACACGAGTGAAACGGAAAAACAAACAATCAAGCAAATGGATTCTGTTTGAGTCCCCAGAGACAGTCAGCAGAAAATAGCCCTATCTGGCCACCGTGAATTCTTTTTGTTTGGTTTCAACAGTTCCCAGCCATAGATTTAGTGGTGCAGCAACATACTTCTCATTTTCTCTCACCTCAACATCTGAGTTGCTGTAATAATAAGCATCTGGGCCTTTGAAATCAGTGGATTTTATGATGTTCACGAATGTGAAAATCTAATAACCACCTAAAGAGGGAAGTTTGGACACTCAAATAAACACGTCACTCCACAATACACTGTTAGCTCCCAACTGCTCCTGTCTAGAAATTGGTGTTCCTTTTTATTTGACCCTCCGTCCTATCGGCGGTGATCATGCTGATGTCCTTCAAACACGGTGGTGAGCGAAGCAACAAGTTGACTTTTCTGTCGACAACAGGCCCAGAGGAATGATACTTGAGATCTTCAGGGAGCACTTAGTCAATGAATGTGGCTAAATACAGACAGCAAGTTAGAAGGAGATGAAAGAGGACAGAGGATAGAGACACGGGTTCAAGTCCCAGCACAACCATTTCCTGGTTTTGTAGGTACACGCGGCCGACTCGAACTGCAAGTGTCTCGGTGAACCCAGTGCTCCCTCTGCAGCCTAGATACTTTGCAGGATTTTTGGGAGCATAGTGTAGGAAAGTGATATATGGTATATGGTTAACTGTTCTGTACACATGGACAGATGGACAGACAAAAAGATGATTGATTGAGTGACTGATAAATAGATAGACAGACAGATAGATAGATATAGGTACATATCGATTAACACAAAGCTACTGCTCATAACAAGTAGAGCAATGGTGAAAGCACATTGCAAAACTACAAACAAAAAAGAAGAATGAAATCCAGTTTAAAAAGTGCAGTAAACAGCCATAAGAAGAAAACGAATCCTATCATTTGCAATAACGTGGATGGAGCTAGAGGGTATTATGCTCAGTCAAATAGGCCAGGCAAAGAAATACATGTACCAAATGATTTCACTCATGTGTGGAGTATGATAACAAAGAAAAACTGAAGGAAAAGACAGCAGCAGACTCACAGAACCCGAGGGTGGACTAACAGTTACCAAAGAGAAAGGGACTGGGTAGGGTTTGTGGGAAGGGAGTAATAAGTGCGGGGAAAAAGAATGGGGGCATTAGGATTAGCATGTATAATGTGTAGGGTGGGGTGTCATGGGTAGGGCTGTACAACACAGAGAAGACATGTAGTGATTCTACAGCATCTTAGTACATGCTGACGGAGAGCGGCTGTAACTGTGATTGGGGTGACTTGGTGAAGAGGGTAGACAGAATAACATAATTTTCTGCATGTGATTGTATATTAATGAGAACAAAAAGAATTTCAAAGTGCAGTAAGAGCACAGCTCTCAAATATCAGAATAAAAGTACAGCCTTTGAGTGCTCCAATCAAAAGACACAGGGTTAGAAGAACTGATGAAAACTCAAGACCACCTACGTGCTCCCTTACTGGAGACTCACTTGAGATCCAAGGACACAGACAAACTACAAGCTGAAGGGGCGGGGACAGGTACCCTACACAAGTGAAACTGAGAAACAAAGAAAGAAATGGATTCTGTTTTGGACCCCAGAGAGAGTCAGTAGAAAATAGCCCTATCTAGCCACCGTGAATTCTTTTTGTTTGGTTTCAGCAGTGCTCAGGCATAGATTTAGTGGTGCAGCAACTTCCTTCTCATTTCCTCTCACCTCAGCAAATGAATTGCTGTAATAATATGCGTCTGGGCATTTATAATCATTGCTTTTTATGATGTTCACGAATGTAAAGAATTAATAACCACCTAAAGAGGGAAGTTTGGACACTCAAATAAACACTTCACTCCACAACACACTCTTTGTTCCCAACTGCTCCTGTCCAGAAATAGGTGTTAATTCATATTTGTCCGTCCACCTATCAGCAGTGATCACGCCAATGTCCCTCAAACATGGTGGTGTGCAAAGTGCCAAGTACACTTTTCTGTCGACAACAGGCCCAGACGAAGGATACTTGTGGTCTTCAGGGATCATTTACTCACTGAATGTGGCTAAATAAAGTCAACAAGCGAGCAGGAAGTATAAGAGGACAGAGGACAAAGATACGGGTTCAAGTCCTTTCACCTCCATTTACTGATCTTGTAAGCACACTCTGCTGACTCTACCTGAAAGCGTATCGGTGAGCACAGTGCTCTCCTTTTGTCTTAGTTACCTTGAAAGGTTTCTGGAAGCATAATGTAGGGAAGAGACATAGGCTATGTTGTTAACTGTTCTGTACATAAGGATAGATGGGCAGACAAAAAGATGATTGTTTCATAGATAGATAGGTAGACAGACGACAGGTGAAAGATAGATAGGTACATAGATTAATAGATGATAGACATCATAGATAGACGATAGGAAGATAGATAGATAGATACATATATAGACACATAGATACATAGATATATACATACATAGATACATAGATAGACAGACAGACCTTTAGATAGATAGATACAGATACATGTCGATTGACACAAAGCTATTGTTCATAACCAGGAGTTGAATGGTGAATAACATAGCTAAACTACAAACAAAAAGGAAGAATGAAATCCAGTTTAAAAAGTGCAGTAAGCAGCCTTAAGAAGAAAGCAAATACTACAATTTGCAATGACGTGGATGGAGCAAGACGGTAGGATGTTCAGAAAAATAGGGCAGGCGGATAAAGGCAAGTACCAAGTGATTTCACTCATGTGTGGAGTATAACAACAAAGAAAAACTGAAGTAAAAAAACAGCAGCAGACTCACAGAACCCGACAGTTGACTAAAAGTAACCAAAGGAAAAAGGACTGGGCAGGGTGAGTCTGAAGAGAGGGATAAGTGTGGGGAGAAAGAATGGGGCCATTAAGTTTAGCATGTATAATGCGCGAGGTCGGGTGTGCATGGGGAGCACTGTACAACACAGAGAAGACTAGTAGAGATCATATAGCATCGTACTACTCACTGATGGACCGTGACTGTAACGGGGACTTTTGGGGGGGACATGTTGAAGGGGTCTACAGCATCCAACTACGCGGATCGACAGTGACTGAAGAGGTTTTTCGGGGGGACTTGGTGAAGGGGGGAGCATAGTAAACATAATGTTCTTCACGTGATTGTAGATTAATGATAAAAAATATTCTTTAAGTGCAATAAGTGCACAGCTCTGAATCATCAGAATAAAAGGTCAGGCACTGAGTGCTGCAAACAAAAGACACAGGGATAAAAGAAGGGATGAAAACTGAAGACACCTACGTGCTTACTTACAGGAGACTCACTTGAGATCCAAGGACACAGACAAACTACAAGCCGAAGGTGTGTGGACAAGTACCCTACACGAGTGAAACGGAAAAACAAACAATCAAGCAAATGGATTCTGTTTGAGTCCCCAGAGACAGTCAGCAGAAAATAGCCCTATCTGGCCACCGTGAATTCTTTTTGTTTGGTTTCAACAGTTCCCAGCCATAGATTTAGTGGTGCAGCAACATACTTCTCATTTTCTCTCACCTCAACATCTGAGTTGCTGTAATAATAAGCATCTGGGCCTTTGAAATCAGTGGATTTTATGATGTTCACGAATGTGAAAATCTAATAACCACCTAAAGAGGGAAGTTTGGACACTCAAATAAACACGTCACTCCACAATACACTGTTAGCTCCCAACTGCTCCTGTCTAGAAATTGGTGTTCCTTTTTATTTGACCCTCCGTCCTATCGGCGGTGATCACGCTGATGTCCTTCAAACACGGTGGTGAGCGAAGCAACAAGTTGACTTTTCTGTCGACAACAGGCCCAGAGGAATGATACTTGAGATCTTCAGGGAGCACTTAGTCAATGAATGTGGCTAAATACAGACAGCAAGTTAGAAGGAGATGAAAGAGGACAGAGGATAGAGACACGGGTTCAAGTCCCAGCACAACCATTTCCTGGTTTTGTAGGTACACGCGGCCGACTCGAACTGCAAGTGTCTCGGTGAACCCAGTGCTCCCTCTGCAGCCTAGATACTTTGCAGGATTTTTGGGAGCATAGTGTAGGAAAGTGATATATGGTATATGGTTAACTGTTCTGTACACATGGACAGATGGACAGACAAAAAGATGATTGATTGAGTGATTGATAAATAGATAGACAGACAGATAGATTGATATAGGTACATATCGATTAACACAAAGCTACTGCTCATAACAAGTAGAGCAATGGTGAAAGCACATTGCAAAACTACAAACAAAAAAGAAGAATGAAATCCAGTTTAAAAAGTGCAGTAAACAGCCATAAGAAGAAAATGAATCCTATCATTTGCAATAACGTGGATGGAGCTAGAGGGTATTATGCTCAGTCAAATAGGCCAGGCGAAGAAATACATGTACCAAATGATTTCACTCATGTGTGGAGTATGATAACAAAGAAAAACTGAAGGAAAAGACAGCAGCAGACTCACAGAACCCGAGGGTGGACTAACAGTTACCAAAGAGAAAGGGACTGGGTAGGGTTTGTGGGAAGGGAGTAATAAGTGCGGGGAAAAAGAATGGGGGCATTAGGATTAGCATGTATAATGTGTAGGGTGGGGTGTCATGGGTAGGGCTGTACAACACAGAGAAGACATGTAGTGATTCTACAGCATCTTAGTACATGCTGACGGAGAGCGGCTGTAACTGTGATTGGGGTGACTTGGTGAAGAGGGTAGACAGAATAACATAATTTTCTGCATGTGATTGTATATTAATGAGAACAAAAAGAATTTCAAAGTGCAGTAAGAGCACAGCTCTCAAATATCAGAATAAAAGTACAGCCTTTGAGTGCTCCAATCAAAAGACACAGGGTTAGAAGAACTGATGAAAACTCAAGACCACCTACGTGCTCCCTTACTGGAGACTCACTTGAGATCCAAGGACACAGACAAACTACAAGCTGAAGGGGCGGGGACAGGTACCCTACACAAGTGAAACTGAGAAACAAAGAAAGAAATGGATTCTGTTTTGGACCCCAGAGAGAGTCAGTAGAAAATAGCCCTATCTAGCCACCGTGAATTCTTTTTGTTTGGTTTCAGCAGTGCTCAGGCATAGATTTAGTGGTGCAGCAACTTCCTTCTCATTTCCTCTCACCTCAGCAAATGAATTGCTGTAATAATATGCGTCTGGGCATTTATAATCATTGCTTTTTATGATGTTCACGAATGTAAAGAATTAATAACCACCTAAAGAGGGAAGTTTGGACACTCAAATAAACACTTCACTCCACAACACACTCTTTGTTCCCAACTGCTCCTGTCCAGAAATAGGTGTTAATTCATATTTGTCCGTCCACCTATCAGCAGTGATCACGCCAATGTCCCTCAAACATGGTGGTGTGCAAAGTGCCAAGTACACTTTTCTGTCGACAACAGGCCCAGACGAAGGATACTTGTGGTCTTCAGGGATCATTTACTCACTGAATGTGGCTAAATAAAGTCAACAAGCGAGCAGGAAGTATAAGAGGACAGAGGACAAAGATACGGGTTCAAGTCCTTTCACCTCCATTTACTGATCTTGTAAGCACACTCTGCTGACTCTACCTGAAAGCGTATCGGTGAGCACAGTGCTCTCCTTTTGTCTTAGTTTCCTTGAAAGGTTTCTGGAAGCATAATGTAGGGAAGAGACATAGGCTATGTTGTTAACTGTTCTGTACATAAGGATAGATGGGCAGACAAAAAGATGATTGTTTCATAGATAGATAGGTAGACAGACGACAGGTGAAAGATAGATAGATAGGTACATAAATTAATAGATGATAGACATCAGAGATAGACGATAGGAAGATAGATAGATAGATACATAGATAGACACATAGATACATAGATATATACATACATAGATACATAGATAGACAGACAGACCTTTAGATAGATAGATACAGATACATGTCGATTGACACAAAGCTATTGTTCATAACCAGGAGTTGAATGGTGAATAACATAGCTAAACTACAAACAAAAAGGAAGAATGAAATCCAGTTTAAAAAGTGCAGTAAGCAGCCTTAAGAAGAAAGCAAATACTACAATTTGCAATGACGTGGATGGAGCAAGACGGTAGGATGTTCAGAAAAATAGGGCAGGCGGATAAAGGCAAGTACCAAGTGATTTCACTCATGTGTGGAGTATAACAACAAAGAAAAACTGAAGTAAAAAAACAGCAGCAGACTCACAGAACCCGACAGTTGACTAAAAGTAACCAAAGGAAAAAGGACTGGGCAGGGTGAGTCTGAAGAGAGGGATAAGTGTGGGGAGAAAGAATGGGGCCATTAAGTTTAGCATGTATAATGCGCGAGGTCGGGTGTGCATGGGGAGCACTGTACAACACAGAGAAGACTAGTAGAGATCATATAGCATCGTACTACTCACTGATGGACCGTGACTGTAACGGGGACTTTTGGGGGGGACATGTTGAAGGGGTCTACAGCATCCAACTACGCGGATCGACAGTGACTGAAGAGGTTTTTCGGGGGGACTTGGTGAAGGGGGGAGCATAGTAAACATAATGTTCTTCACGTGATTGTAGATTAATGATAAAAAATATTCTTTAAGTGCAATAAGTGCACAGCTCTGAATCATCAGAATAAAAGGTCAGGCACTGAGTGCTGCAAACAAAAGACACAGGGATAAAAGAAGGGATGAAAACTGAAGACACCTACGTGCTTACTTACAGGAGACTCACTTGAGATCCAAGGACACAGACAAACTACAAGCCGAAGGTGTGTGGACAAGTACCCTACACGAGTGAAACGGAAAAACAAACAATCAAGCAAATGGATTCTGTTTGAGTCCCCAGAGACAGTCAGCAGAAAATAGCCCTATCTGGCCACCGTGAATTCTTTTTGTTTGGTTTCAACAGTTCCCAGCCATAGATTTAGTGGTGCAGCAACATACTTCTCATTTTCTCTCACCTCAACATCTGAGTTGCTGTAATAATAAGCATCTGGGCCTTTGAAATCAGTGGATTTTATGATGTTCACGAATGTGAAAATCTAATAACCACATAAAGAGGGAAGTTTGGACACTCAAATAAACACGTCACTCCACAATACACTGTTAGCTCCCAACTGCTCCTGTCTAGAAATTGGTGTTCCTTTTTATTTGACCCTCCGTCCTATCGGCGGTGATCACGCTGATGTCCTTCAAACACGGTGGTGAGCGAAGCAACAAGTTGACTTTTCTGTCGACAACAGGCCCAGAGGAATGATACTTGAGATCTTCAGGGAGCACTTAGTCAATGAATGTGGCTAAATACAGACAGCAAGTTAGAAGGAGATGAAAGAGGACAGAGGATAGAGACACGGGTTCAAGTCCCAGCACAACCATTTCCTGGTTTTGTAGGTACACGCGGCCGACTCGAACTGCAAGTGTCTCGGTGAACCCAATGCTCCCTCTGCAGCCTAGATACTTTGCAGGATTTTTGGGAGCATAGTGTAGGAAAGTGATATATGGTATATGGTTAACTGTTCTGTACACATGGACAGATGGACAGACAAAAAGATGATTGATTGAGTGACTGATAAATAGATAGACAGACAGATAGATAGATATAGGTACATATCGATTAACACAAAGCTACTGCTCATAACAAGTAGAGCAATGGTGAAAGCACATTGCAAAACTACAAACAAAAAAGAAGAATGAAATCCAGTTTAAAAAGTGCAGTAAACAGCCATAAGAAGAAAACGAATCCTATCATTTGCAATAACGTGGATGGAGCTAGAGGGTATTATGCACAGTCAAATAGGCCAGGCAAAGAAATACATGTACCAAATGATTTCACTCATGTGTGGAGTATGATAACAAAGAAAAACTGAAGGAAAAGACAGCAGCAGACTCACAGAACCCGAGGGTGGACTAACAGTTACCAAAGAGAAAGGGACTGGGTAGGGTTTGTGGGAAGGGAGTAATAAGTGCGGGGAAAAAGAATGGGGGCATTAGGATTAGCATGTATAATGTGTAGGGTGGGGTGTCATGGGTAGGGCTGTACAACACAGAGAAGACATGTAGTGATTCTACAGCATCTTAGTACATGCTGACGGAGAGCGGCTGTAACTGTGATTGGGGTGACTTGGTGAAGAGGGTAGACAGAATAACATAATTTTCTGCATGTGATTGTATATTAATGAGAACAAAAAGAATTTCAAAGTGCAGTAAGAGCACAGCTCTCAAATATCAGAATAAAAGTACAGCCTTTGAGTGCTCCAATCAAAAGACACAGGGTTAGAAGAACTGATGAAAACTCAAGACCACCTACGTGCTCCCTTACTGGAGACTCACTTGAGATCCAAGGACACAGACAAACTACAAGCTGAAGGTGCGGGGACAGGTACCCTACACAAGTGAAACTGAGAAACAAATAAAGAAATGGATTCTGTTTTGGACCCCAGAGAGAGTCAGTAGAAAATAGCCCTATCTAGCCACCGTGAATTCTTTTTGTTTGGTTTCAGCAGTGCTCAGGCATAGATTTAGTGGTGCAGCAACTTCCTTCTCATTTCCTCTCACCTCAGCAAATGAATTGCTGTAATAATATGCGTCTGGGCATTTATAATCATTGCTTTTTATGATGTTCACGAATGTAAAGAATTAATAACCACCTAAAGAGGGAAGTTTGGACACTCAAATAAACACTTCACTCCACAACACACTCTTTGTTCCCAACTGCTCCTGTCCAGAAATAGGTGATAATTCATATTTGTCCTTCCACTTATCAGCAGTGATCACGCCAATGTCCCTCAAACATGGTGGTGTGCAAAGTGCCAAGTACACTTTTCTGTCGACAACAGGCCCAGACGAAGGATACTTGTGGTCTTCAGGGATCACTTACTCACTGAATGTGGCTAAATAAAGTCAACAAGCGAGCAGGAAGTATAAGAGGACAGAGTACAAAGATACGGGTTCAAGTCCTTTCACCTCCATTTACTGGTTTTGTAAGCACACTCTGCTGACTCTACCTGAAAGCGTATCAGTGAACTCAGTGCTCTCCTTATGGCTTAGTTACCTTGCAAATTTTCTGGAAGCATAATGTAGGGAAGAGACATAATCTATGTTGTTATCTGTTCTGAACATAAGGATAGATGGGCAGACAAAAAGATGATTGTTTCATAGATATATAGGTAGACAGACGACAGGTGAAAGAGAGATAGATAGGTACATAGATTAATAGATGATAGACATCATAGATAGATGATAGGAAGATAGATAGATATTTACATACATAGATACATAGATAGACAGACAGACCTTTAGATAGATAGATACAGATACATGTCGATTGACACAAAGCTATTGTTCACAACCAGGAGTTGAATGGTGAAAAACATAGCTAAACTACAAACAAAAAGGAAGAATGAAATCCAGTTTAAAAAGTGCAGTAAGCAGCCTTAAGAAGAAAACAAATACTACCATTTGCAATGACGTGGATGGAGCAAGACGGTAGTATGTTCAGAAAAATAGGGCAGGCGGATAAAGGCAAGTACCAAGTGATTTCAGTCATGTGTGGAGTATAACAACAAAGAAAAACTGAAGTAAAAAAACTGCAGCAGACTCACAGAACCCGAGAGTTGACTAAATGTAACCAAAGGAAAAAGGACTGGGCAGGGTGAGTCTGAAGGGAGGGATAAGTGTGGGGAGAAAGAATGGGGGCACTAAGTTTAGCATGTATAAGGCGCGGGGTCGGGTGTGCATGGGGAGTACAGTACAACACAGAGAAGGCTAGTAGAGATCATATAGCATCTTACTACTCACTGACGGACCGTGACTGTAACGGGGACTTTTGGTGGGGACATGGTGAAGGGGTCTACAGCATCCAACTACGCTGGTCGACAGTGACTGAAGAGGTTTTACGGGGGGACTTGGTGAAGGGGGGAGCATAGTAAACATAATGTTCTTCACGTGATTGTAGATTAATGATAAAAAATATTCTTTAAGTGCAATAAGTGCACAGCTCTGAATCATCAGAATAAAAGTTCAGGCACTGAGTGCTGCAAACAAAAGACACAGGGATTAAAGAAGGGATGAAAACTCAAGACACCTACGTGCTTACTTACAGGAGACTCACTTGAGATCCAAGGACACAGACAAACTACAAGCCGAAGGTGTGTGGACAAGTACCCTACACGAGTGAAACGGAAAATCAAACAATCAAGCAAATGGATTCTGTTTGAGTTCCCAGAGACAGACAGCAGAAAATAGCCCTATCTGGCCACCGTGAATTCTTTTTGTTTGGTTTCAACAGTTCCCAGCCATAGATTTAGTGGTGCAGCAACATACTTCTCATTTTCTCTCACCTGAACAACTGAGTTGCTGTAATAATAAGCATCTGGGCCTTTAAAATCAGTGGATTTTATGTTGTTCACGAATGTGAAAATCTAACAACCACCTAAAGAGGGAAGTTTGGACACTCAAATAAACACGTCACTCCACAATACACTGTTAGCTCCCAACTGCTCCTGTCTAGAAATTGGTGTTCCTTTTTATTTGACCCTCCGTCCTATCGACGGTGATCACGCTGATGTCCTTCAAACATGGTGGTGAGCGAAGCAACAAGTTGACTTTTCTGTCGACAACAGGCCCAGAGGAATGATACTTGAGATCTTCAGGGAGCCCTTAGTCAATGTATGTGGCTAAATACAGACAGCAAGTTAGAAGGAGATGAAAGAGGACAGAGGATAGAGACACGGGTTCAAGTCCCAGCACAACCATTCCCTGGTTTTGTAGGTACACGCGGCCGACTCAAACTGCAAGTGTCTCGGTGAACCCAGTGCTCCCTCTGCAGTCTAGATACTTTGCAGGATTTTGGGGAGCATAGTGTAGGAAAGCGATATAGGGTATATGGTTAACTGTTCGGCACACATGGACAGATGGACAGACAAAAGGATGATTGATTGAGTGATTGATAAATAGATAGAAAGATAGATAGATATAGGTACATATCGATTAGCAAAAAGCTACTGCTCAAAACAAGGAGAGCAATGGTGAAAGCACATTGCAAAGCTACAAACAAAAAAGAAGAATGAAATCCAGTTTAAAAAGTGCAGTAAGCAGCCATAAGAAGAAAATGAATCCTATCATTTGCTATAACGTGGATGGAGCTCGAGGGTATTATGCTCAGTCAAATAGGCCAGGCGGAGAAATACATGTACCAAATGATTTCACTCATGTGTGGAGTATGATAACAAAGAAAAACTGAAGGAAAAGACAGCAGCAGACTCACAGAACCCGAGAGTGGACCTACAGTTACCAAAGAGAAAGCGACTGGGTAGGGTTTGTGGGAAGGGAGTAATAAGTGCGGGGAAAAAGAATGGGGGCATTAGGATTAGCATGTATAATGTGTAGGGTGGGGTGTCATGGGTAGGGCTGTACAACACAGAGAAGACATGTAGTGATTCTACAGCATCTTAGTACATGCTGACGGAGAGCGGCTGTAACTGGGATTTGGGGTGACTTGGTGAAGAGGGTACACAGAATAACATAATTTTCTGCATGTGATTGTATATTAATGAGAACAAAAGAATTTCAAAGTGCAGTAAGCACAGCTCTCAAATATCAGAATAAAAGTACAGCCTTTGAGTGCTCCAATCAAAAGACACAGGGTTAGAAGAACTGATGAAAACTCAAGACCACCTACGTGCTCCCTTACTGGAGACTCACTTGAGATCCAAGGACACAGACAAACTACAAGCTGAAGGGGCAGGGACAGGTACCCTACACAAGTGAAACTGAGAAACAAAGAAAGAAATGGATTCTGTTTTGGACCCCAGAGAGAGTCAGTAGAAAATAGCCCTATCTAGCCACCGTGAATTCTTTTTGTTTGGTTTCAGCAGTGCTCAGACATAGGCATAGATTTAGTGGTGCAGCAACTTCCTTCTCATTTCCTCTCACCTCAACAAATGAATTGCTGTAATAATATGCGTCTGGGCATTTATAATCATTGCTTTTTATGATGTTCACGAATGTAAAGAAGTAATAACCACCTAAAGAGGGAAGTTTGGACACTCAAATAAACACTTCACTCCACAACACACTCTTTGTTCCCAACTGCTCCTGTCCAGAAATAGGTGTTAATTCATATTTGTCCCTCCACCTATCAGCAGTGATCACGCCAATGTCCCTCAAAAATCGTGGTGTGCAAAGGGCCAAGTACACTTTTCTGTCGACAACAGGCCCAGACGAAGGATACTTGTGGTTTTCAGGGATCACTTACTCACTGAATTTGGCTAAATAAAGTCAACAAGCGAGCAGGAAGTATAAGAGGACAGAGGACAAAGATACGGGTTCAAGTCCTTTCACCTCCATTTACTGGTTTTGTAAGCACACTCTGCTGACTCTACCTGAAAGCGTATCAGTGAACTCAGTGCTCTCCTTATGGCTTAGTTACCTTGCAAATTTTCTGGAAGCATAATGTAGGGAAGAGACATAATCTATGTTGTTATCTGTTCTGAACATAAGGATAGATGGGCAGACAAAAAGATGATTGTTTCATAGATAGATAGGTAGACAGACGACAGGTGAAAGAGAGATAGATAGGTACATAGATTAATAGATGATAGACATCATAGATAGATGATAGGAAGATAGATAGATACATAGATAGATACATAGATACATAGATATATACATACATAGATACATAGATAGACAGACAGACCTTTAGATAGATAGATACAGATACATGTCGATTGACACAAAGCTATTGTTCATAACCAGGAGTTGAATGGTGAATAACATAGCTAAACTACAAACAAAAAGGAAGAATGAAATCCAGTTTAAAAAGTGCAGTAAGCAGCCTTAAGAAGAAAACAAATACTACCATTTGCAATGACGTGGATGGAGCAAGACGGTAGTATGTTCAGAAAAATAGGGCAGGTGGATAAAGGCAAGTACCAAGTGATTTCACTCATGTGTGGAGTATAACAACAAAGAAAAACTGAAGTAAAAAAACTGCAGCAGACTCACAGAACCCGAGAGTTGACTAAATATAACCAAAGGAAAAAGGACTGGGCAGGGTGAGTCTGAAGGGAGGGATAAGTGTGGGGAGAAAGAATGGGGGCATTAAGTTTAGCATGTATAATGCGCGGGGTCGGGTGTGCATGGGGAGCACTGTACAACACAGAGAAGACTAGTAGAGATCATATAGCATCTTACTACTCACTGATGGACCGTGACTGTAACGGGGACTTTTGGGGGGGACATGGTGAAGGGGTCTACAGCATTCAACTACGCTGATCGACAGTGACTGAAGAGGTTCTTTGGGGGGACTTGGTGAAGGGGGGAGCATAGTAAACATAATGTTCTTCACGTGATTGTAGATTAATGATAAAAAATATTCTTTAAGTGCAATAAGTGCACAGCTCTGAATCATCAGAATAAAAGGTCAGGCACTGAGTGCTGCAAACAAAAGACACAGGGATTAAAGAAGGGATGAAAACTCAAGACACCCACGTGCTTACTTACAGGAGACTCACTTGAGATCCAAGGACACAGACAAACTACAAGCCGAAGGTGTGTGGACAAGTACCCTACACGAGTGAAACGGAAAATCAAACAATCAAGCAAATGGATTCTGTTTGAGTCCCCAGAGACAGTCAGCAGAAAATAGCCCTATCTGGCCACCGTGAATTCTTTTTGTTTGGTTTCAACAGTTCCCAGCCATAGATTTAGTGGTGCAGCAACATACTACTCATTTTCTCTCACCTGAACAACTGAGTTGCTGTAATAATAAGCATCTGGGCCTTTAAAATAAGTGGATTTTATGTTGTTCACGAATGTGAAAATCTAATAACCACATAAAGAGGGAAGTTTGGACACTCAAATAAACACATCACTCCACAATACACTGTTAGCTCCCAACTGCTCCTGTCTAGAAATTGGTGTTCCTTTTTATTTGACCCTCCGTCCTATCGACGGTGATCACGCTGATGTCCTTCAAACATGGTGGTGAGCGAAGCAACAAGTTGACTTTTCTGTCGACAACAGGCCCAGAGGAATGATACTTGAGATCTTCAGGGAGCCCTTAGTCAATGTATGTGGCTAAATACAGACAGCAAGTTAGAAGGAGATGAAAGAGGACAGAGGATAGAGACACGGGTTCAAGTCCCAGCACAACCATTCCCTGGTTTTGTAGGTACACGCGGCCGACTCAAACTGCAAGTGTCTCGGTGAACCCAGTGCTCCCTCTGCAGTCTAGATACTTTGCAGGATTTTGGGGAGCATAGTGTAGGAAAGCGATATAGGGTATATGGTTAACTGTTCGGCACACATGGACAGATGGACAGACAAAAGGATGATTGATTGAGTGATTGATAAATAGATAGAAAGATAGATAGATATAGGTACATATCGATTAGCAAAAAGCTACTGCTCAAAACAAGGAGAGCAATGGTGAAAGCACATTGCAAAACTACAAACAAAAAAGAAGAATGAAATCCAGTTTAAAAAGTGCAGTAAGCAGCCATAAGAAGAAAATGAATCCTATCATTTGCTATAACGTGGATGGAGCTCGAGGGTATTATGCTCAGTCAAATAGGCCAGGCGGAGAAATACATGTACCAAATGATTTCACTCATGTGTGGAGTATGATAACAAAGAAAAACTGAAGGAAAAGACAGCAGCAGACTCACAGAACCCGAGAGTGGACCTACAGTTACCAAAGAGAAAGCGACTGGGTAGGGTTTGTGGGAAGGGAGTAATAAGTGCGGGGAAAAAGAATGGGGGCATTAGGATTAGCATGTATAATGTGTAGGGTGGGGTGTCATGGGTAGGGCTGTACAACACAGAGAAGACATGTAGTGATTCTACAGCATCTTAGTACATGCTGACGGAGAGCGGCTGTAACTGGGATTTGGGGTGACTTGGTGAAGAGGGTAGACAGAATAACATAATTTTCTGCATGTGATTGTATATTAATGAGAACAAAAAGAATTTCAAAGTGCAGTAAGAGCACAGCTCTCAAATATCAGAATAAAAGTACAGCCTTTGAGTGCTCCAATCAAAAGACACAGGGTTAGAAGAACTGATGAAAACTCAAGACCACCTACGTGCTCCCTTACTGGAGACTCACTTGAGATCCAAGGACACAGACAAACTACAAGCTGAAGGGGCAGGGACAGGTACCCTACACAAGTGAAACTGAGAAACAAAGAAAGAAATGGATTCTGTTTTGGACCCCAGAGAGAGTCAGTAGAAAATAGCCCTATCTAGCCACCGTGAATTCTTTTTGTTTGGTTTCAGCAGTGCTCAGGCATAGGCATAGATTTAGTGGTGCAGCAACTTCCTTCTCATTTCCTCTCACCTCAACAAATGAATTGCTGTAATAATATGCGTCTGGGCATTTATAATCATTGCTTTTTATGATGTTCACGAATGTAAAGAAGTAATAACCACCTAAAGAGGGAAGTTTGGACACTCAAATAAACACTTCACTCCACAACACACTCTTTGTTCCCAACTGCTCCTGTCCAGAAATAGGTGTTAATTCATATTTGTCCCTCCACCTATCAGCAGTGATCACGCCAATGTCCCTCAAACATGGTGGTGTGCAAAGTGCCAAGTACACTTTTCTGTCGACAACAGGCCCAGACGAAGGATACTTGTGGTCTTCAGGGATCATTTACTCACTGAATGTGGCTAAATAAAGTCAACAAGCGAGCAGGAAGTATAAGAGGACAGAGGACAAAGATACGGGTTCAAGTCCTTTCACCTCCATTTACTGATCTTGTAAGCACACTCTGCTGACTCTACCTGAAAGCGTATCGGTGAGCACAGTGCTCTCCTTTTGTCTTAGTTTCCTTGAAAGGTTTCTGGAAGCATAATGTAGGGAAGAGACATAGGCTATGTTGTTAACTGTTCTGTACATAAGGATAGATGGGCAGACAAAAAGATGATTGTTTCATAGATAGATAGGTAGACAGACGACAGGTGAAAGATAGATAGGTACATAGATTAATAGATGATAGACATCATAGATAGACGATAGGAAGATAGATAGATAGATACATATATAGACACATAGATACATAGATATATACATACATAGATACATAGATAGACAGACAGACCTTTAGATAGATAGATACAGATACATGTCGATTGACACAAAGCTATTGTTCATAACCAGGAGTTGAATGGTGAATAACATAGCTAAACTACAAACAAAAAGGAAGAATGAAATCCAGTTTAAAAAGTGCAGTAAGCAGCCTTAAGAAGAAAGCAAATACTACAATTTGCAATGACGTGGATGGAGCAAGACGGTAGGATGTTCAGAAAAATAGGGCAGGCGGATAAAGGCAAGTACCAAGTGATTTCACTCATGTGTGGAGTATAACAACAAAGAAAAACTGAAGTAAAAAAACAGCAGCAGACTCACAGAACCCGACAGTTGACTAAAAGTAACCAAAGGAAAAAGGACTGGGCAGGGTGAGTCTGAAGAGAGGGATAAGTGTGGGGAGAAAGAATGGGGCCATTAAGTTTAGCATGTATAATGCGCGAGGTCGGGTGTGCATGGGGAGCACTGTACAACACAGAGAAGACTAGTAGAGATCATATAGCATCGTACTACTCACTGATGGACCGTGACTGTAACGGGGACTTTTGGGGGGGACATGTTGAAGGGGTCTACAGCATCCAACTACGCGGATCGACAGTGACTGAAGAGGTTTTTCGGGGGGACTTGGTGAAGGGGGGAGCATAGTAAACATAATGTTCTTCACGTGATTGTAGATTAATGATAAAAAATATTCTTTAAGTGCAATAAGTGCACAGCTCTGAATCATCAGAATAAAAGGTCAGGCACTGAGTGCTGCAAACAAAAGACACAGGGATAAAAGAAGGGATGAAAACTGAAGACACCTACGTGCTTACTTACAGGAGACTCACTTGAGATCCAAGGACACAGACAAACTACAAGCCGAAGGTGTGTGGACAAGTACCCTACACGAGTGAAACGGAAAAACAAACAATCAAGCAAATGGATTCTGTTTGAGTCCCCAGAGACAGTCAGCAGAAAATAGCCCTATCTGGCCACCGTGAATTCTTTTTGTTTGGTTTCAACAGTTCCCAGCCATAGATTTAGTGGTGCAGCAACATACTTCTCATTTTCTCTCACCTCAACATCTGAGTTGCTGTAATAATAAGCATCTGGGCCTTTGAAATCAGTGGATTTTATGATGTTCACGAATGTGAAAATCTAATAACCACCTAAAGAGGGAAGTTTGGACACTCAAATAAACACGTCACTCCACAATACACTGTTAGCTCCCAACTGCTCCTGTCTAGAAATTGGTGTTCCTTTTTATTTGACCCTCCGTCCTATCGGCGGTGATCACGCTGATGTCCTTCAAACACGGTGGTGAGCGAAGCAACAAGTTGACTTTTCTGTCGACAACAGGCCCAGAGGAATGATACTTGAGATCTTCAGGGAGCACTTAGTCAATGAATGTGGCTAAATACAGACAGCAAGTTAGAAGGAGATGAAAGAGGACAGAGGATAGAGACACGGGTTCAAGTCCCAGCACAACCATTTCCTGGTTTTGTAGGTACACGCGGCCGACTCGAACTGCAAGTGTCTCGGTGAACCCAGTGCTCCCTCTGCAGCCTAGATACTTTGCAGGATTTTTGGGAGCATAGTGTAGGAAAGTGATATATGGTATATGGTTAACTGTTCTGTACACATGGACAGATGGACAGACAAAAAGATGATTGATTGAGTGATTGATAAATAGATAGACAGACAGATAGATTGATATAGGTACATATCGATTAACACAAAGCTACTGCTCATAACAAGTAGAGCAATGGTGAAAGCACATTGCAAAACTACAAACAAAAAAGAAGAATGAAATCCAGTTTAAAAAGTGCAGTAAACAGCCATAAGAAGAAAATGAATCCTATCATTTGCAATAACGTGGATGGAGCTAGAGGGTATTATGCTCAGTCAAATAGGCCAGGCGAAGAAATACATGTACCAAATGATTTCACTCATGTGTGGAGTATGATAACAAAGAAAAACTGAAGGAAAAGACAGCAGCAGACTCACAGAACCCGAGGGTGGACTAACAGTTACCAAAGAGAAAGGGACTGGGTAGGGTTTGTGGGAAGGGAGTAATAAGTGCGGGGAAAAAGAATGGGGGCATTAGGATTAGCATGTATAATGTGTAGGGTGGGGTGTCATGGGTAGGGCTGTACAACACAGAGAAGACATGTAGTGATTCTACAGCATCTTAGTACATGCTGACGGAGAGCGGCTGTAACTGTGATTGGGGTGACTTGGTGAAGAGGGTAGACAGAATAACATAATTTTCTGCATGTGATTGTATATTAATGAGAACAAAAAGAATTTCAAAGTGCAGTAAGAGCACAGCTCTCAAATATCAGAATAAAAGTACAGCCTTTGAGTGCTCCAATCAAAAGACACAGGGTTAGAAGAACTGATGAAAACTCAAGACCACCTACGTGCTCCCTTACTGGAGACTCACTTGAGATCCAAGGACACAGACAAACTACAAGCTGAAGGTGCGGGGACAGGTACCCTACACAAGTGAAACTGAGAAACAAATAAAGAAATGGATTCTGTTTTGGACCCCAGAGAGAGTCAGTAGAAAATAGCCCTATCTAGCCACCGTGAATTCTTTTTGTTTGGTTTCAGCAGTGCTCAGGCATAGATTTAGTGGTGCAGCAACTTCCTTCTCATTTCCTCTCACCTCAGCAAATGAATTGCTGTAATAATATGCGTCTGGGCATTTATAATCATTGCTTTTTATGATGTTCACGAATGTAAAGAATTAATAACCACCTAAAGAGGGAAGTTTGGACACTCAAATAAACACTTCACTCCACAACACACTCTTTGTTCCCAACTGCTCCTGTCCAGAAATAGGTGATAATTCATATTTGTCCTTCCACTTATCAGCAGTGATCACGCCAATGTCCCTCAAACATGGTGGTGTGCAAAGTGCCAAGTACACTTTTCTGTCGACAACAGGCCCAGACGAAGGATACTTGTGGTCTTCAGGGATCACTTACTCACTGAATGTGGCTAAATAAAGTCAACAAGCGAGCAGGAAGTATAAGAGGACAGAGTACAAAGATACGGGTTCAAGTCCTTTCACCTCCATTTACTGGTTTTGTAAGCACACTCTGCTGACTCTACCTGAAAGCGTATCAGTGAACTCAGTGCTCTCCTTATGGCTTAGTTACCTTGCAAATTTTCTGGAAGCATAATGTAGGGAAGAGACATAATCTATGTTGTTATCTGTTCTGAACATAAGGATAGATGGGCAGACAAAAAGATGATTGTTTCATAGATATATAGGTAGACAGACGACAGGTGAAAGAGAGATAGATAGGTACATAGATTAATAGATGATAGACATCATAGATAGATGATAGGAAGATAGATAGATATTTACATACATAGATACATAGATAGACAGACAGACCTTTAGATAGATAGATACAGATACATGTCGATTGACACAAAGCTATTGTTCACAACCAGGAGTTGAATGGTGAAAAACATAGCTAAACTACAAACAAAAAGGAAGAATGAAATCCAGTTTAAAAAGTGCAGTAAGCAGCCTTAAGAAGAAAACAAATACTACCATTTGCAATGACGTGGATGGAGCAAGACGGTAGTATGTTCAGAAAAATAGGGCAGGCGGATAAAGGCAAGTACCAAGTGATTTCAGTCATGTGTGGAGTATAACAACAAAGAAAAACTGAAGTAAAAAAACTGCAGCAGACTCACAGAACCCGAGAGTTGACTAAATGTAACCAAAGGAAAAAGGACTGGGCAGGGTGAGTCTGAAGGGAGGGATAAGTGTGGGGAGAAAGAATGGGGGCACTAAGTTTAGCATGTATAAGGCGCGGGGTCGGGTGTGCATGGGGAGTACAGTACAACACAGAGAAGGCTAGTAGAGATCATATAGCATCTTACTACTCACTGACGGACCGTGACTGTAACGGGGACTTTTGGTGGGGACATGGTGAAGGGGTCTACAGCATCCAACTACGCTGGTCGACAGTGACTGAAGAGGTTTTACGGGGGGACTTGGTGAAGGGGGGAGCATAGTAAACATAATGTTCTTCACGTGATTGTAGATTAATGATAAAAAATATTCTTTAAGTGCAATAAGTGCACAGCTCTGAATCATCAGAATAAAAGTTCAGGCACTGAGTGCTGCAAACAAAAGACACAGGGATTAAAGAAGGGATGAAAACTCAAGACACCTACGTGCTTACTTACAGGAGACTCACTTGAGATCCAAGGACACAGACAAACTACAAGCCGAAGGTGTGTGGACAAGTACCCTACACGAGTGAAACGGAAAATCAAACAATCAAGCAAATGGATTCTGTTTGAGTTCCCAGAGACAGACAGCAGAAAATAGCCCTATCTGGCCACCGTGAATTCTTTTTGTTTGGTTTCAACAGTTCCCAGCCATAGATTTAGTGGTGCAGCAACATACTTCTCATTTTCTCTCACCTGAACAACTGAGTTGCTGTAATAATAAGCATCTGGGCCTTTAAAATCAGTGGATTTTATGTTGTTCACGAATGTGAAAATCTAATAACCACCTAAAGAGGGAAGTTTGGACACTCAAATAAACACGTCACTCCACAATACACTGTTAGCTCCCAACTGCTCCTGTCTAGAAATTGGTGTTCCTTTTTATTTGACCCTCCGTCCTATCGACGGTGATCACGCTGATGTCCTTCAAACATGGTGGTGAGCGAAGCAACAAGTTGACTTTTCTGTCGACAACAGGCCCAGAGGAATGATACTTGAGATCTTCAGGGAGCCCTTAGTCAATGTATGTGGCTAAATACAGACAGCAAGTTAGAAGGAGATGAAAGAGGACAGAGGATAGAGACACGGGTTCAAGTCCCAGCACAACCATTCCCTGGTTTTGTAGGTACACGCGGCCGACTCAAACTGCAAGTGTCTCGGTGAACCCAGTGCTCCCTCTGCAGTCTAGATACTTTGCAGGATTTTGGGGAGCATAGTGTAGGAAAGCGATATAGGGTATATGGTTAACTGTTCGGCACACATGGACAGATGGACAGACAAAAGGATGATTGATTGAGTGATTGATAAATAGATAGAAAGATAGATAGATATAGGTACATATCGATTAGCAAAAAGCTACTGCTCAAAACAAGGAGAGCAATGGTGAAAGCACATTGCAAAGCTACAAACAAAAAAGAAGAATGAAATCCAGTTTAAAAAGTGCAGTAAGCAGCCATAAGAAGAAAATGAATCCTATCATTTGCTATAACGTGGATGGAGCTCGAGGGTATTATGCTCAGTCAAATAGGCCAGGCGGAGAAATACATGTACCAAATGATTTCACTCATGTGTGGAGTATGATAACAAAGAAAAACTGAAGGAAAAGACAGCAGCAGACTCACAGAACCCGAGAGTGGACCTACAGTTACCAAAGAGAAAGCGACTGGGTAGGGTTTGTGGGAAGGGAGTAATAAGTGCGGGGAAAAAGAATGGGGGCATTAGGATTAGCATGTATAATGTGTAGGGTGGGGTGTCATGGGTAGGGCTGTACAACACAGAGAAGACATGTAGTGATTCTACAGCATCTTAGTACATGCTGACGGAGAGCGGCTGTAACTGGGATTTGGGGTGACTTGGTGAAGAGGGTACACAGAATAACATAATTTTCTGCATGTGATTGTATATTAATGAGAACAAAAGAATTTCAAAGTGCAGTAAGCACAGCTCTCAAATATCAGAATAAAAGTACAGCCTTTGAGTGCTCCAATCAAAAGACACAGGGTTAGAAGAACTGATGAAAACTCAAGACCACCTACGTGCTCCCTTACTGGAGACTCACTTGAGATCCAAGGACACA
Source organism: Manis pentadactyla (assembly GCF_030020395.1). Classification (NCBI taxonomy): domain Eukaryota; kingdom Metazoa; phylum Chordata; class Mammalia; order Pholidota; family Manidae; genus Manis; species Manis pentadactyla. The sequence goes on from NC_080038.1 coordinate 166,533,781, forward strand.
GACAAACTACAAGCTGAAGGGGCAGGGACAGGTACCCTACACAAGTGAAACTGAGAAACAAAGAAAGAAATGGATTCTGTTTTGGACCCCAGAGAGAGTCAGTAGAAAATAGCCCTATCTAGCCACCGTGAATTCTTTTTGTTTGGTTTCAGCAGTGCTCAGACATAGGCATAGATTTAGTGGTGCAGCAACTTCCTTCTCATTTCCTCTCACCTCAACAAATGAATTGCTGTAATAATATGCGTCTGGGCATTTATAATCATTGCTTTTTATGATGTTCACGAATGTAAAGAAGTAATAACCACCTAAAGAGGGAAGTTTGGACACTCAAATAAACACTTCACTCCACAACACACTCTTTGTTCCCAACTGCTCCTGTCCAGAAATAGGTGTTAATTCATATTTGTCCCTCCACCTATCAGCAGTGATCACGCCAATGTCCCTCAAAAATCGTGGTGTGCAAAGGGCCAAGTACACTTTTCTGTCGACAACAGGCCCAGACGAAGGATACTTGTGGTTTTCAGGGATCACTTACTCACTGAATTTGGCTAAATAAAGTCAACAAGCGAGCAGGAAGTATAAGAGGACAGAGGACAAAGATACGGGTTCAAGTCCTTTCACCTCCATTTACTGGTTTTGTAAGCACACTCTGCTGACTCTACCTGAAAGCGTATCAGTGAACTCAGTGCTCTCCTTATGGCTTAGTTACCTTGCAAATTTTCTGGAAGCATAATGTAGGGAAGAGACATAATCTATGTTGTTATCTGTTCTGAACATAAGGATAGATGGGCAGACAAAAAGATGATTGTTTCATAGATAGATAGGTAGACAGACGACAGGTGAAAGAGAGATAGATAGGTACATAGATTAATAGATGATAGACATCATAGATAGATGATAGGAAGATAGATAGATACATAGATAGATACATAGATACATAGATATATACATACATAGATACATAGATAGACAGACAGACCTTTAGATAGATAGATACAGATACATGTCGATTGACACAAAGCTATTGTTCATAACCAGGAGTTGAATGGTGAATAACATAGCTAAACTACAAACAAAAAGGAAGAATGAAATCCAGTTTAAAAAGTGCAGTAAGCAGCCTTAAGAAGAAAACAAATACTACCATTTGCAATGACGTGGATGGAGCAAGACGGTAGTATGTTCAGAAAAATAGGGCAGGTGGATAAAGGCAAGTACCAAGTGATTTCACTCATGTGTGGAGTATAACAACAAAGAAAAACTGAAGTAAAAAAACTGCAGCAGACTCACAGAACCCGAGAGTTGACTAAATATAACCAAAGGAAAAAGGACTGGGCAGGGTGAGTCTGAAGGGAGGGATAAGTGTGGGGAGAAAGAATGGGGGCATTAAGTTTAGCATGTATAATGCGCGGGGTCGGGTGTGCATGGGGAGCACTGTACAACACAGAGAAGACTAGTAGAGATCATATAGCATCTTACTACTCACTGATGGACCGTGACTGTAACGGGGACTTTTGGGGGGGACATGGTGAAGGGGTCTACAGCATTCAACTACGCTGATCGACAGTGACTGAAGAGGTTCTTTGGGGGGACTTGGTGAAGGGGGGAGCATAGTAAACATAATGTTCTTCACGTGATTGTAGATTAATGATAAAAAATATTCTTTAAGTGCAATAAGTGCACAGCTCTGAATCATCAGAATAAAAGGTCAGGCACTGAGTGCTGCAAACAAAAGACACAGGGATTAAAGAAGGGATGAAAACTCAAGACACCCACGTGCTTACTTACAGGAGACTCACTTGAGATCCAAGGACACAGACAAACTACAAGCCGAAGGTGTGTGGACAAGTACCCTACACGAGTGAAACGGAAAATCAAACAATCAAGCAAATGGATTCTGTTTGAGTCCCCAGAGACAGTCAGCAGAAAATAGCCCTATCTGGCCACCGTGAATTCTTTTTGTTTGGTTTCAACAGTTCCCAGCCATAGATTTAGTGGTGCAGCAACATACTACTCATTTTCTCTCACCTGAACAACTGAGTTGCTGTAATAATAAGCATCTGGGCCTTTAAAATCAGTGGATTTTATGTTGTTCACGAATGTGAAAATCTAATAACCACATAAAGAGGGAAGTTTGGACACTCAAATAAACACATCACTCCACAATACACTGTTAGCTCCCAACTGCTCCTGTCTAGAAATTGGTGTTCCTTTTTATTTGACCCTCCGTCCTATCGACGGTGATCACGCTGATGTCCTTCAAACATGGTGGTGAGCGAAGCAACAAGTTGACTTTTCTGTCGACAACAGGCCCAGAGGAATGATACTTGAGATCTTCAGGGAGCCCTTAGTCAATGTATGTGGCTAAATACAGACAGCAAGTTAGAAGGAGATGAAAGAGGACAGAGGATAGAGACACGGGTTCAAGTCCCAGCACAACCATTCCCTGGTTTTGTAGGTACACGCGGCCGACTCAAACTGCAAGTGTCTCGGTGAACCCAGTGCTCCCTCTGCAGTCTAGATACTTTGCAGGATTTTGGGGAGCATAGTGTAGGAAAGCGATATAGGGTATATGGTTAACTGTTCGGCACACATGGACAGATGGACAGACAAAAGGATGATTGATTGAGTGATTGATAAATAGATAGAAAGATAGATAGATATAGGTACATATCGATTAGCAAAAAGCTACTGCTCAAAACAAGGAGAGCAATGGTGAAAGCACATTGCAAAACTACAAACAAAAAAGAAGAATGAAATCCAGTTTAAAAAGTGCAGTAAGCAGCCATAAGAAGAAAATGAATCCTATCATTTGCTATAACGTGGATGGAGCTCGAGGGTATTATGCTCAGTCAAATAGGCCAGGCGGAGAAATACATGTACCAAATGATTTCACTCATGTGTGGAGTATGATAACAAAGAAAAACTGAAGGAAAAGACAGCAGCAGACTCACAGAACCCGAGAGTGGACCTACAGTTACCAAAGAGAAAGCGACTGGGTAGGGTTTGTGGGAAGGGAGTAATAAGTGCGGGGAAAAAGAATGGGGGCATTAGGATTAGCATGTATAATGTGTAGGGTGGGGTGTCATGGGTAGGGCTGTACAACACAGAGAAGACATGTAGTGATTCTACAGCATCTTAGTACATGCTGACGGAGAGCGGCTGTAACTGGGATTTGGGGTGACTTGGTGAAGAGGGTAGACAGAATAACATAATTTTCTGCATGTGATTGTATATTAATGAGAACAAAAAGAATTTCAAAGTGCAGTAAGAGCACAGCTCTCAAATATCAGAATAAAAGTACAGCCTTTGAGTGCTCCAATCAAAAGACACAGGGTTAGAAGAACTGATGAAAACTCAAGACCACCTACGTGCTCCCTTACTGGAGACTCACTTGAGATCCAAGGACACAGACAAACTACAAGCTGAAGGGGCAGGGACAGGTACCCTACACAAGTGAAACTGAGAAACAAAGAAAGAAATGGATTCTGTTTTGGACCCCAGAGAGAGTCAGTAGAAAATAGCCCTATCTAGCCACCGTGAATTCTTTTTGTTTGGTTTCAGCAGTGCTCAGGCATAGGCATAGATTTAGTGGTGCAGCAACTTCCTTCTCATTTCCTCTCACCTCAACAAATGAATTGCTGTAATAATATGCGTCTGGGCATTTATAATCATTGCTTTTTATGATGTTCACGAATGTAAAGAAGTAATAACCACCTAAAGAGGGAAGTTTGGACACTCAAATAAACACTTCACTCCACAACACACTCTTTGTTCCCAACTGCTCCTGTCCAGAAATAGGTGTTAATTCATATTTGTCCCTCCACCTATCAGCAGTGATCACGCCAATGTCCCTCAAACATGGTGGTGTGCAAAGTGCCAAGTACACTTTTCTGTCGACAACAGGCCCAGACGAAGGATACTTGTGGTCTTCAGGGATCATTTACTCACTGAATGTGGCTAAATAAAGTCAACAAGCGAGCAGGAAGTATAAGAGGACAGAGGACAAAGATACGGGTTCAAGTCCTTTCACCTCCATTTACTGATCTTGTAAGCACACTCTGCTGACTCTACCTGAAAGCGTATCGGTGAGCACAGTGCTCTCCTTTTGTCTTAGTTTCCTTGAAAGGTTTCTGGAAGCATAATGTAGGGAAGAGACATAGGCTATGTTGTTAACTGTTCTGTACATAAGGATAGATGGGCAGACAAAAAGATGATTGTTTCATAGATAGATAGGTAGACAGACGACAGGTGAAAGATAGATAGGTACATAGATTAATAGATGATAGACATCATAGATAGACGATAGGAAGATAGATAGATAGATACATATATAGACACATAGATACATAGATATATACATACATAGATACATAGATAGACAGACAGACCTTTAGATAGATAGATACAGATACATGTCGATTGACACAAAGCTATTGTTCATAACCAGGAGTTGAATGGTGAATAACATAGCTAAACTACAAACAAAAAGGAAGAATGAAATCCAGTTTAAAAAGTGCAGTAAGCAGCCTTAAGAAGAAAGCAAATACTACAATTTGCAATGACGTGGATGGAGCAAGACGGTAGGATGTTCAGAAAAATAGGGCAGGCGGATAAAGGCAAGTACCAAGTGATTTCACTCATGTGTGGAGTATAACAACAAAGAAAAACTGAAGTAAAAAAACAGCAGCAGACTCACAGAACCCGACAGTTGACTAAAAGTAACCAAAGGAAAAAGGACTGGGCAGGGTGAGTCTGAAGAGAGGGATAAGTGTGGGGAGAAAGAATGGGGCCATTAAGTTTAGCATGTATAATGCGCGAGGTCGGGTGTGCATGGGGAGCACTGTACAACACAGAGAAGACTAGTAGAGATCATATAGCATCGTACTACTCACTGATGGACCGTGACTGTAACGGGGACTTTTGGGGGGGACATGTTGAAGGGGTCTACAGCATCCAACTACGCGGATCGACAGTGACTGAAGAGGTTTTTCGGGGGGACTTGGTGAAGGGGGGAGCATAGTAAACATAATGTTCTTCACGTGATTGTAGATTAATGATAAAAAATATTCTTTAAGTGCAATAAGTGCACAGCTCTGAATCATCAGAATAAAAGGTCAGGCACTGAGTGCTGCAAACAAAAGACACAGGGATAAAAGAAGGGATGAAAACTGAAGACACCTACGTGCTTACTTACAGGAGACTCACTTGAGATCCAAGGACACAGACAAACTACAAGCCGAAGGTGTGTGGACAAGTACCCTACACGAGTGAAACGGAAAAACAAACAATCAAGCAAATGGATTCTGTTTGAGTCCCCAGAGACAGTCAGCAGAAAATAGCCCTATCTGGCCACCGTGAATTCTTTTTGTTTGGTTTCAACAGTTCCCAGCCATAGATTTAGTGGTGCAGCAACATACTTCTCATTTTCTCTCACCTCAACATCTGAGTTGCTGTAATAATAAGCATCTGGGCCTTTGAAATCAGTGGATTTTATGATGTTCACGAATGTGAAAATCTAATAACCACCTAAAGAGGGAAGTTTGGACACTCAAATAAACACGTCACTCCACAATACACTGTTAGCTCCCAACTGCTCCTGTCTAGAAATTGGTGTTCCTTTTTATTTGACCCTCCGTCCTATCGGCGGTGATCACGCTGATGTCCTTCAAACACGGTGGTGAGCGAAGCAACAAGTTGACTTTTCTGTCGACAACAGGCCCAGAGGAATGATACTTGAGATCTTCAGGGAGCACTTAGTCAATGAATGTGGCTAAATACAGACAGCAAGTTAGAAGGAGATGAAAGAGGACAGAGGATAGAGACACGGGTTCAAGTCCCAGCACAACCATTTCCTGGTTTTGTAGGTACACGCGGCCGACTCGAACTGCAAGTGTCTCGGTGAACCCAGTGCTCCCTCTGCAGCCTAGATACTTTGCAGGATTTTTGGGAGCATAGTGTAGGAAAGTGATATATGGTATATGGTTAACTGTTCTGTACACATGGACAGATGGACAGACAAAAAGATGATTGATTGAGTGATTGATAAATAGATAGACAGACAGATAGATTGATATAGGTACATATCGATTAACACAAAGCTACTGCTCATAACAAGTAGAGCAATGGTGAAAGCACATTGCAAAACTACAAACAAAAAAGAAGAATGAAATCCAGTTTAAAAAGTGCAGTAAACAGCCATAAGAAGAAAATGAATCCTATCATTTGCAATAACGTGGATGGAGCTAGAGGGTATTATGCTCAGTCAAATAGGCCAGGCGAAGAAATACATGTACCAAATGATTTCACTCATGTGTGGAGTATGATAACAAAGAAAAACTGAAGGAAAAGACAGCAGCAGACTCACAGAACCCGAGGGTGGACTAACAGTTACCAAAGAGAAAGGGACTGGGTAGGGTTTGTGGGAAGGGAGTAATAAGTGCGGGGAAAAAGAATGGGGGCATTAGGATTAGCATGTATAATGTGTAGGGTGGGGTGTCATGGGTAGGGCTGTACAACACAGAGAAGACATGTAGTGATTCTACAGCATCTTAGTACATGCTGACGGAGAGCGGCTGTAACTGTGATTGGGGTGACTTGGTGAAGAGGGTAGACAGAATAACATAATTTTCTGCATGTGATTGTATATTAATGAGAACAAAAAGAATTTCAAAGTGCAGTAAGAGCACAGCTCTCAAATATCAGAATAAAAGTACAGCCTTTGAGTGCTCCAATCAAAAGACACAGGGTTAGAAGAACTGATGAAAACTCAAGACCACCTACGTGCTCCCTTACTGGAGACTCACTTGAGATCCAAGGACACAGACAAACTACAAGCTGAAGGGGCGGGGACAGGTACCCTACACAAGTGAAACTGAGAAACAAAGAAAGAAATGGATTCTGTTTTGGACCCCAGAGAGAGTCAGTAGAAAATAGCCCTATCTAGCCACCGTGAATTCTTTTTGTTTGGTTTCAGCAGTGCTCAGGCATAGATTTAGTGGTGCAGCAACTTCCTTCTCATTTCCTCTCACCTCAGCAAATGAATTGCTGTAATAATATGCGTCTGGGCATTTATAATCATTGCTTTTTATGATGTTCACGAATGTAAAGAATTAATAACCACCTAAAGAGGGAAGTTTGGACACTCAAATAAACACTTCACTCCACAACACACTCTTTGTTCCCAACTGCTCCTGTCCAGAAATAGGTGTTAATTCATATTTGTCCGTCCACCTATCAGCAGTGATCACGCCAATGTCCCTCAAACATGGTGGTGTGCAAAGTGCCAAGTACACTTTTCTGTCGACAACAGGCCCAGACGAAGGATACTTGTGGTCTTCAGGGATCATTTACTCACTGAATGTGGCTAAATAAAGTCAACAAGCGAGCAGGAAGTATAAGAGGACAGAGGACAAAGATACGGGTTCAAGTCCTTTCACCTCCATTTACTGATCTTGTAAGCACACTCTGCTGACTCTACCTGAAAGCGTATCGGTGAGCACAGTGCTCTCCTTTTGTCTTAGTTTCCTTGAAAGGTTTCTGGAAGCATAATGTAGGGAAGAGACATAGGCTATGTTGTTAACTGTTCTGTACATAAGGATAGATGGGCAGACAAAAAGATGATTGTTTCATAGATAGATAGGTAGACAGACGACAGGTGAAAGATAGATAGATAGGTACATAAATTAATAGATGATAGACATCAGAGATAGACGATAGGAAGATAGATAGATAGATACATAGATAGACACATAGATACATAGATATATACATACATAGATACATAGATAGACAGACAGACCTTTAGATAGATAGATACAGATACATGTCGATTGACACAAAGCTATTGTTCATAACCTGGAGTTGAATGGTGAATAACATAGCTAAACTACAAACAAAAAGGAAGAATGAAATCCAGTTTAAAAAGTGCAGTAAGCAGCCTTAAGAAGAAAGCAAATACTACAATTTGCAATGACGTGGATGGAGCAAGACGGTAGGATGTTCAGAAAAATAGGGCAGGCGGATAAAGGCAAGTACCAAGTGATTTCACTCATGTGTGGAGTATAACAACAAAGAAAAACTGAAGTAAAAAAACAGCAGCAGACTCACAGAACCCGACAGTTGACTAAAAGTAACCAAAGGAAAAAGGACTGGGCAGGGTGAGTCTGAAGAGAGGGATAAGTGTGGGGAGAAAGAATGGGGCCATTAAGTTTAGCATGTATAATGCGCGAGGTCGGGTGTGCATGGGGAGCACTGTACAACACAGAGAAGACTAGTAGAGATCATATAGCATCGTACTACTCACTGATGGACCGTGACTGTAACGGGGACTTTTGGGGGGGACATGTTGAAGGGGTCTACAGCATCCAACTACGCGGATCGACAGTGACTGAAGAGGTTTTTCGGGGGGACTTGGTGAAGGGGGGAGCATAGTAAACATAATGTTCTTCACGTGATTGTAGATTAATGATAAAAAATATTCTTTAAGTGCAATAAGTGCACAGCTCTGAATCATCAGAATAAAAGGTCAGGCACTGAGTGCTGCAAACAAAAGACACAGGGATAAAAGAAGGGATGAAAACTGAAGACACCTACGTGCTTACTTACAGGAGACTCACTTGAGATCCAAGGACACAGACAAACTACAAGCCGAAGGTGTGTGAACAAGTACCCTACACGAGTGAAACGGAAAAACAAACAATCAAGCAAATGGATTCTGTTTGAGTCCCCAGAGACAGTCAGCAGAAAATAGCCCTATCTGGCCACCGTGAATTCTTTTTGTTTGGTTTCAACAGTTCCCAGCCATAGATTTAGTGGTGCAGCAACATACTTCTCATTTTCTCTCACCTCAACATCTGAGTTGCTGTAATAATAAGCATCTGGGCCTTTGAAATCAGTGGATTTTATGATGTTCACGAATGTGAAAATCTAATAACCACCTAAAGAGGGAAGTTTGGACACTCAAATAAACACGTCACTCCACAATACACTGTTAGCTCCCAACTGCTCCTGTCTAGAAATTGGTGTTCCTTTTTATTTGACCCTCCGTCCTATCGGCGGTGATCACGCTGATGTCCTTCAAACACGGTGGTGAGCGAAGCAACAAGTTGACTTTTCTGTCGACAACAGGCCCAGAGGAATGATACTTGAGATCTTCAGGGAGCACTTAGTCAATGAATGTGGCTAAATACAGACAGCAAGTTAGAAGGAGATGAAAGAGGACAGAGGATAGAGACACGGGTTCAAGTCCCAGCACAACCATTTCCTGGTTTTGTAGGTACACGCGGCCGACTCGAACTGCAAGTGTCTCGGTGAACCCAGTGCTCCCTCTGCAGCCTAGATACTTTGCAGGATTTTTGGGAGCATAGTGTAGGAAAGTGATATATGGTATATGGTTAACTGTTCTGTACACATGGACAGATGGACAGACAAAAAGATGATTGATTGAGTGATTGATAAATAGATAGACAGACAGATAGATAGATATAGGTACATATCGATTAACACAAAGCTACTGCTCATAACAAGTAGAGCAATGGTGAAAGCACATTGCAAAACTACAAACAAAAAAGAAGAATGAAATCCAGTTTAAAAAGTGCAGTAAACAGCCATAAGAAGAAAACGAATCCTATCATTTGCAATAACGTGGATGGAGCTAGAGGGTATTATGCTCAGTCAAATAGGCCAGGCAAAGAAATACATGTACCAAATGATTTCACTCATGTGTGGAGTATGATAACAAAGAAAAACTGAAGGAAAAGACAGCAGCAGACTCACAGAACCCGAGGGTGGACTAACAGTTACCAAAGAGAAAGGGACTGGGTAGGGTTTGTGGGAAGGGAGTAATAAGTGCGGGGAAAAAGAATGGGGGCATTAGGATTAGCATGTATAATGTGTAGGGTGGGGTGTCATGGGTAGGGCTGTACAACACAGAGAAGACATGTAGTGATTCTACAGCATCTTAGTACATGCTGACGGAGAGCGGCTGTAACTGTGATTGGGGTGACTTGGTGAAGAGGGTAGACAGAATAACATAATTTTCTGCATGTGATTGTATATTAATGAGAACAAAAAGAATTTCAAAGTGCAGTAAGAGCACAGCTCTCAAATATCAGAATAAAAGTACAGCCTTTGAGTGCTCCAATCAAAAGACACAGGGTTAGAAGAACTGATGAAAACTCAAGACCACCTACGTGCTCCCTTACTGGAGACTCACTTGAGATCCAAGGACACAGACAAACTACAAGCTGAAGGGGCGGGGACAGGTACCCTACACAAGTGAAACTGAGAAACAAAGAAAGAAATGGATTCTGTTTTGGACCCCAGAGAGAGTCAGTAGAAAATAGCCCTATCTAGCCACCGTGAATTCTTTTTGTTTGGTTTCAGCAGTGCTCAGGCATAGATTTAGTGGTGCAGCAACTTCCTTCTCATTTCCTCTCACCTCAGCAAATGAATTGCTGTAATAATATGCGTCTGGGCATTTATAATCATTGCTTTTTATGATGTTCACGAATGTAAAGAATTAATAACCACCTAAAGAGGGAAGTTTGGACACTCAAATAAACACTTCACTCCACAACACACTCTTTGTTCCCAACTGCTCCTGTCCAGAAATAGGTGATAATTCATATTTGTCCTTCCACTTATCAGCAGTGATCACGCCAATGTCCCTCAAACATGGTGGTGTGCAAAGTGCCAAGTACACTTTTCTGTCGACAACAGGCCCAGACGAAGGATACTTGTGGTCTTCAGGGATCACTTACTCACTGAATGTGGCTAAATAAAGTCAACAAGCGAGCAGGAAGTATAAGAGGACAGAGGACAAAGATACGGGTTCAAGTCCTTTCACCTCCATTTACTGGTTTTGTAAGCACACTCTGCTGACTCTACCTGAAAGCATATCAGTGAACACAGTGCTCTCTTTATGGCTTAGTTACCTTGCAAGGTTTCTGGAAGCATAATGTAGGGAAGAGACATAGGCTGTGTTGTTAACTGTTCTGTACATAAGGATAGATGGGCAGACAAAAAGATGATTGTTTCATAGATATATAGGTAGACAGACGACAGGTGAAAGAGAGATAGATAGGTACATAGATTAATAGATGATAGACATCATAGATAGATGATAGGAAGATAGATAGATATTTACATACATAGATACATAGATAGACAGACAGACCTTTAGATAGATAGATACAGATACATGTCGATTGACACAAAGCTATTGTTCACAACCAGGAGTTGAATGGTGAAAAACATAGCTAAACTACAAACAAAAAGGAAGAATGAAATCCAGTTTAAAAAGTGCAGTAAGCAGCCTTAAGAAGAAAACAAATACTACCATTTGCAATGACGTGGATGGAGCAAGACGGTAGTATGTTCAGAAAAATAGGGCAGGCGGATAAAGGCAAGTACCAAGTGATTTCAGTCATGTGTGGAGTATAACAACAAAGAAAAACTGAAGTAAAAAAACTGCAGCAGACTCACAGAACCCGAGAGTTGACTAAATGTAACCAAAGGAAAAAGGACTGGGCAGGGTGAGTCTGAAGGGAGGGATAAGTGTGGGGAGAAAGAATGGGGGCACTAAGTTTAGCATGTATAAGGCGCGGGGTCGGGTGTGCATGGGGAGTACTGTACAACACAGAGAAGGCTAGTAGAGATCATATAGCATCTTACTACTCACTGACGGACCGTGACTGTAACGGGGACTTTTGGTGGGGACATGGTGAAGGGGTCTACAACATCCAACTACGCTGGTCGACAGTGACTGAAGAGGTTTTACGGGGGGACTTGGTGAAGGGGGGAGCATAGTAAACATAATGTTCTTCACGTGATTGTAGATTAATGATAAAAAATATTCTTTAAGTGCAATAAGTGCACAGCTCTGAATCATCAGAATAAAAGTTCAGGCACTGAGTGCTGCAAACAAAAGACACAGGGATTAAAGAAGGGATGAAAACTCAAGACACCTACGTGCTTACTTACAGGAGACTCACTTGAGATCCAAGGACACAGACAAACTACAAGCCGAAGGTGTGTGGACAAGTACCCTACACGAGTGAAACGGAAAATCAAACAATCAAGCAAATGGATTCTGTTTGAGTTCCCAGAGACAGACAGCAGAAAATAGCCCTATCTGGCCACCGTGAATTCTTTTTGTTTGGTTTCAACAGTTCCCAGCCATAGATTTAGTGGTGCAGCAACATACTTCTCATTTTCTCTCACCTGAACAACTGAGTTGCTGTAATAATAAGCATCTGGGCCTTTAAAATCAGTGGATTTTATGTTGTTCACGAATGTGAAAATCTAATAACCACCTAAAGAGGGAAGTTTGGACACTCAAATAAACACGTCACTCCACAATACACTGTTAGCTCCCAACTGCTCCTGTCTAGAAATTGGTGTTCCTTTTTATTTGACCCTCCGTCCTATCGACGGTGATCACGCTGATGTCCTTCAAACATGGTGGTGAGCGAAGCAACAAGTTGACTTTTCTGTCGACAACAGGCCCAGAGGAATGATACTTGAGATCTTCAGGGAGCCCTTAGTCAATGTATGTGGCTAAATACAGACAGCAAGTTAGAAGGAGATGAAAGAGGACAGAGGATAGAGACACGGGTTCAAGTCCCAGCACAACCATTCCCTGGTTTTGTAGGTACACGCGGCCGACTCAAACTGCAAGTGTCTCGGTGAACCCAGTGCTCCCTCTGCAGTCTAGATACTTTGCAGGATTTTGGGGAGCATAGTGTAGGAAAGCGATATAGGGTATATGGTTAACTGTTCGGCACACATGGACAGATGGACAGACAAAAGGATGATTGATTGAGTGATTGATAAATAGATAGAAAGATAGATAGATATAGGTACATATCGATTAGCAAAAAGCTACTGCTCAAAACAAGGAGAGCAATGGTGAAAGCACATTGCAAAGCTACAAACAAAAAAGAAGAATGAAATCCAGTTTAAAAAGTGCAGTAAGCAGCCATAAGAAGAAAATGAATCCTATCATTTGCTATAACGTGGATGGAGCTCGAGGGTATTATGCTCAGTCAAATAGGCCAGGCGGAGAAATACATGTACCAAATGATTTCACTCATGTGTGGAGTATGATAACAAAGAAAAACTGAAGGAAAAGACAGCAGCAGACTCACAGAACCCGAGAGTGGACCTACAGTTACCAAAGAGAAAGCGACTGGGTAGGGTTTGTGGGAAGGGAGTAATAAGTGCGGGGAAAAAGAATGGGGGCATTAGGATTAGCATGTATAATGTGTAGGGTGGGGTGTCATGGGTAGGGCTGTACAACACAGAGAAGACATGTAGTGATTCTACAGCATCTTAGTACATGCTGACGGAGAGCGGCTGTAACTGGGATTTGGGGTGACTTGGTGAAGAGGGTACACAGAATAACATAATTTTCTGCATGTGATTGTATATTAATGAGAACAAAAGAATTTCAAAGTGCAGTAAGCACAGCTCTCAAATATCAGAATAAAAGTACAGCCTTTGAGTGCTCCAATCAAAAGACACAGGGTTAGAAGAACTGATGAAAACTCAAGACCACCTACGTGCTCCCTTACTGGAGACTCACTTGAGATCCAAGGACACAGACAAACTACAAGCTGAAGGGGCAGGGACAGGTACCCTACACAAGTGAAACTGAGAAACAAAGAAAGAAATGGATTCTGTTTTGGACCCCAGAGAGAGTCAGTAGAAAATAGCCCTATCTAGCCACCGTGAATTCTTTTTGTTTGGTTTCAGCAGTGCTCAGGCATAGGCATAGATTTAGTGGTGCAGCAACTTCCTTCTCATTTCCTCTCACCTCAACAAATGAATTGCTGTAATAATATGCGTCTGGGCATTTATAATCATTGCTTTTTATGATGTTCACGAATGTAAAGAAGTAATAACCACCTAAAGAGGGAAGTTTGGACACTCAAATAAACACTTCACTCCACAACACACTCTTTGTTCCCAACTGCTCCTGTCCAGAAATAGGTGTTAATTCATATTTGTCCCTCCACCTATCAGCAGTGATCACGCCAATGTCCTCAAAAATGGTGGTGTGCAAAGGGCCAAGTACACTTTTCTGTCGACAACAGGCCCAGACGAAGGATACTTGTGGTTTTCAGGGATCACTTACTCACTGAATTTGGCTAAATAAAGTCAACAAGCGAGCAGGAAGTATAAGAGGACAGAGGACAAAGATACGGGTTCAAGTCCTTTCACCTCCATTTACTGGTTTTGTAAGCACACTCTGCTGACTCTACCTGAAAGCGTATCAGTGAACTCAGTGCTCTCCTTATGGCTTAGTTACCTTGCAAATTTTCTGGAAGCATAATGTAGGGAAGAGACATAATCTATGTTGTTATCTGTTCTGAACATAAGGATAGATGGGCAGACAAAAAGATGATTGTTTCATAGATAGATAGGTAGACAGACGACAGGTGAAAGAGAGATAGATAGGTACATAGATTAATAGATGATAGACATCATAGATAGATGATAGGAAGATAGATAGATACATAGATAGATACATAGATACATAGATATATACATACATAGATACATAGATAGACAGACAGACCTTTAGATAGATAGATACAGATACATGTCGATTGACACAAAGCTATTGTTCATAACCAGGAGTTGAATGGTGAATAACATAGCTAAACTACAAACAAAAAGGAAGAATGAAATCCAGTTTAAAAAGTGCAGTAAGCAGCCTTAAGAAGAAAACAAATACTACCATTTGCAATGACGTGGATGGAGCAAGACGGTAGTATGTTCAGAAAAATAGGGCAGGTGGATAAAGGCAAGTACCAAGTGATTTCACTCATGTGTGGAGTATAACAACAAAGAAAAACTGAAGTAAAAAAACTGCAGCAGACTCACAGAACCCGAGAGTTGACTAAATATAACCAAAGGAAAAAGGACTGGGCAGGGTGAGTCTGAAGGGAGGGATAAGTGTGGGGAGAAAGAATGGGGGCATTAAGTTTAGCATGTATAATGCGCGGGGTCGGGTGTGCATGGGGAGCACTGTACAACACAGAGAAGACTAGTAGAGATCATATAGCATCTTACTACTCACTGATGGACCGTGACTGTAACGGGGACTTTTGGGGGGGACATGGTGAAGGGGTCTACAGCATTCAACTACGCTGATCGACAGTGACTGAAGAGGTTCTTTGGGGGGACTTGGTGAAGGGGGGAGCATAGTAAACATAATGTTCTTCACGTGATTGTAGATTAATGATAAAAAATATTCTTTAAGTGCAATAAGTGCACAGCTCTGAATCATCAGAATAAAAGGTCAGGCACTGAGTGCTGCAAACAAAAGACACAGGGATTAAAGAAGGGATGAAAACTCAAGACACCCACGTGCTTACTTACAGGAGACTCACTTGAGATCCAAGGACACAGACAAACTACAAGCCGAAGGTGTGTGGACAAGTACCCTACACGAGTGAAACGGAAAATCAAACAATCAAGCAAATGGATTCTGTTTGAGTCCCCAGAGACAGTCAGCAGAAAATAGCCCTATCTGGCCACCGTGAATTCTTTTTGTTTGGTTTCAACAGTTCCCAGCCATAGATTTAGTGGTGCAGCAACATACTACTCATTTTCTCTCACCTGAACAACTGAGTTGCTGTAATAATAAGCATCTGGGCCTTTAAAATAAGTGGATTTTATGTTGTTCACGAATGTGAAAATCTAATAACCACATAAAGAGGGAAGTTTGGACACTCAAATAAACACATCACTCCACAATACACTGTTAGCTCCCAACTGCTCCTGTCTAGAAATTGGTGTTCCTTTTTATTTGACCCTCCGTCCTATCGACGGTGATCACGCTGATGTCCTTCAAACATGGTGGTGAGCGAAGCAACAAGTTGACTTTTCTGTCGACAACAGGCCCAGAGGAATGATACTTGAGATCTTCAGGGAGCCCTTAGTCAATGTATGTGGCTAAATACAGACAGCAAGTTAGAAGGAGATGAAAGAGGACAGAGGATAGAGACACGGGTTCA
Source organism: Manis pentadactyla (assembly GCF_030020395.1). Classification (NCBI taxonomy): domain Eukaryota; kingdom Metazoa; phylum Chordata; class Mammalia; order Pholidota; family Manidae; genus Manis; species Manis pentadactyla. Next base: position 166,549,806 of record NC_080038.1, read on the forward strand.
AGTCCCAGCACAACCATTCCCTGGTTTTGTAGGTACACGCGGCCGACTCAAACTGCAAGTGTCTCGGTGAACCCAGTGCTCCCTCTGCAGTCTAGATACTTTGCAGGATTTTGGGGAGCATAGTGTAGGAAAGCGATATAGGGTATATGGTTAACTGTTCGGCACACATGGACAGATGGACAGACAAAAGGATGATTGATTGAGTGATTGATAAATAGATAGAAAGATAGATAGATATAGGTACATATCGATTAGCAAAAAGCTACTGCTCAAAACAAGGAGAGCAATGGTGAAAGCACATTGCAAAACTACAAACAAAAAAGAAGAATGAAATCCAGTTTAAAAAGTGCAGTAAGCAGCCATAAGAAGAAAATGAATCCTATCATTTGCTATAACGTGGATGGAGCTCGAGGGTATTATGCTCAGTCAAATAGGCCAGGCGGAGAAATACATGTACCAAATGATTTCACTCATGTGTGGAGTATGATAACAAAGAAAAACTGAAGGAAAAGACAGCAGCAGACTCACAGAACCCGAGAGTGGACCTACAGTTACCAAAGAGAAAGCGACTGGGTAGGGTTTGTGGGAAGGGAGTAATAAGTGCGGGGAAAAAGAATGGGGGCATTAGGATTAGCATGTATAATGTGTAGGGTGGGGTGTCATGGGTAGGGCTGTACAACACAGAGAAGACATGTAGTGATTCTACAGCATCTTAGTACATGCTGACGGAGAGCGGCTGTAACTGGGATTTGGGGTGACTTGGTGAAGAGGGTAGACAGAATAACATAATTTTCTGCATGTGATTGTATATTAATGAGAACAAAAAGAATTTCAAAGTGCAGTAAGAGCACAGCTCTCAAATATCAGAATAAAAGTACAGCCTTTGAGTGCTCCAATCAAAAGACACAGGGTTAGAAGAACTGATGAAAACTCAAGACCACCTACGTGCTCCCTTACTGGAGACTCACTTGAGATCCAAGGACACAGACAAACTACAAGCTGAAGGGGCAGGGACAGGTACCCTACACAAGTGAAACTGAGAAACAAAGAAAGAAATGGATTCTGTTTTGGACCCCAGAGAGAGTCAGTAGAAAATAGCCCTATCTAGCCACCGTGAATTCTTTTTGTTTGGTTTCAGCAGTGCTCAGGCATAGGCATAGATTTAGTGGTGCAGCAACTTCCTTCTCATTTCCTCTCACCTCAACAAATGAATTGCTGTAATAATATGCGTCTGGGCATTTATAATCATTGCTTTTTATGATGTTCACGAATGTAAAGAAGTAATAACCACCTAAAGAGGGAAGTTTGGACACTCAAATAAACACTTCACTCCACAACACACTCTTTGTTCCCAACTGCTCCTGTCCAGAAATAGGTGTTAATTCATATTTGTCCCTCCACCTATCAGCAGTGATCACGCCAATGTCCCTCAAAAATGGTGGTGTGCAAAGGGCCAAGTACACTTTTCTGTCGACAACAGGCCCAGATGAAGGATACTTGTGGTTTTCAGGGATCACTTACTCACTGAATTTGGCTAAATAAAGTCAACAAGCGAGCAGGAAGTATAAGAGGACAGAGGACAAAGATACGGGTTCAAGTCCTTTCACCTCCATTTACTGGTTTTGTAAGCACACTCTGCTGACTCTACCTGAAAGCGTATCAGTGAACTCAGTGCTCTCCTTATGGCTTAGTTACCTTGCAAATTTTCTGGAAGCATAATGTAGGGAAGAGACATAATCTATGTTGTTAACTGTTCTGAACATAAGGATAGATGGGCAGACAAAAAGATGATTGTTTCATAGATAGATAGGTAGACAGACGACAGGTGAAAGAGAGATAGATAGGTACATAGATTAATAGATGATAGACATCATAGATAGATGATAGGAAGATAGATAGATACATAGATAGATACATAGATACATAGATATATACATACATAGATACATAGATAGACAGACAGACCTTTAGATAGATAGATACAGATACATGTCGATTGACACAAAGCTATTGTTCACAACCAGGAGTTGAATGGTGAAAAACATAGCTAAACTACAAACAAAAAGGAAGAATGAAATCCAGTTTAAAAAGTGCAGTAAGCAGCCTTAAGAAGAAAACAAATACTACCATTTGCAATGACGTGGATGGAGCAAGACGGTAGTATGTTCAGAAAAATAGGGCAGGTGGATAAAGGCAAGTACCAAGTGATTTCACTCATGTGTGGAGTATAACAACAAAGAAAAACTGAAGTAAAAAAACTGCAGCAGACTCACAGAACCCGAGAGTTGACTAAATGTAACCAAAGGAAAAAGGACTGGGCAGGGTGAGTCTGAAGGGAGGGATAAGTGTGGGGAGAAAGAATGGGGGCATTAAGTTTAGCATGTATAATGCGCGGTGTCGGGTGTGCATGGGGAGCACTGTACAACACAGAGAAGACTAGTAGAGATCATATAGCATCTTACTACTCACTGATGGACCGTGACTGTAACGGGGACTTTTGGGGGGGACATGGTGAAGGGGTCTACAGCATCCAACTACGCTGATCGACAGTGACTGAAGAGGTTCTTCGGGGGGACTTGGTGAAGGGGGGAGCATAGTAAACATAATGTTCTTCACGTGATTGTAGATTAATGATAAAAAATATTCTTTAAGTGCAATAAGTGCACAGCTCTGAATCATCAGAATAAAAGGTCAGGCACTGAGTGCTGCAAACAAAAGACACAGGGATTAAAGAAGGGATGAAAACTCAAGACACCCACGTGCTTACTTACAGGAGACTCACTTGAGATCCAAGGACACAGACAAACTACAAGCCGAAGGTGTGTGGACAAGTACCCTACACGAGTGAAACGGAAAATCAAACAATCAAGCAAATGGATTCTGTTTGAGTCCCCAGAGACAGTCAGCAGAAAATAGCCCTATCTGGCCACCGTGAATTCTTTTTGTTTGGTTTCAACAGTTCCCAGCCATAGATTTAGTGGTGCAGCAACATACTACTCATTTTCTCTCACCTGAACAACTGAGTTGCTGTAATAATAAGCATCTGGGCCTTTAAAATCAGTGGATTTTATGTTGTTCACGAATGTGAAAATCTAATAACCACATAAAGAGGGAAGTTTGGACACTCAAATAAACACATCACTCCACAATACACTGTTAGCTCCCAACTGCTCCTGTCTAGAAATTGGTGTTCCTTTTTATTTGACCCTCCGTCCTATCGACGGTGATCACGCTGATGTCCTTCAAACATGGTGGTGAGCGAAGCAACAAGTTGACTTTTCTGTCGACAACAGGCCCAGAGGAATGATACTTGAGATCTTCAGGGAGCCCTTAGTCAATGTATGTGGCTAAATACAGACAGCAAGTTAGAAGGAGATGAAAGAGGACAGAGGATAGAGACACGCGTTCAAGTCCCAGCACAACCATTCCCTGGTTTTGTAGGTACACGCGGCCGACTCGAACTGCAAGTGTCTCGGTGAACCCAGTGCTCCCTCTGCAGTCTAGATACTTTGCAGGATTTTGTGGAGCATAGTGTAGGAAAGCGATATAGGGTATATGGTTAACTGTTCGGCACACATGGACAGATGGACAGACAAAAGGATGATTGATTGAGTGATTGATAAATAGATAGAAAGATAGATAGATATAGGTACATATCGATTAGCACAAAGCTACTGCTCAAAACAAGGAGAGCAATGGTGAAAGCACATTGCAAAACTACAAACAAAAAAGAAGAATGAAATCCAGTTTAAAAAGTGCAGTAAGCAGCCATAAGAAGAAAATGAATCCTATCATTTGCAATAACGTGGATGGAGCTCGAGGGTATTATGCTCAGTCAAATAGGCCAGGCGGAGAAATACATGTACCAAATGATTTCACTCATGTGTGGAGTATGATAACAAAGAAAAACTGAAGGAAAAGACAGCAGCAGACTCACAGAACCCGAGAGTGGACCTACAGTTACCAAAGAGAAAGCGACTGGGTAGGGTTTGTGGGAAGGGAGTAATAAGTGCGGGGAAAAAGAATGGGGGCATTAGGATTAGCATGTATAATGTGTAGGGTGGGGTGTCATGGGTAGGGCTGTACAACACAGAGAAGACATGTAGTGATTCTACAGCATCTTAGTACATGCTGACGGAGAGCGGCTGTAACTGGGATTTGGGGTGACTTGGTGAAGAGGGTAGACAGAATAACATAATTTTCTGCATGTGATTGTATATTAATGAGAACAAAAAGAATTTCAAAGTGCAGTAAGAGCACAGCTCTCAAATATCAGAATAAAAGTACAGCCTTTGAGTGCTCCAATCAAAAGACACAGGGTTAGAAGAACTGATGAAAACTCAAGACCACCTACGTGCTCCCTTACTGGAGACTCACTTGAGATCCAAGGACACAGACAAACTACTAGCTGAAGGGGCGGGGACAGGTACCCTACACAAGTGAAACTGAGAAACAAAGAAAGAAATGGATTCTGTTTTGGACCCCAGAGAGAGTCAGTAGAAAATAGCCCTATCTAGCCACCGTGAATTCTTTTTGTTTGGTTTCAGCAGTGCTCAGGCATAGATTTAGTGGTGCAGCAACTTCCTTCTCATTTCCTCTCACCTCAACAAATAAATTGCTGTAATAATATGCGTCTGGGCATTTATAATCATTGCTTTTTATGATGTTCATGAATGTAAAGAAGTAATAACCACCTAAAGAGAGAAGTTTGGACACTCAAATAAACACTTCACTCCACAACACACTCTTTGTTCCCAACTGCTCCTGTCCAGAAATAGGTGTTAATTCATATTTGTCCTTCCACCTAGCAGCAGTGATCACACCAATGTCCCTCAAACATGGTGGTGTGCAAACTTCCAAGTACACATTTCTCTCGACAACAGGCCCAGACGAAGGATACTTGTGGTCTTCAGGGATCACTTACTCACTGAATGTGGCTAAATAAAGTCAACAAGCGAGCAGGAAGTATAAGAGGACAGAGGACAAAGATACGGGTTCAAGTCCTTTCACCTCCATTTACTGGTTTTGTAAGCACACTCTGCTGACTCTACCTGAAAGCATATCGGTGAACTCTGTGCTCTCCTTATGGCTTAGTTACCTTGCAAGGTTTCTGGAAGCATAATGTAGGGAAGAGGCATAGGCTATGTTGTTAACTGTTCTGTACATAAGGATAGATGGGCAGACAAAAAGATGATTGTTTCATAGATAGATAGGTAGACAGACGACAGGTGAAAGATAGATAGTTAGGTACATAGATTAATAGATGATAGACATCATAGATAGTTGATAGGAAGATAGATAGATAGATACATAGATAGATACATAGAAACATAGATATATACATACATAGATACATAGATAGACAGACAGACCTTTAGATAGATAGATACAGATACATGTCGATTGACACAAAGCTATTGTTCATAACCAGGAGTTGAATGGTGAATAACATAGCTAAACTACAAACAAAATGGAAGAATGAAATCCAGTTTAAAAAGTGCAGTAAGCAGCCTTAAGAAGAAAACATATACTACCATTTGCAATGACGTGGATGGAGCAAGACGGTAGTATGTTCAGAAAAATAGGGCAGGCGGATAAAGGCAAGTACCAAGTGATTTCACTCATGTTTGGAGTATAACAACAAAGAAAAACTGAAGTAAAAAAACAGCAGCAGACTCACAGAACCCGAGAGTTGACTAAAAGTAACCAAAGGAAAAAGGACTGGGCAGGGTGAGTCTGAAGGGAGGGATAAGTGTGGGGAGAAAGAATGGGGGCATTGTTTAGCATGTGTAATGCGCGGGGTCGGGTGTGCATGGGGAGTACTCTACAACACAGAGAAGACTAGTAGAGATCATATAGCATCTTAATACTCACTGATGGACCGTGACTGTAACGGGGACTTTTGGGGAGGACATGGAGAAGGGGTCTACAGGATAAAACTACGCTGATCGACAGTGACTGAAGAGGTTTTTCGGGGGGACTTGGTGAAGGGGGGAGCATAGTAAACATAATGTTCTTCACGTGATTGTAGATTAATGATAAAAAATATTCTTTAAGTGCAATAAGTGCACACCTCTGAATCATCAGAATAAAAGGTCAGGCACTGAGTGCTGCAAAGAAAAGACACAGGGATAAAAGAAGGGATGAAAACTCAAGACACCTACGTGCTTACTTACAGGAGACTCACTTGAGATCCAAGGACACAGACAAACTACAAGCCGAAGGTGTGTGGACAAGTACCCTACACGAGTGAAACGGAAAAACAAACAATCAAGCAAATGGATTCTGTTTGAGTCCCCAGAGATAGTCAGCAGAAAATAGCCCTATCTGGCCACCGTGAATTCTTTTTGTTTGGTTTCAACAGTTCCCAGCCATAGATTTAGTGGTGCAGCAACATACTTCTCATTTTCTCTCACCTCAACAACTGAGTTGCTGTAATAATAAGCATCTGGGCCTTTGATATCAGTGGATTTTATGATGTTCAAGAACGTGAAAATCTAATAACCACCTAAAGAGGGAAGTTTGGACACTCAAATAAACACGTCACTCCACAATACACTGTTAGCTCCCAACTACTCCTTTCTAGAAATTGGTGTTCCTTTTTATTTGACCCTCCGTCCTTTCGGCGGTGATCACGCTGATGTCCTTCAAACATGGTGGTGAGCGAAGCAACAAGTTGACTTTTCTGTCGACAACAGGCCCAGAGGAATGATACTTGAGATCATCAGGGAGCCCTTAGTCAATGAATGTGGCTAAATACAGACAGCAAGTTAGAAGGAGATGAAAGAGGACAGAGGATAGAGACACGCGTTCAAGTCCCAGCACAACCATTCCCTGGTTTTGTAGGTACACGCGGCCGACTCGAACTGCAAGTGTCTCGGTGAACCCAGTGCTCCCTCTGCAGCCTAGATACTTTGCAGGATTTTGGGGAGCATAGTGTAGGAAAGTGATATAGGGTATATGGTTCACTGTTCTGCACACATGGACAGATGGACAGACAAAAGGATGATTGATTGAGTGATTGATAAATAGATAGACAGAAAGATAGATAGATATAGGTACATATCGATGAACACATAGCTACTGCTCATAACAAGGAGAGCAATGGTGAAAGCACATTGCAAAACTACAAACAAAAATGAAGAATGAAATCCAGTTTAAAAAGTGCAGTAAGCAGCCATAAGAAGAAAACGAATCCTATAATTTGCAATAACGTGGATGGAGCTCGTGGGTATTATGCTCAGTCAAATAGTCCAGGCGGATAAAAACATGTACCAAATGATTTCACTCATGTGTGGATTATGATAACAAAGAAAAACTGAAGGAAAAGACAGCAGCAGACTCACAGAACCCGAGAGTGGACCTACAGTTACCAAAGAGAAAGGGACTGGGTAGGGTTTGTGGGAAGGGAGTAATAAGTTCGGGGAAAAAGAAAGTGGGCATTAGGATTAGCATGTATAATGTGTAGGGTGGGGTGTCTTGGGTAGGGCTGTACAACACAGAGAAGACATGTAGTGATTCTACAGCATCTTATTACATGCAGACGGAGAGCGGCTGTAACTGGGATTTGGGGTGACTTGGTGAAGAGGGTAGACAGAATAACATAATTTTCTGCATGTGATTGTATATTAATGAGAACAAAAAGAATTTCAAAGTGCAGTAAGAGCACAGCTCTCAAATATCAGAATAAAAGTACAGCCTTTGAGTGCTCCAATCAAAAGACACAGGGTTAGAAGGACTGATGAAATCTCAAGACCACCTACGTGCTCCCTTACTGGAGACTCACTTGAGATCCAAGGACACAGACAAACTACAAGCTGAAGGGGCGGGGACAGGTACCCTACACAAGTGAAACTGAGAAACAAAGAACGAAATGGATTCTGTTTTGGACCCCAGAGAGAGTCAGTAGAAAATAGCCCTATCTAGCCACCGTGAATTCTTTTTGTTTGGTTTCAGCAGTGCTCAGGCATAGACTTAGTGGTGCAGCAACTTCCTTCTCATTTCCTCTCACCTCAACAAATGAATTGCTGTAATAATATGCGTCTGGGCATTTATAATCATTGCTTTTTATGAAGTTCACGAATGTAAAGAAGTAATAACCACCTAAAGAGGGAAGTTTGGACACTCAAATAAACACTTCACTCCACAACACACTCTTTGTTCCCAACTGCTCCTGTCCAGAAATAGGTGATAATTCATATTTGTCCTTCCACTTATCAGCAGTGATCACGCCAATGTCCCTCAAACATGGTGGTGTGCAAAGTGCCAAGTACACTTTTCTGTCGACAACAGGCCCAGACGAAGGATACTTGTGGTTTTCAGGGGTCACTTACTCACTGAATGTGGCTAAATAAAGTCAACAAGCGAGCAGGAAGTATAAGAGGACAGAGGACAAAGATACGGGTTCAAGTCCTTTCACCTCCATTTACTGGTTTTGTAAGCACACTCTGCTGACTCTACCTGAAAGCATATCAGTGAACACAGTGCTCTCGTTATGGCTTAGTTACCTTGCAAGGTTTCTGGAAGCATAATGTAGGGAAGAGACATAGGCTGTGTTGTTAACTGTTCTGTACATAAGGATAGATGGGCAGACAAAAAGATGATTGTTTCATAGATATATAGGTAGACAGACGACAGGTGAAAGAGAGATAGATAGGTACATAGATTAATAGATGATAGACATCATAGATAGATGATAGGAAGATAGATAGATACATAGATAGATACATAGATACATAGATATGTACATACATAGATACATAGATAGACAGACAGACCTTTAGATAGATAGATACAGATACATGTCGATTGACACAAAGCTATTGTTCACAACCAGGAGTTGAATGGTGAAAAACATAGCTAAACTACAAACAAAAAGGAAGAATGAAATCCAGTTTAAAAAGTGCAGTAAGCAGCCTTAAGAAGAAAACAAATACTACCATTTGCAATGACGTGGATGGAGCAAGACGGTAGTATGTTCAGAAAAATAGGGCAGGTGGATAAAGGCAAGTACCAAGTGATTTCACTCATGTGTGGAGTATAACAACAAAGAAAAACTGAAGTAAAAAAACTGCAGCAGACTCACAGAACCCGAGAGTTGACTAAAAGTAACCAAAGGAAAAAGGACTGGGCAGGGTGAGTCTGAAGGGAGGGATAAGTGTGGGGAGAAAGAATGGGGGCATTAAGTTTAGCATGTATAAGGCACGGGGTCGGGTGTGCATGGGGAGTACTGTACAACACAGAGAAGACTAGTAGAGATCATATAGCATCTTACTACTCACAGATGGACCGTGACTGTAACGGGGACTTTTGGGGGGGACATGGTGAAGGGGTCTACAGCATCCAACTACGCTGATCGACAGTGACTGAAGAGGTTTTCGGGGGGATTTGTGAAGGGGGGAGCATAGTAAACATAATGTTCTTCACGTGATTGTGGATTAATGATAAAAAATATTCTTTAAGTGCAATAAGTGCACAGCTCTGAATCATCAGAATAAAAGGTCAGGCACTGAGTGCTGCAAACAAAAGACACAGGGATTAAAGAAGGGATGAAAACTCAAGACACCTACGTGCTTACTTACAGGAGACTCACTTGAGATCCAAGGACACAGACAAACTACAAGCCGAAGGTGTGTGGACAAGTACCCTACACGAGTGAAACGGAAAATCAAACAATCAAGCAAATGGATTCTGTTTGAGTCCCCAGAGACAGTCAGCAGAAAATAGCCCTATCTGGCCACCGTGAATTCTTTTTGTTTGGTTTCAACAGTTCCCAGCCATAGATTTAGTGGTGCAGCAACATACTTCTCATTTTCTCTCACCTGAACAACTGAGTTGCTGTAATAATAAGCATCTGGGCCTTTAAAATCAGTGGATTTTATGTTGTTCACGAATGTGAAAATCTAATAACCACCTAAAGAGTGAAGTTTGGACACTCAAATAAACACGTCACTCCACAATACACTGTTAGCTCCCAACTGCTCCTGTCTAGAAATTGGTGTTCCTTTTTATTTGACCCTCCGTCCTATCGACGGTGATCACGCTGATGTCCTTCAAACATGGTGGTGAGCGAAGCAACAAGTTGACTTTTCTGTCGACAACAGGCCCAGAGGAATGATACTTGAGATCTTCAGGGAGCCCTTAGTCAATGTATGTGGCTAAATACAGACAGCAAGTTAGAAGGAGATGAAAGAGGACAGAGGATAGAGACACGGGTTCAAGTCCCAGCACAACCATTCCCTGGTTTTGTAGGTACACGCGGCCGACTCGAACTGCAAGTGTCTCGGTGAACCCAGTGCTCCCTCTGCAGTCTAGATACTTTGCAGGATTTTTGGGAGCATAGTGTAGGAAAGCGATATAGGGTATATGGTTAACTGTTCGGCACACATGGACAGATGGACAGACAAAAGGATGATTGATTGAGTGATTGATAAATAGATAGAAAGATAGATAGATATAGGTACATATAGATTAGCACAAAGCTACTGCTCAAAACAAGGAGAGCAATGGTGAAAGCACATTGCAAAACTACAAACAAAAAAGAAGAATGAAATCCAGTTTAAAAAGTGCAGTAAGCAGCCATAAGAAGAAAATGAATCCTATCATTTGCAATAACGTGGATGGAGCTCGAGGGTATTATGCTCAGTCAAATAGGCCAGGCGGAGAAATACATGTACCAAATGATTTCACTCATGTGTGGAGTATGATAACAAAGAAAAACTGAAGGAAAAGACAGCAGCAGACTCACAGAATCCTAGAGTGGACCTACAGTTACCAAAGAGAAAGCGACTGGGTAGGGTTTGTGGGAAGGGAGTAATAAGTGCGGGGAAAAAGAATGGGGGCATTAGGATTAGCATGTATAATGTGTAGGGTGGGGTGTCATGGGTAGGGCTGTACAACACAGAGAAGACATGTAGTGATTCTACAGCATCTTAGTACATGCTGACGGAGAGCGGCTGTAACTGGGATTTGGGGTGACTTGGTGAAGAGGGTAGACAGAATAACATAATTTTCTGCATGTGATTGTATATTAATGAGAACAAAAAGAATTTCAAAGTGCAGTAAGAGCACAGCTCTCAAATATCAGAATAAAAGTACAGCCTTTGAGTGCTCCAATCAAAAGACACAGGGTTAGAAGAACTGATGAAAACTCAAGACCACCTACGTGCTCCCTTACTGGAGACTCACTTGAGATCCAAGGACACAGACAAACTACTAGCTGAAGGTGCGGGGACAGGTACCCTACACAAGTGAAACTGAGAAACAAAGAAAGAAATGGATTCTGTTTTGGACCCCAGAGAGAGTCAGTAGAAAATAGCCCTATCTAGCCACCGTGAATTCTTTTTGTTTGGTTTCAGCAGTGCTCAGGCATAGATTTAGTGGTGGAGCAACTTCCTTCTCATTTCCTCTCACCTCAACAAATAAATTGCTGTAATAATATGCGTCTGGGCATTTATAATCATTGCTTTTTATGATGTTCATGAATGTAAAGAAGTAATAACCACCTAAAAAGAGAAGTTTGGACACTCAAATAAACACTTCACTCCACAACACACTCTTTGTTCCCAACTGCTCCTGTCCAGAAATAGGTGTTAATTCATATTTGTCCTTCCACCTATCAGCAGTGATCACGCCAATGTCCCTCAAACATGGTGGTGTGCAAACTTCCAAGTACACATTTCTGTCGACAACAGGCCCAGACGAAGGACACTTGTGGTCTTCAGGGATCACTTACTCACTGAATGTGGCTAAATAAAGTCAACAAGCGAGCAGGAAGTATAAGAGGACAGAGGACAAAGATACGGGTTCAAGTCCTTTCACCTCCATTTACTGGTTTTGTAAGCACACTCTGCTGACTCTACCTGAAAGCATATCGGTGAACTCTGTGCTCTCCTTATGGCTTAGTTACCATGCAAGGTTTCTGGAAGCATAATGTAGGGAAGAGGCATAGGCTATGTTGTTAACTGTTCTGTACATAAGGATAGATGGGCAGCCAAAAGATGATTGTTTCATAGATAGATAGGTAGACAGACGACAGGTGAAAGATAGATAGATAGGTACATAGATTAATAGATGATAGACATCATAGATAGTTGATAGGAAGATAGATAGATAGATACATAGATAGATACATAGATACATAGATATATACATACATAGATACATAGATAGACAGACATACCTTTAGATAGATAGATACAGATACATGTCGATTGACACAAAGCTATTGTTCATAACCAGGAGTTGAATGGTGAATAACATAGCTAAACTACAAACAAAATGGAAGAATGAAATCCAGTTTAAAAAGTGCAGTAAGCAGCCTTAAGAAGAAAACATATACTACCATTTGCAATGACGTGGATGGAGCAAGACGGTAGTATGTTCAGAAAAATAGGGCAGGCGGATAAAGGCAAGTACCAAGTGATTTCACTCATGTTTGGAGTATAACAACAAAGAAAAACTGAAGTAAAAAAACAGCAGCAGACTCACAGAACCCGAGAGTTGACTAAAAGTAACCAAAGGAAAAAGGACTGGGCAGGGTGAGTCTGAAGGGAGGGATAAGTGTGGGGAGAAAGAATGGGGGCATTGTTTAGCATGTATAATGCGCGGGGTCGGGTGTGCATGGGGAGTACTGTACAACACAGAGAAGACTAGTAGAGATCATATAGCATCTTACTACTCACTGATGGACCGTGACTGTAACGGGGACTTTTGGGGAGGACATGGAGAAGGGGTCTACAGGATAAAACTACGCTGATCGACAGTGACTGAAGAGGTTTTTCGGGGGGACTTGGTGAAGGGGGGAGCATAGTAAACATAATGTTCTTCACGTGATTGTAGATTAATGATAAAAAATATTCTTTAAGTGCAATAAGTGCACAGCTCTGAATCATCAGAATAAAAGGTCAGGCACTGAGTGCTGCAAAGAAAAGACACAGGGATAAAAGAAGGGATGAAAACTCAAGACACCTACGTGCTTACTTACAGGAGACTCACTTGAGATCCAAGGACACAGACAAACTACAAGCCGAAGGTGTGTGGACAAGTACCCTACACGAGTGAAACGGAAAAACAAACAATCAAGCAAATGGATTCTGTTTGAGTCCCCAGAGATAGTCAGCAGAAAATAGCCCTATCTGGCCACCGTGAATTCTTTTTGTTTGGTTTCAACAGTTCCCAGCCATAGATTTAGTGGTGCAGCAACATACTTCTCATTTTCTCTCACCTCAACAACTGAGTTGCTGTAATAATAAGCATCTGGGACTTTGAAATCAGTGGATTTTATGATGTTCACGAACGTGAAAATCTAATAACCACCTAAAGAGGGAAGTTTGGACACTCAAATAAACACGTCACTCCACAATACACTGTTAGCTCCCAACTACTCCTTTCTAGAAATTGGTGTTCCTTTTTATTTGACCCTCCGTCCTATCGGCGGTGATCACGCTGATGTCCTTCAAACATGGTGGTGAGCGAAGCAACAAGTTGACTTTTCTGTCGACAACAGGCCCAGAGGAATGATACTTGAGATCATCAGGGAGCTCTTAGTCAATGAATGTGGCTAAATACAGACAGCAAGTTAGAAGGAGATGAAAGAGGACAGAGGATAGAGACACGCGTTCAAGTCCCAGCGCAACCATTCCCTGGTTTTGTAGGTACACGCGGCCGACTCGAACTGCAAGTGTCTCGGTGAACCCAGTGCTCCCTCTGCAGCCTAGATACTTTGCAGGATTTTGGGGAGCATAGTGTAGGAAAGTGATATAGGGTATATGGTTCACTGTTCTGCACACATGGACAGATGGACAGACAAAAGGATGATTGATTGAGTGATTGATAAATAGATAGACAGAAAGATAGATAGATATAGGTACATATCGATTAACACATAGCTACTGCTCATAACAAGGAGAGCAATGGTGAAAGCACATTGCAAATCAACAAACAAAAATGAAGAATGAAATCCAGTTTAAAAAGTGCAGTAAGCAGCCATAAGAAGAAAACGAATATTATAATTTGCAATAACGTGGATGGAGCTCGTGGGTATTATGCTCAGTCAAATAGTCCAGGCGGATAAAAACATGTACCAAATGATTTCACTCATGTGTGGATTATGATAACAAAGAAAAACTGAAGGAAAAGACAGCAGCAGACTCACAGAACCCGAGAGTGGACCTACAGTTACCAAAGAGAAAGGGACTGGGTAGGGTTTGTGGGAAGGGAGTAATAAGTTCGGGGAAAAAGAAAGTGGGCATTAGGATTAGCATGTATAATGTGTAGGGTGGGGTGTCTTGGGTAGGGCTGTACAACACAGAGAAGACATGTAGTGATTCTACAGCATCTTATTACATGCAGACGGAGAGCGGCTGTAACTGGGATTTGGGGTGACTTGGTGAAGAGGGTAGACAGAATAACATAATTTTCTGCATGTGATTGTATATTAATGAGAACAAAAAGAATTTCAAAGTGCAGTAAGAGCACAGCTCTCAAATATCAGAATAAAAGTACAGCCTTTGAGTGCTCCAATCAAAAGACACAGGGTTAGAAGAACTGATGAAAACTCAAGACCACCTACGTGCTCCCTTACTGGAGACTCACTTGAGATCCAAGGACACAGACAAACTACAAGCTGAAGGTGCGGGGACAGGTACCCTACACAAGTGAAACTGAGAAACAAAGAAAGAAATGGATTCTGTTTTGGACCCCAGAGAGAGTCAGTAGAAAATAGCCCTATCTAGCCACCGTGAATTCTTTTTGTTTGGTTTCAGCAGTGCTCAGGCATAGACTTAGTGGTGCAGCAACTTCCTTCTCATTTCCTCTCACCTCAACAAATGAATTGCTGTAATAATATGCGTCTGGGCATTTATAATCATTGCTTTTTATGATGTTCACGAATGTAAAGAAGTAATAACCACCTAAAGAGGGAAGTTTGGACACTCAAATAAACACTTCACTCCACAACACACTCTTTGTTCCCAACTGCTCCTGTCCAGAAATAGGTGATAATTCATATTTGTCCTTCCACTTATCAGCAGTGATCACGCCAATGTCCCTCAAACATGGTGGTGTGCAAAGTGCCAAGTACACTTTTCTGTCGACAACAGGCCCAGACGAAGGATACTTGTGGTTTTCAGGGATCACTTACTCACTGAATGTGGCTAAATAAAGTCAACAAGCGAGCAGGAAGTATAAGAGGACAGAGGACAAAGATACGGGTTCAAGTCCTTTCACCTCCATTTACTGGTTTTGTAAGCACACTCTGCTGACTCTACCTGAAAGCATATCAGTGAACACAGTGCTCTCGTTATGGCTTAGTTACCTTGCAAGGTTTCTGGAAGCATAATGTAGGGAAGAGACATAGGCTGTGTTGTTAACTGTTCTGTACATAAGGATAGATGTGCAGACAAAAAGATGATTGTTTCATAGATATATAGGTAGACAGACGACAGGTGAAAGAGAGATAGATATGTACATAGATTAATAGATGATAGACATGATAGATAGATGATAGGAAGATAGATAGATAGATACATACATAGATACGTAGATAGACAGACAGACCTTTAGATAGATAGATACAGATACATGTCGATTGACACAAAGCTATTATTCATAACCAGGAGTTGAATGGTGAATAACATAGCTAAACTACAACAAAAAGGAGGAATGAAATCCAGTTTAAAAAGTGCAGTAAGCAGCCTTAAGAAAAAAACAAATACTACCATTTGCAATGACGTGGATGGAGCAAGACGGTAGTATGTTCAGAAAAATAGGGCAGGCGGATAAAGGCAAGTACCAAGTGATTTCAGGCATGTGTGGAGTATAACAACAAAGAAAAACTGAAGTAAAAAAACAGCAGCAGACTCACACAACCCGACAGTTGTCTAAAAGTAACCAAAGGAAAAAGGACTGGGCATGGTGTGTCTGAAGGGAGGGATAAGTGTGGGGAGAAAGAATGGGGTCATTAAGTTTAGCATGTATAAGGCGCGGGGTCGGGTGTGCATGGGGAGTACTGTACAACACAGAGAAGACTAGTAGAGATCATATAGCATCTTCCTACTCACTGATGGACCGTGACTGTAACGGGGACTTTTGGGGTGGACATGGTGAAGGGGTCTACAGCATCCAACTACGCTGATCGACAGTGACTGAAGAGGTTTTTCGGGGGGACTTGGTGAAGGGGGGAGCATAGTAAACATAATGTTCTTCACGTGATTGTAAATTAATGATAAAATATATTCTTTAAGTGCAATAAGTGCAGAGCTCTGAATCATCAGAATAAAAGGTCAGGCACTGAGTGCTGCAAACAAAAGACACAGGGATTAAAGAAGGGATGAAAACTCAAGACACCTACGTGCTTACTTACAGGAGACTCACTTGAGATCCAAGGACACAGACAAACTACAAGCCGAAGGTGTGTGAACAAGTACCCTACACGAGTGAAACGGAAAATCAAACAATCAAGCAAATGGATTCTGTTTGACTCCCCAGAGACAGTCAGCAGAAAATAGCCCTATCTGGCCACCGTGAATTCTTTTTGTTTGGTTTCAACAGTTCCCAGCCATAGATTTAGTGGTGCAGCAACATACTTCTCATTTTCTCTCACCTCAACAACTGAGTTGCTGTAATAATAAGCATCTGGGCCTTTGAAATCAGTGGATTTTATGATGTTCACGAACGTGAAAATCTAATAACCACCTAAAGAGGGAAGTTTGGACACTCAAATAAACACGTCACTCCACAATACACTGTTAGCTCCCAACTGCTCCTGTCTAGAAATTGGTGTTCCTATTTATTTGACCCTCCATCTTATCGGCGCTGATCACGCTGATGTCCTTCAAACATGGTGGTGAGCGAAGCAACAAGTTGACTTTTCTGTCGACAACAGGCCCAGAGGAATGATACTTGAGATCTTCAGGGAGCCCTGAGTCAATGAATGTGGCTAAATACAGACAGCAAGTTAGAAGGAGATGAAAGAGGACAGAGGATAGAGACACGGGTTCAAGTCCCAGCACAACCATTTCCTGGTTTTGTAGCTACACGCGGACGACTCGAACTGCAAGTGTCTCGGTGAACCCAGTGCTCACTCTGCAGCCTAGATACTTTGCAGGATTTTTGGGAGCATACTGTAGGAAAGTGATATAGGGTATATGGTTAACTGTTCTGTACACATGGACAGATGGACAGACAAAAAGATGATTGATTGAGTGATTGATAAATAGATAGACAGACAGATAGAAAGATATAGGTACATATCGATTAACACAAAGCTACTGCTCATAACAAGGAGAGCAATGGGGAAAGCACATAGCAAAACTACAAACAAAAAAGAAGAATGAAATCCAGTTTAAAAAGTGCAGTAAGCAGCCATAAGAAGAAAATGAATCCTATCATTTGCAATAACGTGGATGGAGCTCGAGGGTATTATGCTCAGTCAAATAGGCCAGGCGGAGAAATACATGTACCAAAAGATTTCACTCATGTGTGGAGTATGATAACAAAGAAAAACTGAAGGAAAAGACAGCAGCAGACTCACAGAACCCGAGAGTGGACCTACAGTTACCAAAGAGAAAGGGACTGGGTAGGGTTTGTGGGAAGGGAGTAATAAGTGCGGGAAAAAGGAATGGGGGCATTAGGATCAGCATGTATAATGTGTAGGGTGGGGTTTCATGGGTAGGGCTGTTCAACACAGAGAAGACATGTAGTGATTCTACAGCATCTTAGTACATGCTGACGGAGAGTGGCTGTAACTGGGATTTGGGGTGACTTGGTGAAGAGGGTAGACAGAATAACATAATTTTCTGCATGTGATTGTATATTAATGAGAACAAAAAGAATTTCAAAGTGCAGTAAGAGCACAGCTCTCAAATATCAGTATAAAAGTACAGCCTTTGAGTGCTCCAATCAAAAGACACAGGTTTAGAAGAACTGATGAAAACTCAAGACCACCTACGTGCTCCCTTACTGGAGACTCACTTGAGATCCAAGGACACAGACAAACTACAAGCCGAAGGTGTGTGGACAAGTACCCTACACGAGTGAAACGGAAAAACAAACAATCAAGCAAATGGATTCTGTTTGAGTCCCCAGAGACAGTCAGCAGAAAATAGCCCTATCTGGCCACCGTGAATTCTTTTTGTTTGGTTTCAACAGTTCCCAGCCATAGATTTAGTGGTGCAGCAACATACTTCTCATTTTCTCTCACCTCAACAACTGAGTTGCTGTAATAATAAGCATCTGGGCCTTTGAAATCAGTGGATTTTATGATGTTCACGAACGTGAAAATCTAATAACCACCTAAAGAGGGAAGTTTGGACACTCAAATAAACACGTCACTCCACAATACACTGTTAGCTCCCAACTGCTCCTGTCTAGAAATTGGTGTTCCTTTTTATTTGACCCTCCGTCCTATCGGCGGTGATCACGCTGATGTCCTTCAAACATGGTGGTGAGCGAAGCAACAAGTTGACTTTTCTGTCGACAACAGGCCAAGAGGAATGATACTTGCGATCTTCAGGGAGCCCTTAGTCAATGAATGTGGCTAAATACAGACAGCAATTTAGAAGGATATGAAAGAGGACAGAGGATAGAGACACGGGTTCAAGTCCCAGCACAACCATTTCCTGGTTTTGTAGGTACACGCGGCCGACTCGAACTGCAAGTGTCTCGGTGAACCCAGTGCTCCCTCTGCAGCCTAGATACTTTGCAGGATTTTTGGGAGCATACTGTAGGAAAGTGATATAGGGTATATGGTTAACTGTTCTGCACACATGGACAGATGGACAGACAAAAGGATGATTGATTGAGTGATTGATAAATAGATAGACAGAAAGATAGATAGATATAGGTACATATCGATTAGCACAAAGCTACTGCTCAAAACAAGGAGAGCAATGGTGAAAGCACATTGCAAAACTACAAACAAAAAAGAAGAATGAAATCCAGTTTAAAAAGTGCAGTAAGCAGCCATAAGAAGAAAACGAATCCTATCATTTGCAATAACGTGGATTTAGCTCGAGGATATTATGCTCAGTCAAATAGTCCAGGCGGAGAAATACATGTACAAAATGATTTCAATCATGTGTGGAGTATGATAACAAAGAAAAACTGAAGGAAAAGACAGCAGCAGACTCACAGTACCCGAGAGTGGACCTACAGTTACCAAAGAGAAAGGGACTGGGTAGGGTTTGTGGAAAGGGAGTAATAAGTGCGGGGAAAAAGAAAGGGGGCATTAGGATTAGCATGTATAATGTGTAGGGTGGGGTGTCTTGGGTAGGACTGTACAACACAGAGAAGACATGTAGTGATTCTACAGCATCTTAGTACATGCTGACGGAGAGCGGCTGTAACTGGGATTTGGGGTGACTTGGTGAAGAGGGTAGACAGAATAACATAATTTTCTGCATGTGATTGTATATTAATGAGAACAAAAAGAATTTCAAAGTGCAGTAA
Source organism: Manis pentadactyla (assembly GCF_030020395.1). Lineage (NCBI taxonomy): Eukaryota > Metazoa > Chordata > Mammalia > Pholidota > Manidae > Manis > Manis pentadactyla. Next base: position 166,569,255 of record NC_080038.1, read on the forward strand.
GAGCACAGCTCTCAAATATCAGAATAAAAGTACAGCCTTTGTGTGCTCCAATCAAAAGACACAGGGTTAGAAGAACTGATGAAAACTCAAGACCACCTACGTGCTCCCTTACTGGAGACTCACTTGAGATCCAAGGACACAGACAAACTACAAGCTGAAGGGGCGGGGACAGGTACCCTACACAAGTGAAACTGAGAAACAAAGAAAGAAATGGATTCTGTTTTGGACCCCAGAGAGAGTCAGTAGAAAATAGCCCTATCTAGCCACCGTGAATTCTTTTTGTTTGGTTTCAGCAGTGCTCAGGCATAGATTTAGTGGTGCAGCAACTTCCTTCTCATTTCCTCTCACCTCAACAAATGAATTGCTGTAATAATATGCGTCTGTTCATTTATAATCATTGCTTTTTATGATGTTCACGAATGTAAAGAAGTAATAACCACCTAAAGAGGGAAGTTTGGACACTCAAATAAACACTTCACTCCACAACACACCCTTTGTACCCAACTGCTCCTGTCCAGAAATAGGTGATAATTCATATTTGTCCTTCCACTTATCAGCAGTGATGACGCCAATGTCCCTCAAACATGGTGGTGTGCAAAGGTCCAAGTACACTTTTCTGTCGACAACAGGCCCAGACGAAGGATACTTGTGGTTTTCAGAGATCACTTACTCACTGAATGTGGCTAAATAAAGTCAACAAGCGAGCAGGAAGTATAAGAGGACAGAGGACAAAGATACGGGTTCAAGTCCTTTCACCTCCATTTACTGGTTTTGTAAGCACACTCTGCTGACTCTACCTGAAAGCGTATCGGTGAACACAGTGCTCTCCTTATGGCTTAGTTACCTTGCAAGGTTTCTGGAAGCATAATGTAGGGAAGAGACATAGGCTATGTTGTTAACTGTTCTGTACATAAGGATAGATGGGCAGACAAAAAGATGATTGTTTCATAGATAGATAGGTAGACAGACGACAGGTGAAAGAGAGATAGATAGGTACATAGATTAATAGATGATAGACATCATAGATAGATGATAGGAAGATAGATAGATAGATACATAGATAGATACATAGATATATACATACATAGATACATAGATAGATAGACAGACCTTTAGATAGATAGATACAGATACATGTCGATTGACACAAAGCTATTGTTCATAACCAGGAGTTGAATGGTGAATAACCTAGCTAAATTACAAACAAAAAGGAAGAATGAAATCCAGTTTAAAAAGTGCAGTAAGCAGCCTTAAGAAGAAAACAAATACTACCATTTGCAATGACGTGGATGGAGCAAGACGGTAGTATGTTCAGAAAAATAGGGCAGGCAGATAAAGGCAAGTACCAAGTGATTTCACTCATCTGTGGAGTATAACAACAAAGAAAAACTGAAGTAAAAAAACAGCAGCAGACTCACAGAACCCGAGAGTTGACTAAAAGTAACCAAAGGAAAAAGCACTGGGCCGGGTGAGTCTGAAGGGAGGGATAAGTGTGGGGAGTAAGAATGGGGGCATTAAGTTTAGCATGTATAAGGCGCGGGGTCGGGTGTGCATGGGGAGTACTGTACAACACAGAGAAGACTAGTAGAGATCATATAGCATCTTACTACTCAGTGATGGACCGTGACTGTAACGGGGACTTTTGGGGGGGACATGTTGAAGGGGTCTACAGCATCAAACTACGCAGATCGACAGTGACTGAAGAGGTTTTTCGGGGGGACTTGGTGAAGGGGGGAGCATAGTAAACATAATGTTCTTCACGTGATTGTAGATTAATGATAAAAAATATTCTTTAAGTGCAATAAGTGCACAGCTCTGAATCATCAGAATAAAAGGTCAGGCACTGAGTGCTGCAAACAAAAGACACAGGGATAAAAGAAGGGATGAAAACTCAAGACACCTACGTGCTTACTTACAGGAGACTCACTTGAGATCCAAGGACACAGACAAACTACAAGCCGAAGGTGTGTGGACAAGTACCCTACATGAGTGAAACGGAAAAACAAACAATCAAGCAAATGGATTCTGTTTGAGTCCCCAGAGACAGTCAGCAGAAAATAGCCCTATCTGGCCACCGTGAATTCTTTTTGTTTGGTTTCAACAGTTCCCAGCCATAGATTTAGTGGTGCAGCAACATACTTCTCATTTTCTCTCACCTCAACAACTGAGTTGTTGTAATAATAAGCATCTGGGCCTTTGAAATCAGTGGATTTTATGATGTTCACGAACGTGAAAATCTAATAACCAACTAAAGAGGGAAGTTTGGACACTCAAATAAACACGTCACTCCACAATACACTGTTAGCTCCCAACTGCTCCTGTCTAGAAATTGGTGTTCCTTTTTATTTGACCCTCCGTCCTATCAGCGGTGATCACGCTGATGTCCTTCAAACATGGTGGTGAGCGAAGCAACAAGTTGACTTTTCTGTCGACAACAGGCCCAGAGGAATGATACTTGAGATCTTCAGGGAGCCCTTAGTCAATGAATGTGGCTAAATACAGACAGCAAGTTACAAGGATATGAAAGAGGACAGAGGATAGAGACACGGGTTCAAGTCCCAGCACAACCATTTCCTGGTTTTGTAGGTACACGCGGCCGACTCGACCTGCAAGTGTCTCGGTGAACCCAGTGCTCCCTCTGCAGCCTAGATACTTTGCAGGATTTTTGGGAGCATAGTGTAGGAACGTGATATAGGGTATATGGTTAACTGTTCTGCACACATGGACAGATGGACAGACAAAAGGATGATTGATTGAGTGATTGATAAATAGATAGACAGACAGATAGATAGATATAGGTACATATCGATTAGCACAAAGCTACTGCTCAAAACAAGGAGAGCAATGGTGAAATCACATTGCAAAACTACAAACAAAAAAGAAGAATGAAATCCAGTTTAAAAAGTGCAGTAAGCAGCCATAAGAAGAAAACGAATCCTATCATTTGCAATAACGTGGATGGAGCTCGAGGATATTATGCTCAGTCAAATAGTCCAGGCGGAGAAATACATGTACCAAATGATTTCAATCATGTGTGGAGTATGATAACAAAGAAAAACTGAAGGAAAAGACAGCAGCAGACTCACAGAACCCGAGAGTGGACTAACAGTTACCAAAGAGAAAGGGACTGGGTAGGGTTTGTGGGAAGGGAGTAATAAGTGCGGGGAAAAAGAATGGGGGCATTAGGATTAGCATGTATAATGTGTAGGGTGGGGTGTCATGGGTAGGGCTGTACAACACAGAGAAGACATGTAGTGATTCTACAGCATCTTAGTACATGCTGACGGAGAGCGGCTGTAACTGTGATTGGGGTGACTTGGTGAAGAGGGTAGACAGAATAACATAATTTTCTGCATGTGATTGTATATTAATGAGAACAAAAAGAATTTCAAAGTGCAGTAAGAGCACAGCTCTCAAATATCAGAATAAAAGTACAGCCTTTGAGTGCTCCAATCAAAAGACACAGGGTTAGAAGAACTGATGAAAACTCAAGACCACCTACGTGCTCCCTTACTGGAGACTCACTTGAGATCCAAGGACACAGACAAACTACAAGCTGAAGGGGCGGGGACAGGTACCCTACACAAGTGAAACTGAGAAACAAAGAAAGAAATGGATTCTGTTTTGGACCCCAGAGAGAGTCAGTAGAAAATAGCCCTATCTAGCCACCGTGAATTCTTTTTGTTTGGTTTCAGCAGTGCTCAGGCATAGATTTAGTGGTGCAGCAACTTCCTTCTCATTTCCTCTCACCTCAGCAAATGAATTGCTGTAATAATATGCGTCTGGGCATTTATAATCATTGCTTTTTATGATGTTCACGAATGTAAAGAATTAATAACCACCTAAAGAGGGAAGTTTGGACACTCAAATAAACACTTCACTCCACAACACACTCTTTGTTCCCAACTGCTCCTGTCCAGAAATAGGTGTTAATTCATATTTGTCCGTCCACCTATCAGCAGTGATCACGCCAATGTCCCTCAAACATGGTGGTGTGCAAAGTGCCAAGTACACTTTTCTGTCGACAACAGGCCCAGACGAAGGATACTTGTGGTCTTCAGGGATCATTTACTCACTGAATGTGGCTAAATAAAGTCAACAAGCGAGCAGGAAGTATAAGAGGACAGAGGACAAAGATACGGGTTCAAGTCCTTTCACCTCCATTTACTGATCTTGTAAGCACACTCTGCTGACTCTACCTGAAAGCGTATCGGTGAGCACAGTGCTCTCCTTTTGTCTTAGTTACCTTGAAAGGTTTCTGGAAGCATAATGTAGGGAAGAGACATAGGCTATGTTGTTAACTGTTCTGTACATAAGGATAGATGGGCAGACAAAAAGATGATTGTTTCACAGATAGATAGGTAGACAGACGACAGGTGAAAGATAGATAGATAGGTACATAGATTAATAGATGATAGACATCATAGATAGACGATAGGAAGATAGATAGATAGATACATATATAGACACATAGATACATAGATATATACATACATAGATACATAGATAGACAGACAGACCTTTAGATAGATAGATACAGATACATGTCGATTGACACAAAGGTATTGTTCATAACCAGGAGTTGAATGGTGAATATCATAGCTAAACTACAAACAAAAAGGAAGAATGAAATCCAGTTTAAAAAGTGCAGTAAGCAGCCTTAAGAAGAAAGCAAATACTACAATTTGCAATGACGTGGATGGAGCAAGACGGTAGGATGTTCAGAAAAATAGGGCAGGCGGATAAAGGCAAGTACCAAGTGATTTCACTCATGTGTGGAGTATAACAACAAAGAAAAACTGAAGTAAAAAAACAGCAGCAGACTCACAGAACCCGACAGTTGACTAAAAGTAACCAAAGGAAAAAGGACTGGGCAGGGTGAGTCTGAAGAGAGGGATAAGTGTGGGGAGAAAGAATGGGGCCATTAAGTTTAGCATGTATAATGCGCGAGGTCGGGTGTGCATGGGGAGCACTGTACAACACAGAGAAGACTAGTAGAGATCATATAGCATCGTACTACTCACTGATGGACCGTGACTGTAACGGGGACTTTTGGGGTGGACATGGTGAAGGGGTCTACAGCATCCAACTACGCTGATCGACAGTGACTGAAGAGGTTTTTCGGGGGGACTTGGTGAAGGGGGGAGCATAGTAAACATAATGTTCTTCACGTGATTGTAAATTAATGATAAAATATATTCTTTAAGTGCAATAAGTGCAGAGCTCTGAATCATCAGAATAAAAGGTCAGGCACTGAGTGCTGCAAACAAAAGACACAGGGATTAAAGAAGGGATGAAAACTCAAGACACCTACGTGCTTACTTACAGGAGACTCACTTGAGATCCAAGGACACAGACAAACTACAAGCCGAAGGTGTGTGAACAAGTACCCTACACGAGTGAAACGGAAAATCAAACAATCAAGCAAATGGATTCTGTTTGACTCCCCAGAGACAGTCAGCAGAAAATAGCCCTATCTGGCCACCGTGAATTCTTTTTGTTTGGTTTCAACAGTTCCCAGCCATAGATTTAGTGGTGCAGCAACATACTTCTCATTTTCTCTCACCTCAACAACTGAGTTGCTGTAATAATAAGCATCTGGGCCTTTGAAATCAGTGGATTTTATGATGTTCACGAACGTGAAAATCTAATAACCAACTAAAGAGGGAAGTTTGGACACTCAAATAAACACGTCACTCCACAATACACTGTTAGCTCCCAACTGCTCCTGTCTAGAAATTGGTGTTCCTATTTATTTGACCCTCCATCTTATCGGCGCTGATCACGCTGATGTCCTTCAAACATGGTGGTGAGCGAAGCAACAAGTTGACTTTTCTGTCGACAACAGGCCCAGAGGAATGATACTTGAGATCTTCAGGGAGCCCTGAGTCAATGAATGTGGCTAAATACAGACAGCAAGTTAGAAGGAGATGAAAGAGGACAGAGGATAGAGACACGGGTTCAAGTCCCAGCACAACCATTTCCTGGTTTTGTAGCTACACGCGGACGACTCGAACTGCAAGTGTCTCGGTGAACCCAGTGCTCACTCTGCAGCCTAGATACTTTGCAGGATTTTTGGGAGCATACTGTAGGAAAGTGATATAGGGTATATGGTTAACTGTTCTGTACACATGGACAGATGGACAGACAAAAAGATGATTGATTGAGTGATTGATAAATAGATAGACAGACAGATAGAAAGATATAGGTACATATCGATTAACACAAAGCTACTGCTCATAACAAGGAGAGCAATGGGGAAAGCACATTGCAAAACTACAAACAAAAAAGAAGAATGAAATCCAGTTTAAAAAGTGCAGTAAGCAGCCATAAGAAGAAAATGAATCCTATCATTTGCAATAACGTGGATGGAGCTCGAGGGTATTATGCTCAGTCAAATAGGCCAGGCGGAGAAATACATGTACCAAAAGATTTCACTCATGTGTGGAGTATGATAACAAAGAAAAACTGAAGGAAAAGACAGCAGCAGACTCACAGAACCCGAGAGTGGACCTACAGTTACCAAAGAGAAAGGGACTGGGTAGGGTTTGTGGGAAGGGAGTAATAAGTGCGGGAAAAAGGAATGGGGGCATTAGGATCAGCATGTATAATGTGTAGGGTGGGGTTTCATGGGTAGGGCTGTTCAACACAGAGAAGACATGTAGTGATTCTACAGCATCTTAGTACATGCTGACGGAGAGTGGCTGTAACTGGGATTTGGGGTGACTTGGTGAAGAGGGTAGACAGAATAACATAATTTTCTGCATGTGATTGTATATTAATGAGAACAAAAAGAATTTCAAAGTGCAGTAAGAGCACAGCTCTCAAATATCAGTATAAAAGTACAGCCTTTGAGTGCTCCAATCAAAAGACACAGGTTTAGAAGAACTGATGAAAACTCAAGACCACCTACGTGCTCCCTTACTGGAGACTCACTTGAGATCCAAGGACACAGACAAACTACAAGCCGAAGGTGTGTGGACAAGTACCCTACACGAGTGAAACGGAAAAACAAACAATCAAGCAAATGGATTCTGTTTGAGTCCCCAGAGACAGTCAGCAGAAAATAGCCCTATCTGGCCACCGTGAATTCTTTTTGTTTGGTTTCAACAGTTCCCAGCCATAGATTTAGTGGTGCAGCAACATACTTCTCATTTTCTCTCACCTCAACAACTGAGTTGCTGTAATAATAAGCATCTGGGCCTTTGAAATCAGTGGATTTTATGATGTTCACGAACGTGAAAATCTAATAACCACCTAAAGAGGGAAGTTTGGACACTCAAATAAACACGTCACTCCACAATACACTGTTAGCTCCCAACTGCTCCTGTCTAGAAATTGGTGTTCCTTTTTATTTGACCCTCCGTCCTATCGGCGGTGATCACGCTGATGTCCTTCAAACATGGTGGTGAGCGAAGCAACAAGTTGACTTTTCTGTCGACAACAGGCCAAGAGGAATGATACTTGCGATCTTCAGGGAGCCCTTAGTCAATGAATGTGGCTAAATACAGACAGCAATTTAGAAGGATATGAAAGAGGACAGAGGATAGAGACACGGGTTCAAGTCCCAGCACAACCATTTCCTGGTTTTGTAGGTACACGCGGCCGACTCGAACTGCAAGTGTCTCGGTGAACCCAGTGCTCCCTCTGCAGCCTAGATACTTTGCAGGATTTTTGGGAGCATACTGTAGGAAAGTGATATAGGGTATATGGTTAACTGTTCTGCACACATGGACAGATGGACAGACAAAAGGATGATTGATTGAGTGATTGATAAATAGATAGACAGAAAGATAGATAGATATAGGTACATATCGATTAGCACAAAGCTACTGCTCAAAACAAGGAGAGCAATGGTGAAAGCACATTGCAAAACTACAAACAAAAAAGAAGAATGAAATCCAGTTTAAAAAGTGCAGTAAGCAGCCATAAGAAGAAAACGAATCCTATCATTTGCAATAACGTGGATTTAGCTCGAGGATATTATGCTCAGTCAAATAGTCCAGGCGGAGAAATACATGTACAAAATGATTTCAATCATGTGTGGAGTATGATAACAAAGAAAAACTGAAGGAAAAGACAGCAGCAGACTCACAGTACCCGAGAGTGGACCTACAGTTACCAAAGAGAAAGGGACTGGGTAGGGTTTGTGGAAAGGGAGTAATAAGTGCGGGGAAAAAGAAAGGGGGCATTAGGATTAGCATGTATAATGTGTAGGGTGGGGTGTCTTGGGTAGGACTGTACAACACAGAGAAGACATGTAGTGATTCTACAGCATCTTAGTACATGCTGACGGAGAGCGGCTGTAACTGGGATTTGGGGTGACTTGGTGAAGAGGGTAGACAGAATAACATAATTTTCTGCATGTGATTGTATATTAATGAGAACAAAAAGAATTTCAAAGTGCAGTAAGAGCACAGCTCTCAAATATCAGAATAAAAGTACAGCCTTTGTGTGCTCCAATCAAAAGACACAGGGTTAGAAGAACTGATGAAAACTCAAGACCACCTACGTGCTCCCTTACTGGAGACTCACTTGAGATCCAAGGACACAGACAAACTACAAGCTGAAGGGGCGGGGACAGGTACCCTACACAAGTGAAACTGAGAAACAAAGAAAGAAATGGATTCTGTTTTGGACCCCAGAGAGAGTCAGTAGAAAATAGCCCTATCTAGCCACCGTGAATTCTTTTTGTTTGGTTTCAGCAGTGCTCAGGCATAGATTTAGTGGTGCAGCAACTTCCTTCTCATTTCCTCTCACCTCAACAAATGAATTGCTGTAATAATATGCGTCTGTTCATTTATAATCATTGCTTTTTATGATGTTCACGAATGTAAAGAAGTAATAACCACCTAAAGAGGGAAGTTTGGACACTCAAATAAACACTTCACTCCACAACACACCCTTTGTACCCAACTGCTCCTGTCCAGAAATAGGTGATAATTCATATTTGTCCTTCCACTTATCAGCAGTGATGACGCCAATGTCCCTCAAACATGGTGGTGTGCAAAGGTCCAAGTACACTTTTCTGTCGACAACAGGCCCAGACGAAGGATACTTGTGGTTTTCAGAGATCACTTACTCACTGAATGTGGCTAAATAAAGTCAACAAGCGAGCAGGAAGTATAAGAGGACAGAGGACAAAGATACGGGTTCAAGTCCTTTCACCTCCATTTACTGGTTTTGTAAGCACACTCTGCTGACTCTACCTGAAAGCGTATCGGTGAACACAGTGCTCTCCTTATGGCTTAGTTACCTTGCAAGGTTTCTGGAAGCATAATGTAGGGAAGAGACATAGGCTATGTTGTTAACTGTTCTGTACATAAGGATAGATGGGCAGACAAAAAGATGATTGTTTCATAGATAGATAGGTAGACAGACGACAGGTGAAAGAGAGATAGATAGGTACATAGATTAATAGATGATAGACATCATAGATAGATGATAGGAAGATAGATAGATAGATACATAGATAGATACATAGATATATACATACATAGATACATAGATAGATAGACAGACCTTTAGATAGATAGATACAGATACATGTCGATTGACACAAAGCTATTGTTCATAACCAGGAGTTGAATGGTGAATAACCTAGCTAAATTACAAACAAAAAGGAAGAATGAAATCCAGTTTAAAAAGTGCAGTAAGCAGCCTTAAGAAGAAAACAAATACTACCATTTGCAATGACGTGGATGGAGCAAGACGGTAGTATGTTCAGAAAAATAGGGCAGGCAGATAAAGGCAAGTACCAAGTGATTTCACTCATCTGTGGAGTATAACAACAAAGAAAAACTGAAGTAAAAAAACAGCAGCAGACTCACAGAACCCGAGAGTTGACTAAAAGTAACCAAAGGAAAAAGCACTGGGCCGGGTGAGTCTGAAGGGAGGGATAAGTGTGGGGAGTAAGAATGGGGGCATTAAGTTTAGCATGTATAAGGCGCGGGGTCGGGTGTGCATGGGGAGTACTGTACAACACAGAGAAGACTAGTAGAGATCATATAGCATCTTACTACTCAGTGATGGACCGTGACTGTAACGGGGACTTTTGGGGGGGACATGTTGAAGGGGTCTACAGCATCAAACTACGCAGATCGACAGTGACTGAAGAGGTTTTTCGGGGGGACTTGGTGAAGGGGGGAGCATAGTAAACATAATGTTCTTCACGTGATTGTAGATTAATGATAAAAAATATTCTTTAAGTGCAATAAGTGCACAGCTCTGAATCATCAGAATAAAAGGTCAGGCACTGAGTGCTGCAAACAAAAGACACAGGGATAAAAGAAGGGATGAAAACTCAAGACACCTACGTGCTTACTTACAGGAGACTCACTTGAGATCCAAGGACACAGACAAACTACAAGCCGAAGGTGTGTGGACAAGTACCCTACATGAGTGAAACGGAAAAACAAACAATCAAGCAAATGGATTCTGTTTGAGTCCCCAGAGACAGTCAGCAGAAAATAGCCCTATCTGGCCACCGTGAATTCTTTTTGTTTGGTTTCAACAGTTCCCAGCCATAGATTTAGTGGTGCAGCAACATACTTCTCATTTTCTCTCACCTCAACAACTGAGTTGTTGTAATAATAAGCATCTGGGCCTTTGAAATCAGTGGATTTTATGATGTTCACGAACGTGAAAATCTAATAACCAACTAAAGAGGGAAGTTTGGACACTCAAATAAACACGTCACTCCACAATACACTGTTAGCTCCCAACTGCTCCTGTCTAGAAATTGGTGTTCCTTTTTATTTGACCCTCCGTCCTATCAGCGGTGATCACGCTGATGTCCTTCAAACATGGTGGTGAGCGAAGCAACAAGTTGACTTTTCTGTCGACAACAGGCCCAGAGGAATGATACTTGAGATCTTCAGGGAGCCCTTAGTCAATGAATGTGGCTAAATACAGACAGCAAGTTACAAGGATATGAAAGAGGACAGAGGATAGAGACACGGGTTCAAGTCCCAGCACAACCATTTCCTGGTTTTGTAGGTACACGCGGCCGACTCGACCTGCAAGTGTCTCGGTGAACCCAGTGCTCCCTCTGCAGCCTAGATACTTTGCAGGATTTTTGGGAGCATAGTGTAGGAACGTGATATAGGGTATATGGTTAACTGTTCTGCACACATGGACAGATGGACAGACAAAAGGATGATTGATTGAGTGATTGATAAATAGATAGACAGACAGATAGATAGATATAGGTACATATCGATTAGCACAAAGCTACTGCTCAAAACAAGGAGAGCAATGGTGAAATCACATTGCAAAACTACAAACAAAAAAGAAGAATGAAATCCAGTTTAAAAAGTGCAGTAAGCAGCCATAAGAAGAAAACGAATCCTATCATTTGCAATAACGTGGATGGAGCTCGAGGATATTATGCTCAGTCAAATAGTCCAGGCGGAGAAATACATGTACCAAATGATTTCAATCATGTGTGGAGTATGATAACAAAGAAAAACTGAAGGAAAAGACAGCAGCAGACTCACAGAACCCGAGAGTGGACTAACAGTTACCAAAGAGAAAGGGACTGGGTAGGGTTTGTGGGAAGGGAGTAATAAGTGCGGGGAAAAAGAATGGGGGCATTAGGATTAGCATGTATAATGTGTAGGGTGGGGTGTCATGGGTAGGGCTGTACAACACAGAGAAGACATGTAGTGATTCTACAGCATCTTAGTACATGCTGACGGAGAGCGGCTGTAACTGTGATTGGGGTGACTTGGTGAAGAGGGTAGACAGAATAACATAATTTTCTGCATGTGATTGTATATTAATGAGAACAAAAAGAATTTCAAAGTGCAGTAAGAGCACAGCTCTCAAATATCAGAATAAAAGTACAGCCTTTGAGTGCTCCAATCAAAAGACACAGGGTTAGAAGAACTGATGAAAACTCAAGACCACCTACGTGCTCCCTTACTGGAGACTCACTTGAGATCCAAGGACACAGACAAACTACAAGCTGAAGGGGCGGGGACAGGTACCCTACACAAGTGAAACTGAGAAACAAAGAAAGAAATGGATTCTGTTTTGGACCCCAGAGAGAGTCAGTAGAAAATAGCCCTATCTAGCCACCGTGAATTCTTTTTGTTTGGTTTCAGCAGTGCTCAGGCATAGATTTAGTGGTGCAGCAACTTCCTTCTCATTTCCTCTCACCTCAGCAAATGAATTGCTGTAATAATATGCGTCTGGGCATTTATAATCATTGCTTTTTATGATGTTCACGAATGTAAAGAATTAATAACCACCTAAAGAGGGAAGTTTGGACACTCAAATAAACACTTCACTCCACAACACACTCTTTGTTCCCAACTGCTCCTGTCCAGAAATAGGTGTTAATTCATATTTGTCCGTCCACCTATCAGCAGTGATCACGCCAATGTCCCTCAAACATGGTGGTGTGCAAAGTGCCAAGTACACTTTTCTGTCGACAACAGGCCCAGACGAAGGATACTTGTGGTCTTCAGGGATCATTTACTCACTGAATGTGGCTAAATAAAGTCAACAAGCGAGCAGGAAGTATAAGAGGACAGAGGACAAAGATACGGGTTCAAGTCCTTTCACCTCCATTTACTGATCTTGTAAGCACACTCTGCTGACTCTACCTGAAAGCGTATCGGTGAGCACAGTGCTCTCCTTTTGTCTTAGTTACCTTGAAAGGTTTCTGGAAGCATAATGTAGGGAAGAGACATAGGCTATGTTGTTAACTGTTCTGTACATAAGGATAGATGGGCAGACAAAAAGATGATTGTTTCACAGATAGATAGGTAGACAGACGACAGGTGAAAGATAGATAGATAGGTACATAGATTAATAGATGATAGACATCATAGATAGACGATAGGAAGATAGATAGATAGATACATATATAGACACATAGATACATAGATATATACATACATAGATACATAGATAGACAGACAGACCTTTAGATAGATAGATACAGATACATGTCGATTGACACAAAGGTATTGTTCATAACCAGGAGTTGAATGGTGAATATCATAGCTAAACTACAAACAAAAAGGAAGAATGAAATCCAGTTTAAAAAGTGCAGTAAGCAGCCTTAAGAAGAAAGCAAATACTACAATTTGCAATGACGTGGATGGAGCAAGACGGTAGGATGTTCAGAAAAATAGGGCAGGCGGATAAAGGCAAGTACCAAGTGATTTCACTCATGTGTGGAGTATAACAACAAAGAAAAACTGAAGTAAAAAAACAGCAGCAGACTCACAGAACCCGACAGTTGACTAAAAGTAACCAAAGGAAAAAGGACTGGGCAGGGTGAGTCTGAAGAGAGGGATAAGTGTGGGGAGAAAGAATGGGGCCATTAAGTTTAGCATGTATAATGCGCGAGGTCGGGTGTGCATGGGGAGCACTGTACAACACAGAGAAGACTAGTAGAGATCATATAGCATCGTACTACTCACTGATGGACCGTGACTGTAACGGGGACTTTTGGGGGGGACATGTTGAAGGGGTCTACAGCATCCAACTACGCGGATCGACAGTGACTGAAGAGGTTTTTCGGGGGGACTTGGTGAAGGGGGGAGCATAGTAAACATAATGTTCTTCACGTGATTGTAGATTAATGATAAAAAATATTCTTTAAGTGCAATAAGTGCACAGCTCTGAATCATCAGAATAAAAGGTCAGGCACTGAGTGCTGCAAACAAAAGACACAGGGATAAAAGAAGGGATGAAAACTGAAGACACCTACGTGCTTACTTACAGGAGACTCACTTGAGATCCAAGGACACAGACAAACTACAAGCCGAAGGTGTGTGGACAAGTACCCTACACGAGTGAAACGGAAAAACAAACAATCAAGCAAATGGATTCTGTTTGAGTCCCCAGAGACAGTCAGCAGAAAATAGCCCTATCTGGCCACCGTGAATTCTTTTTGTTTGGTTTCAACAGTTCCCAGCCATAGATTTAGTGGTGCAGCAACATACTTCTCATTTTCTCTCACCTCAACATCTGAGTTGCTGTAATAATAAGCATCTGGGCCTTTGAAATCAGTGGATTTTATGATGTTCACGAATGTGAAAATCTAATAACCACCTAAAGAGGGAAGTTTGGACACTCAAATAAACACGTCACTCCACAATACACTGTTAGCTCCCAACTGCTCCTGTCTAGAAATTGGTGTTCCATTTTATTTGACCCTCCGTCCTATCGGCGGTGATCACGCTGATGTCCTTCAAACACGGTGGTGAGTGAAGCAACAAGTTGACTTTTCTGTCGACAACAGGCCCAGAGGAATGATACTTGAGATCTTCAGGGAGCACTTAGTCAATGAATGTGGCTAAATACAGACAGCAAGTTAGAAGGAGATGAAAGAGGACAGAGGATAGAGACACGGGTTCAAGTCCCAGCACAACCATTTCCTGGTTTTGTAGGTACACGCGGCCGACTCGAACTGCAAGTGTCTCGGTGAACCCAGTGCTCCCTCTGCAGCCTAGATACTTTGCAGGATTTTTGGGAGCATAGTGTAGGAAAGTGATATATGGTATATGGTTAACTGTTCTGTACACATGGACAGATGGACAGACAAAAAGATGATTGATTGAGTGATTGATAAATAGATAGACAGACAGATAGATAGATATAGGTACATATCGATTAACACAAAGCTACTGCTCATAACAAGTAGAGCAATGGTGAAAGCACATTGCAAAACTACAAACAAAAAAGAAGAATGAAATCCAGTTTAAAAAGTGCAGTAAACAGCCATAAGAAGAAAACGAACCCTATCATTTGCAATAACGTGGATGGAGATAGAGGGTATTATGCTCAGTCAAATAGGCCAGGCGAAGAAATACATGTACCAAATGATTTCACTCATGTGTGGAGTATGATAACAAAGAAAAACTGAAAGAAAAGACAGCAGCAGACTCACAGAACCCGAGGGTGGACTAACAGTTACCAAAGAGAAAGGGACTGGGTAGGGTTTGTGGGAAGGGAGTAATAAGTGCGGGGATAAAGAATGGGGGCATTAGGATTAGCATGTATAATGTGTAGGGTGGGGTGTCATGGGTAGGGCTGTACAACACAGAGAAGACATGTAGTGATTCTACAGCATCTTAGTACATGCTGACGGAGAGCGGCTGTAACTGTGATTGGGGTGACTTGGTGAAGAGGGTAGACAGAATAACATAATTTTCTGCATGTGATTGTATATTAATGAGAACAAAAAGAATTTCAAAGTGCAGTAAGAGCACAGCTCTCAAATATCAGAATAAAAGTACAGCCTTTGAGTGCTCCAATCAAAAGACACAGGGTTAGAAGAACTGATGAAAACTCAAGACCACCTACGTGCTCCCTTACTGGAGACTCACTTGAGATCCAAGGACACAGACAAACTACAAGCTGAAGGTGCGGGGACAGGTACCCTACACAAGTGAAACTGAGAAACAAAGAAAGAAATGGATTCTGTTTTGGACCCCAGAGAGAGTCAGTAGAAAATAGCCCTATCTAGCCACCGTGAATTCTTTTTGTTTGGTTTCAGCAGTGCTCAGGCATAGATTTAGTGGTGCAGCAACTTCCTTCTCATTTCCTCTCACCTCAGCAAATGAATTGCTGTAATAATATGCGTCTGGGCATTTATAATCTTTGCTTTTTATGATGTTCACGAATGTAAAGAATTAATAACCACCTAAAGAGGGAAGTTTGGACACTCAAATAAACACTTCACTCCACAACACACTCTTTGTTCCCAACTGCTCCTGTCCAGAAATAGGTGTTAATTCATATTTGTCCGTCCACCTATCAGCAGTGATCACGCCAATGTCCCTCAAACATGGTGGTGTGCAAAGTGCCAAGTACACTTTTCTGTCGACAACAGGCCCAGACGAAGGATACTTGTGGTCTTCAGGGATCACTTACTCACTGAATGTGGCTAAATAAAGTCAACAAGCGAGCAGGAAGTATAAGAGGACAGAGGACAAAGATACGGGTTCAAGTCCTTTCACCTCCATTTACTGATCTTGTAAGCACACTCTGCTGACTCTACCTGAAAGCTTATCGATGAGCACAGTGCTCTCCTTTTGTCTTAGTTACCTTGAAAGGTTTCTGGAAGCATAATGTAGGGAAGAGACATAGGCTATGTTGTTAACTGTTCTGTACATAAGGATAGATGGGCAGACAAAAAGATGATTGTTTCATAGATAGATAGGTAGACAGACGACAGGTGAAAGATAGATAGGTACATAGATTAATAGATGATAGACATCATAGATAGACGATAGGAAGATAGATAGATAGATACATATATAGACACATAGATACATAGATATATACATACATAGATACATAGATAGACAGACAGACCTTTAGATAGATAGATACAGATACATGTCGATTGACACAAAGCTATTGTTCATAACCAGGAGTTGAATGGTGAATAACATAGCTAAACTACAAACAAAAAGGAAGAATGAAATCCAGTTTAAAAAGTGCAGTAAGCAGCCTTAAGAAGAAAGCAAATACTACAATTTGCAATGACGTGGATGGAGCAAGACGGTAGGATGTTCAGAAAAATAGGGCAGGCGGATAAAGGCAAGTACCAAGTGATTTCACTCATGTGTGGAGTATAACAACAAAGAAAAACTGAAGTAAAAAAACAGCAGCAGACTCACAGAACCCGACAGTTGACTAAAAGTAACCAAAGGAAAAAGGACTGGGCAGGGTGAGTCTGAAGAGTGGGATAAGTGTGGGGAGAAAGAATGGGGCTATTAAGTTTAGCATGTATAATGCGCGAGGTCGGGTGTGCATGGGGAGCACTGTACAGCACAGAGAAGACTAGTAGAGATCATATAGCATCGTACTACTCACTGATGGACCGTGACTGTAACGGGGACTTTTGGGGGGGACATGTTGAAGGGGTCTACAGCATCCAACTACGCGGATCGACAGTGACTGAAGAGGTTTTTCGGGGGGACTTGGTGAAGGGGGGAGCATAGTAAACATAATGTTCTTCACGTGATTGTAGATTAATGATAAAAAATATTCTTTAAGTGCAATAAGTGCACAGCTCTGAATCATCAGAATAAAAGGTCAGGCACTGAGTGCTGCAAACAAAAGACACAGGGATAAAAGAAGGGATGAAAACTGAAGACACCTACGTGCTTACTTACAGGAGACTCACTTGAGATCCAAGGACACAGACAAACTACAAGCCGAAGGTGTGTGGACAAGTACCCTACACGAGTGAAACGGAAAAACAAACAATCAAGCAAATGGATTCTGTTTGAGTCCCCAGAGACAGTCAGCAGAAAATAGCCCTATCTGGCCACCGTGAATTCTTTTTGTTTGGTTTCAACAGTTCCCAGCCATAGATTTAGTGGTGCAGCAACATACTTCTCATTTTCTCTCACCTCAACATCTGAGTTGCTGTAATAATAAGCATCTGGGCCTTTGAAATCAGTGGATTTTATGATGTTCACGAATGTGAAAATCTAATAACCACCTAAAGAGGGAAGTTTGGACACTCAAATAAACACGTCACTCCACAATACACTGTTAGCTCCCAACTGCTCCTGTCTAGAAATTGGTGTTCCTTTTTATTTGACCCTCCGTCCTATCGGCGGTGATCACGCTGATGTCCTTCAAACACGGTGGTGAGCGAAGCAACAAGTTGACTTTTCTGTCGACAACAGGCCCAGAGGAATGATACTTGAGATCTTCAGGGAGCACTTAGTCAATGAATGTGGCTAAATACAGACAGCAAGTTAGAAGGAGATGAAAGAGGACAGAGGATAGAGACACGGGTTCAAGTCCCAGCACAACCATTTCCTGGTTTTGTAGGTACACGCGGCCGACTCGAACTGCAAGTGTCTCGGTGAACCCAGTGCTCCCTCTGCAGCCTAGATACTTTGCAGGATTTTTGGGAGCATAGTGTAGGAAAGTGATATATGGTATATGGTTAACTGTTCTGTACACATGGACAGATGGACAGACAAAAAGATGATTGATTGAGTGATTGATAAATAGATAGACAGACAGATAGATAGATATAGGTACATATCGATTAACACAAAGCTACTGCTCATAACAAGTAGAGCAATGGTGAAAGCACATTGCAAAACTACAAACAAAAAAGAAGAATGAAATCCAGTTTAAAAAGTGCAGTAAACAGCCATAAGAAGAAAATGAATCCTATCATTTGCAATAACGTGGATGGAGCTAGAGGGTATTATGCTCAGTCAAATAGGCCAGGCGAAGAAATACATGTACCAAATGATTTCACTCATGTGTGGAGTATGATAACAAAGAAAAACTGAAGGAAAAGACAGCAGCAGACTCACAGAACCCGAGGGTGGACTAAAAGTTACCAAAGAGAAAGGGACTGGGTAGGGTTTGTGGGAAGGGAGTAATAAGTGCGGGGAAAAAGAATGGGGGCATTAGGATTAGCATGTATAATGTGTAGGGTGGGGTGTCATGGGTAGGGCTGTACAACACAGAGAAGACATGTAGTGATTCTACAGCATCTTAGTACATGCTGACGGAGAGCGGCTGTAACTGTGATTGGGGTGACTTGGTGAAGAGGGTAGACAGAATAACATAATTTTCTGCATGTGATTGTATATTAATGAGAACAAAAAGAATTTCAAAGTGCAGTAAGAGCACAGCTCTCAAATATCAGAATAAAAGTACAGCCTTTGAGTGCTCCAATCAAAAGACACAGGGTTAGAAGAACTGATGAAAACTCAAGACCACCTACGTGCTCCCTTACTGGAGACTCACTTGAGATCCAAGGACACAGACAAACTACAAGCTGAAGGTGCGGGGACAGGTACCCTACACAAGTGAAACTGAGAAACAAAGAAAGAAATGGATTCTGTTTTGGACCCCAGAGAGAGTCAGTAGAAAATAGCCCTATCTAGCCACCGTGAATTCTTTTTGTTTGGTTTCAGCAGTGCTCAGGCATAGATTTAGTGGTGCAGCAACTTCCTTCTCATTTCCTCTCACCTCAGCAAATGAATTGCTGTAATAATATGCGTCTGGGCATTTATAATCATTGCTTTTTATGATGTTCATGAATGTAAAGAATTAATAACCACCTAAAGAGGGAAGTTTGGACACTCAAATAAACACTTCACTCCACAACACACTCTTTGTTCCCAACTGCTCCTGTCCAGAAATAGGTGTTAATTCATATTTGTCCGTCCACCTATCAGCAGTGATCACGCCAATGTCCCTCAAACATGGTGGTGTGCAAAGTGCCAAGTACACTTTTCTGTCGACAACAGGCCCAGACGAAGGATACTTGTGGTCTTCAGGGATCATTTACTCACTGAATGTGGCTAAATAAAGTCAACAAGTGAGCAGGAAGTATAAGAGGACAGAGGACAAAGATACGGGTTCAAGTCCTTTCACCTCCATTTACTGATCTTGTAAGCACACTCTGCTGACTCTACCTGAAAGCGTATCGGTGAGCACAGTGCTCTCCTTTTGTCTTAGTTACCTTGAAAGGTTTCTGGAAGCATAATGTAGGGAAGAGACATAGGCTATGTTGTTAACTGTTCTGTACATAAGGATAGATGGGCAGACAAAAAGATGATTGTTTCATAGATAGATAGGTAGACAGACGACAGGTGAAAGATAGATAGGTACATAGATTAATAGATGATAGACATCATAGATAGACGATAGGAAGATAGATAGATAGATACATATATAGACACATAGATACATAGATATATACATACATAGATACATAGATAGACAGACAGACCTTTAGATAGATAGATACAGATACATGTCGATTGACACAAAGCTATTGTTCATAACCAGGAGTTGAATGGTGAATAACATAGCTAAACTACAAACAAAAAGGAAGAATGAAATCCAGTTTAAAAAGTGCAGTAAGCAGCCTTAAGAAGAAAGCAAATACTACAATTTGCAATGACGTGGATGGAGCAAGACGGTAGGATGTTCAGAAAAATAGGGCAGGCGGATAAAGGCAAGTACCAAGTGATTTCACTCATGTGTGGCGTATAACAACAAAGAAAAACTGAAGTAAATAAACAGCAGCAGACTCACAGAACCCGACAGTTGACTAAAAGTAACCAAAGGAAAAAGGACTGGGCAGGGTGAGTCTGAAGAGAGGGATAAGTGTGGGGAGAAAGAATGGGGCCATTAAGTTTAGCATGTATAATGCGCGAGGTCGGGTGTGCATGGGGAGCACTGTACAACACAGAGAAGACTAGTAGAGATCATATAGCATCGTACTACTCACTGATGGACCGTGACTGTAACGGGGACTTTTGGGGGGGACATGTTGAAGGGGTCTACAGCATCCAACTACGCGGATCGACAGTGACTGAAGAGGTTTTTCGGGGGGACTTGGTGAAGGGGGGAGCATAGTAAACATAATGTTCTTCACGTGATTGTAGATTAATGATAAAAAATATTCTTTAAGTGCAATAAGTGCACAGCTCTGAATCATCAGAATAAAAGGTCAGGCACTGAGTGCTGCAAACAAAAGACACAGGGATAAAAGAAGGGATGAAAACTGAAGACACCTACGTGCTTACTTACAGGAGACTCACTTGAGATCCAAGGACACAGACAAACTACAAGCCGAAGGTGTGTGGACAAGTACCCTACACGAGTGAAACGGAAAAACAAACAATCAAGCAAATGGATTCTGTTTGAGTCCCCAGAGACAGTCAGCAGAAAATAGCCCTATCTGGCCACCGTGAATTCTTTTTGTTTGGTTTCAACAGTTCCCAGCCATAGATTTAGTGGTGCAGCAACACACTTCTCATTTTCTCTCACCTCAACATCTGAGTTGCTGTAATAATAAGCATCTGGGCCTTTGAAATCAGTGGATTTTATGATGTTCACGAATGTGAAAATCTAATAACCACCTAAAGAGGGAAGTTTGGACACTCAAATAAACACGTCACTCCACAATACACTGTTAGCTCCCAACTGCTCCTGTCTAGAAATTGGTGTTCCTTTTTATTTGACCCTCCGTCCTATCGGCGGTGATCACGCTGATGTCCTTCAAACACGGTGGTGAGCGAAGCAACAAGTTGACTTTTCTGTCGACAACAGGCCCAGAGGAATGATACTTGAGATCTTCAGGGAGCACTTAGTCAATGAATGTGGCTAAATACAGACAGCAAGTTAGAAGGAGATGAAAGAGGACAGAGGATAGAGACACGGGTTCAAGTCCCAGCACAACCATTTCCTGGTTTTGTAGGTACACGCGGCCGACTCGAACTGCAAGTGTCTCGGTGAACCCAGTGCTCCCTCTGCAGCCTAGATACTTTGCAGGATTTTTGGGAGCATAGTGTAGGAAAGTGATATATGGTATATGGTTAACTGTTCTGTACACATGGACAGATGGACAGACAAAAAGATGATTGATTGAGTGATTGATAAATAGATAGACAGACAGATAGATAGATATAGGTACATATCGATTAACACAAAGCTACTGCTCATAACAAGTAGAGCAATGGTGAAAGCACATTGCAAAACTACAAACAAAAAAGAAGAATGAAATCCAGTTTAAAAAGTGCAGTAAACAGCCATAAGAAGAAAATGAATCCTATCATTTGCAATAACGTGGATGGAGCTAGAGGGTATTATGCTCAGTCAAATAGGCCAGGCGAAGAAATACATGTACCAAATGATTTCACTCATGTGTGGAGTATGATAACAAAGAAAAACTGAAGGAAAAGACAGCAGCAGACTCACAGAACCCGAGGGTGGACTAACAGTTACCAAAGAGAAAGGGACTGGGTAGGGTTTGTGGGAAGGGTGTAATAAGTGCGGGGAAAAAGAATGGGGGCATTAGGATTAGCATGTATAATGTGTAGGGTGGGGTGTCATGGGTAGGGCTGTACAACACAGAGAAGACATGTAGTGATTCTACAGCATCTTAGTACATGCTGACGGAGAGCGGCTGTAACTGTGATTGGGGTGACTTGGTGAAGAGGGTAGACAGAATAACATAATTTTCTGCATGTGATTGTATATTAATGAGAACAAAAAGAATTTCAAAGTGCAGTAAGAGCACAGCTCTCAAATATCAGAATAAAAGTACAGCCTTTGAGTGCTCCAATCAAAAGACACAGGGTTAGAAGAACTGATGAAAACTCAAGACCACCTACGTGCTCCCTTACTGGAGACTCACTTGAGATCCAAGGACACAGACAAACTACAAGCTGAAGGGGCGGGGACAGGTACCCTACACAAGTGAAACTGAGAAACAAAGAAAGAAATGGATTCTGTTTTGGACCCCAGAGAGAGTCAGTAGAAAATAGCCCTATCTAGCCACCGTGAATTCTTTTTGTTTGGTTTCAGCAGTGCTCAGGCATAGATTTAGTGGTGCAGCAACTTCCTTCTCATTTCCTCTCACCTCAGCAAATGAATTGCTGTAATAATATGCGTCTGGGCATTTATAATCATTGCTTTTTATGATGTTCACGAATGTAAAGAATTAATAACCACCTAAAGAGGGAAGTTTGGACACTCAAATAAACACTTCACTCCACAACACACTCTTTGTTCCCAACTGCTCCTGTCCAGAAATAGGTGTTAATTCATATTTGTCCCTCCACCTATCAGCAGTGATCACGCCAATGTCCCTCAAACATGGTGGTGTGCAAAGTGCCAAGTACACTTTTCTGTCGACAACAGGCCCAGACGAAGGATACTTGTGGTCTTCAGGGATCACTTACTCACTGAATGTGGCTAAATAAAGTCAACAAGCGAGCAGGAAGTATAAGAGGACAGAGGACAAAGATACGGGTTCAAGTCCTTTCACCTCCATTTACTGATCTTGTAAGCACACTCTGCTGACTCTACCTGAAAGCGTATCGGTGAGCACAGTGCTCTCCTTTTGTCTTAGTTACCTTGCAAGGTTTCTGGAAGCATAATGTAGGGAAGAGACATAGGCTATGTTGTTAACTGTTCTGTACATAAGGATAGATGGGCAGACAAAAAGATGATTGTTTCATAGATAGATAGGTAGACAGACGACAGGTGAAAGATAGATAGATAGGTACATAAATTAATAGATGATAGACATCATAGATAGACGATAGGAAGATAGATAGATAGATACATATATAGACACATAGATACATAGATATATACATACATAGATACATAGATAGACAGACAGACCTTTAGATAGATAGATACAGATACATGTCGATTGACACAAAGCTATTGTTCATAACCAGGAGTTGAATGGTGAATAACATAGCTAAACTACAAACAAAAAGGAAGAATGAAATCCAGTTTAAAAAGTGCAGTAAGCAGCCTTAAGAAGAAAGCAAATACTACAATTTGCAATGACGTGGATGGAGCAAGACGGTAGGATGTTCAGAAAAATAGGGCAGGCGGATAAAGGCAAGTACCAAGTGATTTCACTCATGTGTGGAGTATAACAACAAAGAAAAACTGAAGTAAAAAAACAGCAGCAGACTCACAGAACCCGACAGTTGACTAAAAGTAACCAAAGGAAAAAGGACTGGGCAGGGTGAGTCTGAAGAGAGGGATAAGTGTGGGGAGAAAGAATGGGGCCATTAAGTTTAGCATGTATAATGCGCGAGGTCGGGTGTGCATGGGGAGCACTGTACAACACAGAGAAGACTAGTAGAGATCATATAGCATCGTACTACTCACTGATGGACCGTGACTGTAACGGGGACTTTTGGGGGGGACATGTTGAAGGGGTCTACAGCATCCAACTACGCGGATCGACAGTGACTGAAGAGGTTTTTCGGGGGGACTTGGTGAAGGGGGCAGCATAGTAAACATAATGTTCTTCACGTGATTGTAGATTAATGATAAAAAATATTCTTTAAGTGCAATAAGTGCACAGCTCTGAATCATCAGAATAAAAGGTCAGGCACTGAGTGCTGCAAACAAAAGACACAGGGATTAAAGAAGGGATGAAAACTGAAGACACCTACGTGCTTACTTACAGGAGACTCACTTGAGATCCAAGGACACAGACAAACTACAAGCCGAAGGTGTGTGGACAAGTACCCTACACGAGTGAAACGGGAAAACAAACAATCAAGCAAATGGATTCTGTTTGAGTCCCCAGAGACAGTCAGCAGAAAATAGCCCTATCTGGCCACCGTGAATTCTTTTTGTTTGGTTTCAACAGTTCCCAGCCATAGATTTAGTGGTGCAGCAACATACTTCTCAATTTCTCTCACCTCAACATCTGAGTTGCTGTAATAATAAGCATCTGGGCCTTTGAAATCAGTGGATTTTATGATGTTCACGAATGTGAAAATCTAATAACCACCTAAAGAGGGAAGTTTGGACACTCAAATAAACACGTCACTCCACAATACACTGTTAGCTCCCAACTGCTCCTGTCTAGAAATTGGTGTTCCTTTTTATTTGACCCTCCGTCCTATCGGCGGTGATCACGCTGATGTCCTTCAAACACGGTGGTGAGCGAAGCAACAAGTTGACTTTTCTGTCGACAACAGGCCCAGAGGAATGATACTTGAGATCTTCAGGGAGCACTTAGTCAATGAATGTGGCTAAATACAGACAGCAAGTTAGAAGGAGATGAAAGAGGACAGAGGATAGAGACACGGGTTCAAGTCCCAGCACAACCATTTCCTGGTTTTGTAGGTACACGCGGCCGACTCGAACTGCAAGTGTCTCGGTGAACCCAGTGCTCCCTCTGCAGCCTAGATACTTTGCAGGATTTTTGGGAGCATAGTGTAGGAAAGTGATATATGGTATATGGTTAACTGTTCTGTACACATGGACAGATGGACAGACAAAAAGATGATTGATTGAGTGATTGATAAATAGATAGACAGACAGATAGATAGATATAGGTACATATCGATTAACACAAAGCTACTGCTCATAACAAGTAGAGCAATGGTGAAAGCACATTGCAAAACTACAAACAAAAAAGAAGAATGAAATCCAGTTTAAAAAGTGCAGTAAACAGCCATAAGAAGAAAACGAATCCTATCATTTGCAATAACGTGGATGGAGCTAGAGGGTATTATGCTCAGTCAAATAGGCCAGGCGAAGAAATACATGTACCAAATGATTTCACTCATGTGTGAAGTATGATAACAAAGAAAAACTGAAGGAAAAGACAGCAGCAGACTCACAGAACCCGAGGGTGGACTAACAGTTACCAAAGAGAAAGGGACTGGGTAGGGTTTGTGGGAAGGGAGTAATAAGTGCGGGGAAAAAGAATGGGGGCATTAGGATTAGCATGTATAATGTGTAGGGTGGGGTGTCATGGGTAGGGCTGTACAACACAGAGAAGACATGTAGTGATTCTACAGCATCTTAGTACATGCTGACGGAGAGCGGCTGTAACTGTGATTGGGGTGACTTGGTGAAGAGGGTAGACAGAATAACATAATTTTCTGCATGTGATTGTATATTAATGAGAACAAAAAGAATTTCAAAGTGCAGTAAGAGCACAGCTCTCAAATATCAGAATAAAAGTACAGCCTTTGAGTGCTCCAATCAAAAGACACAGGGTTAGAAGAACTGATGAAAACTCAAGACCACCTACATGCTCCCTTACTGGAGACTCACTTGAGATCCAAGGACACAGACAAATTACAAGCTGAAGGGGCGGGGACAGGTACCCTACACAAGTGAAACTGAGAAACAAAGAAAGAAATGGATTCTTTTTTGGACCCCAAAGAGAGTCAGTAGAAAATAGCCCTATCTAGCCACCGTGAATTCTTTTTGTTTGGTTTCAGCAGTGCTCAGGCATAGATTTAGTGGTGCAGCAAAGTCCTTCTCATTTCCTCTCACCTCAGCAAATGAATTGCTGTAATAATATGCGTCTGGGCATTTATAATCATTGCTTTTTATGATGTTCACGAATGTAAAGTATTAATAACCACCTAAAGAGGGAAGTTTGGACACTCAAATAAACACTTCACTCCACAACACACTCTTTGTTCCCAACTGCTCCTGTCCAGAAATAGGTGTTAATTCATATTTGTCCGTCCACCTATCAGCAGTGATCACGCCAATGTCCCTCAAACATGGTGGTGTGCAAAGTGCCAAGTACACTTTTCTGTCGACAACAGGCCCAGACGAAGGATACTTGTGGTCTTCAGGGATCACTTACTCACTGAATGTGGCTAAATAAAGTCAACAAGCGAGCAGGAAGTATAAGAGGACAGAGATCAAATATACGGGTTCAAGTCCTTTTACCTCCATTTACTGATCTTGTAAGCACACTCTGCTGACTCTACCTGAAAGCGTATCGGTGAGCACAGTGCTCTCCTTTTGTCTTAGTTACCTTGCAAGGTTTCTGGAAGCATAATGTAGGGAAGAGACATAGGCTATGTTGTTAACTGTTCTGTACATAAGGATAGATGGGCAGACAAAAAGATGATTGTTTCATAGATAGATAGGTAGACAGACGACAGGTGAAAGAGAGATAGATAGGTACATAGATTAATAGATGATAGACATCATAGATAGACGATAGGTAGATAAATAGATAGATACATATATAGACCCATAGATACATAGATATATACATACATAGATACATAGATAGACAGACAGACCTTTAGATAGATAGATACAGATACATGTCGATTGACACAAAGCTATTGTTCATAACCAGGAGTTGAATGGTGAATAACATAGCTAAACTACAAACAAAAAGGAGGAATGAAATCCAGTTTAAAAAGTGCAGTAAGCAGCCTTAAGAAGAAAGCAAATACTACAATTTGCAATGACGTGGATGGAGCAAGACGGTAGTATGTTCAGAAAAATAGGGCAGGCGTATAAAGGCAAGTACCAAGTGATTTCACTCATGTGTGGAGTATAACAACAAAGAAAAACTGAAGTAAAAAAACAGCAGCAGACTCACAGAACCCGACAGTTGACTAAAAGTAACCAAAGGAAAAAGGACTGGGCAGGGTGAGTCTGAAGGGAGGGATAAGTGTGGGGAGAAAGAATGGGGCCATTAAGTTTAGCATGTATAATGCACGAGGTCGGGTGTGCATGGGGAGCACTGTACAACACAGAGAAGACTAGTAGAGATCATATAGCATCTTACTACTCACTGATGGACCGTGACTGTAACGGGGACTTTTGGGGGGGACATGTTGAAGGGGTCTACAGCATCCAACTACGCGGATCGACAGTGACTGAAGAGGTTTTTCGGGGGGACTTGGTGAAGGGGGGAGCATAGTAAACATAATGTTCTTCACGTGATTGTAGATTAATGATAAAAAATATTCTTTAAGTGCAATAAGTGCACAGCTCTGAATCATCAGAATAAAAGGTCAGGCACTGAGTGCTGCAAACAAAAGACACAGGGATAAAAGAAGGGATGAAAACTCAAGACACCTACGTGCTTACTTACAGGAGACTCACTTGAGATCCAAGGACACAGACAAACTACAAGCCGAAGGTGTGTGGACAAGTACCCTACATGAGTGAAACGGAAAAACAAACAATCAAGCAAATGGATTCTGTTTGAGTCCCCAGAGACAGTCAGCAGAAAATAGCCCTATCTGGCCACCGTGAATTCTTTTTGTTTGGTTTCAACAGTTCCCAGCCATAGATTTAGTGGTGCAGCAACATACTTCTCATTTTCTCTCACCTCAACAACTGAGTTGCTGTAATAATAAGCATCTGGGCCTTTGAAATCAGTGGATTTTATGATGTTCACGAACGTGAAAATCTAATAACCACCTAAAGAGGGAAGTTTGGACACTCAAATAAACACGTCACTACACAATACACTGTTAGCTCCCAACTGCTCCTGTCTAGAAATTGGTGTTCCTTTTTATTTGACCCTCCGTCCTATCAGCGGTGATCACGCTGATGTCCTTCAAACATGGTGGTGAGCGAAGCAACAAGTTGACTTTTCTGTCGACAACAGGCCCAGAGGAATGATACTTGAGATCTTCAGGGAGCCCTTAGTCAATGAATGTGGCTAAATACAGACAGCAAGTTACAAGGATATGAAAGAGGACAGAGGATAGAGACACGGGTTCAAGTCCCAGCACAACCATTTCCTGGTTTTGTAGGTACACGCGGCCGACTCGACCTGCAAGTGTCTCGGTGAACCCAGTGCTCCCTCTGCAGCCTAGATACTTTGCAGGATTTTTGGGAGCATAGTGTAGGAACGTGATATAGGGTATATGGTTAACTGTTCTGCACACATGGACAGATGGACAGACAAAAGGATGATTGATTGAGTGATTGATAAATAGATAGACAGACAGATAGATAGATATAGGTACATATCGATTAGCACAAAGCTACTGCTCAAAACAAGGAGAGCAATGGTGAAATCACATTGCAAAACTACAAACAAAAAAGAAGAATGAAATCCAGTTTAAAAATTGCAGTAAGCAGCCATAAGAAGAAAACGAATCCTTTCATTTGCAATAACGTGGATGGAGCTCGAGGATATTATGCTCAGTCAAATAGTCCAGGCGGAGAAATACATGTACCAAATGATTTCAATCATGTGTGGAGTATGATAACAAAGAAAAACTGAAGGAAAAGACAGCAGCAGACTCACAGAACCCGAGAGTGGACCTACAGTTACCAAAGAGAAAGGGACTGGGTAGGGTTTGTGGGAAGGGAGTAATAAGTGCGGGGAAAAAGAAAGGGGGCATTAGGATTAGCATGTATAATGTGTAGGGTGGGGTGTCTTGGGTAGGGCTGTACAACACAGAGAAGACATGTAGTGATTCTACAGCATCTTAGTACATGCTGACGGAGAGCGGCTGTAAATGGGATTTGGGGTGACTTGGTGAAGAGGGTAGACAGAATAACATAATTTTCTGCATGTGATTGTATATTAATGAGAACAAAAAGAATTTCAAAGTGCAGTAAGAGCACAGCTCTCAAATATCAGAATAAAAGTACAGCCTTTGAGTGCTCCAATCAAAAGACACAGGGTTAGAAGAACTGATGAAAACTCAAGACCACCTACGTGCTCCCTTACTGGAGACTCACTTGAGATCCAAGGACACAGACAAACTACAAGCTGAGGGTGTGGGGACAGGTACCCTACACAAGTGAAACTGAGAAACAAAGAAAGAAATGGATTCTGTTTTGGACCCCAGAGAGAGTCAGTAGAAAATAGCCCTATCTAGCCACCGTGAATTCTTTTTGTTTGGTTTCAGCAGTGCTCAGGCATAGATTTAGTGGTGCAGCAACTTCCTTCTCATTTCCTCTCACCTCAACAAATGAATTGCTGTAATAATATGCGTCTGGGCATTTATAATCTTTGCTTTTTATGATGTTCACGAATGTAAAGAAGTAATAACCACCTAAAGAGGGAAGTTTGGACACTCAAATAAACACTTCACTCCACAACACACTCTTTGTTCCCAACTGCTCCTGTCCAGAAATAGGTGATAATTCATATTTGTCCTTCCACTTATCAGCAGTGATGACGCCAATGTCCCTCAAACATGGTGGTGTGCGAAGGTCCAAGTACACTTTTCTGTCGACAACAGGCCCAGACGAAGGATACTTGTGGTTTTCAGGGATCACTTACTCACTGAATGTGGCTAAATAAAGTCAACAAGCGAGCAGGAAGTATAAGAGGACAGAGGACAAAGATAAGGGTTCAAGTCCTTTCACCTCCATTTACTGGTTTTGTAAGCACACTCTGCTGACTCTACCTGAAAGCGTATCGGTGAACACAGTGCTCTCCTTTTGTCTTAGTTACCTTGCAAGGTTTCTGGAAGCATAATGTAGGGAAGAGACATAGGCTATGTTGTTAACTGTTCTGTACATAAGGATAGATGGGCAGACAAAAAGATGATTGTTTCATAGATAGATAGGTAGACAGACGACAGGTGAAAGAGAGATAGATAGGTACATAGATTAATAGATGATACACATCATAGATAGATGATAGGAAGATAGATAGATAGATACATAGATAGATACATAGATACATAGATATATACATACATAGATACATAGATAGATAGACAGACCTTTAGATAGATAGATATAGTTACATGTCGATTGACACAAAGCTATTGTTCATAACCAGGAGTTGAATGGTGAATAACATAGCTAAACTACAAACAAAAAGGAAGAATGAAATCCAGTTTAAAAAGTGCAGTAAGCAGCCTTAAGAAGAAAACAAATACTACCATTTGCAATGACGTGGATGGAGCAAGACGGTAGTATGTTCAGAAAAATAGGGCAGGCGGATAAAGGCAAGTACCAAGTGATTTCACTCATGTGTGGAGTATAACAACAAAGAAAAACTGAAGAAAAAAACAGCAGCAGACTCACAGAACCCGAGAGTTGACTAAAAGTAACCAAAGGAAAAAGCACTGGGCCGGGTGAGTCTGAAGGGAGGGATAAGTGTGGGGAGTAAGAATGGGGGCATTAAGTTTAGCATGTATAAGGCGCGGGGTCGGGTGTGCATGGGGAGTACTGTACAACACAGAGAAGACTAGTAGAGATCATATAGCATCTTACTACTCAGTGATGGACCGTGACTGTAACGGGGACTTTTGGGGGGGACATGTTGAAGGGGTCTACAGCATCAAACTACGCGGATCGACAGTGACTGAAGAGGTTTTTCGGGGGGACTTGGTGAAGGGGGAGCATAGTAAACATAATGTTCTTCACGTGATTGTAGATTAATGATAAAAAATATTCTTTAAGTGCAATAAGTGCACAGCTCTGAATCATCAGAATAAAAGGTCAGGCACTGAGTGCTGCAAACAAAAGACACAGGGATAAAAGAAGGGATGAAAACTGAAGACACCTACGTGCTTACTTACAGGAGACTCACTTGAGATCCAAGGACACAGACAAACTACAAGCCGAAGGTGTGTGGACAAGTACCCTACATGAGTGAAACGGAAAAACAAACAATCAAGCAAATGGATTCTGTTTGAGTCCCCAGAGACAGTCAGCAGAAAATAGCCCTATCTGGCCACCGTGAATTCTTTTTGTTTGGTTTCAACAGTTCCCAGCCATAGATTTAGTGGTGCAGCAACATACTTCTCATTTTCTCTCACCTCAACAACTGAGTTGCTGTAATAATAAGCGTCTGGGCCTTTGAAATCAGTGGATTTTATGATGTTCACGAACGTGAAAATCTAATAACCACCTAAAGATGGAAGTTTGGACACTCAAATAAACACGTAACTCCACAATACACTGTTAGCTCCCAACTGCTCCTGTCTAGAAATTGGTGTTCCTTTTTATTTGACCCTCCGTCCTATCGGCGGTGATCACGCTGATGTCCTTCAAACATGGTGGTGAGCGAAGCAACAAGTTGACTTTTCTGTCGACAACAGGCCCAGAGGAATGATACTTGAGATCTTCAGGGAGCCCTTAGTCAATGAATGTGGCTAAATACAGACAGTAAATTAGAATTAGATGAAAGAGGACAGAGGATAGAGACACGGGTTCAAGTCCCTGCACAACCATTCCCTGGTTTTGTAGGTACACGCGGCCGACTCGAACTGCAAGTGTCTCGGTGAACCCAGTGCTCCCTCTGCAACCTAGATACTTTGCAGGATTTTCGGGAGCATAGTGTAGGAAAGTGATATAGGGTATATGGTTAACTGTTCTGCACACATGGACAGATGGACAGACAGAAAGATGATTGATTGATTTATTGATTGATTGATTGATAGACAGACAGATAGATAGATATAGGTTCATATCGATTAACACAAAGCTATTGCTCATAACCATGAGAGCAATTGTTGAAGCACATAGCAAACTACAAACGAAAAAGAAGAATAAAATCCAGTTTAAAAAGTGCAGGAAGCAGACATAAGAAGAAAACAAATCCTATCATTGGCAATAACTTGGATGGAGCTAGAGGGTATTATGCTCAGTCAAATAGTCCAGGCGGAGAAATACATGTACCAAATGATTTCACTCATGTGTGGAGTATGATAGCAAAGAAAAACTGAAGGAAAAGACAGCAGCAGACTCACAGAACCCGAGAGAGGACCTACAGTTACCAAAGAGAAAGGGACTGGGTAGAGTTTGTGGGAAGGGATTGATAAGGGCGGGGAAAAAGAATGGGGGCATTAGGATTAGCATGAATAATGTGTAGGGTGAAGGGTCATTGGGAGGGCTATACAACACAGAGAAGACAAGTAGTGATTCTAGAGCATCTTACGACACGCTGACGGACAGAGACTGAAACTGGGATTTGGCGAGGACTTGGTGAAGGGGTTAGACTAGTTAACATATTGTTCTGCATGTGATTGTATATTAATGAAAACAAAAAAATTTCAAAGTGCAGTAAGAGCACAGCTCTTAAATATCAGAATAAAAGTACAGGCTTTCACTGCTCCAATCAAAAGACACAGGGTTAGAAGAACTGATGAAAACTCAAGATCACCTAAGTGCTCCCTTACTGGAGACTCACTTGTGATCCAAGGACACAGACAAACTACAAGCTGAAGGGGCGGGGACAGGTACCCTATACAAGTGAATCTTTGAAACAAAGAAACAAATGGATTCTGTTTGAGACCCCAGAGACAGTCACTAGAAAATAGTCCTACCTAGCCACCGTGAATTCCTTTTGTTTGGTATCAGCAGTGCCCAGGTATAGATTTAGTGGTACTGTAATGTCCTTCTCATTTTTCTCACATCAACAAATGAATTGTTGTAATAATATGCGTCTGGGCTTTTGAAATCACTGGGTTTTATGATATCCACGATTGTAAAGAAGTAATAACCACATAAAGAGGGAAGTTTGGACACTCAACCAAACACGTCTCTCCACAACACACACTTTGCTCCCAAATGCTCCTGTCTAGAAATAGGTGTTCCTTTTTATTTGTCCCTCCTCCTATCAGTGGTGAACATGCCAATGTCCCTCAAACATGGTGGTGAGTAAAGCACCAAGTATACTTTTCTGTCTACAACAGGCCCAGAGGAAGTATAATTGGGGTCTTCAGTGAGGACTTAGTCAATGAATGTGGCTAAATACAGTTAGCAAGCGAGAAGGAGGTTTAAGAGGACAGAGGACAGAGATACGGGTTCAAGTCCCTGCACCACCATTTACTGGTTTTGTAAGCACACGCGGCTGATTCGATCTGCAATTGTCTCAGTGAGCCCAGTGCTCTCCCTACGGCCTAGTGACCTTGCAATGTTTTTGAAAGCATAATGTAGGGAAGTGACATAGTTGATGTAGTTAACTGTTCTGTACATAAGGATAGATGGACAGACAGAAAGAAGATTGTTTCATAGATAGACAGATAGATAGATGACAGATGATCGATAGATTATACACATGATAGAAGACAGGAAGCTAGATAGATGGATGGATAAATAGAGAGGATAGAGAGATAGAAAGAAGGATATATAGAAAGATAGATAGATATACAGACAGACAGAGCGATAGATAGATACAGATACAGATCGATTGACACAAAGCTGATGCTCATAACCAGGAGATGAATGGTGAAATCACATAGCTAAACTACAAACAAAAAGGAAGACTGAAATCCAGTTTACATAGTGCAGTAAGCAGCCATAAGTAGAAAACAAATCCTACCATTTGCAATGACGTGGATGGAGCTAGACAGTAGTATTTTCAGAAAAATAGGTCAGGCGGAGAAAGACAATATCAAATGATATCACTCATGTGTGGAGTGTAACAACAAAGAGAAACTGAAGGAAAAAAACAGCAGGATACTCACAGAACCCGAGAGTTGACTAAAAGTTGCCAAAGGGAAAAGGACTGCACAGGGTGGTTCTGAAGGGAGGGATAAGTGTGGGGAGAAAGATTGGGGGCATTAGGATTACCATGTATATTGCGTGGGGTCGCACGGGTCATGGGGAGTGGTGTACAACACAGAGAAGACTAGAGAGGTTATATAGCATCTTACTACTCCATAATTGACAGCGACTGTACCGGTGTCTTTGAAGGGGTACATGCTGAAGGGGTTTAAAACATCCCACTATGCTGATGGACAGCGACTTTAAGAGGTTTTTGCTGGTGGACTTGGATAAGGGGGAGCATAGTAAACATAATGTTCTTCACGTGATTGTAGATTAATGATAACAAAAAAAATTTTTTAAGTGCAATAAGGGCACAGCACTGAATCATCAGAATAAAAGGTCAGGCTCTGAGTGCTGCAAACAAAAGACACAGGGTTAAAAGAACGGATGAAAACTCAAGAAACCTACGTGCTTCCTTACAGGAGACTCACTTGAGATCCAAGGACAAAGGCAAACTACAAGCTGAAGGTGTGGGGACAATTACCCTACACGAGTGAAACTGAAAAACAAACAATAAAACAAATGAATTCTGTTTGAGCCCCTAGAGACAGTCAGTAGAAAATAGCACTATCTGGCCACCGTGAATTCTTTTTGTTTGTTTTCAGCAAGGCCCAGCCATAGATTTAGTGGTGGAGCAATGTCCTTCTCATTTTCTCTCACCTCAACAACTGGGTTGCTGAAATAATAAGAATCTGTGCCTTTGAAATCTGTGGGTTTTATGATCTTCACGAATGTGAAGTAATAACCACCTAAAGAGGGAAGTTTGGACACTCAAATAAACATGTCACTCCACAATACACTCTTAGCTCCCAACTGCTCCTGTCTAGAAATTGGTGTTCCTTTTTATTTGACCCTCCATCCTATCAGTGGTGTTCACATAGATGTCCTTCAAACATGTTGGTGAGGAAAGCAGCAATTTTACGTCTCTGTCGTCCACAGGCCCAGAGGAAGGATACTTGTGGTCTTCAGGGAGCACTTAGTGAATGAATGTGGCTATATACAGACAGGAAGTGAGAAGGAGATGAAAGAGGACAGAGGATAGAGACACGGGTTCAAGTCCCTGCACAACCATTTCCTGGTTTTGTAGGTACACTCGGCCGACACGACCTGCAAGTGTCTCGGTGAACCCAGTGCTCTCCCTACAGCCTAGTTACCTTGCAGGATTTTTGGAAGCATAATGTAGGAAAGTGACATAGGATATGTGGTTACCTGTTCTGTACACAAGGACAGATGGGCAGACAGAAAGATGATTGATTGATTGATTGATTGATAGACAGACATATAGAAAGATATAGGTTCATATTGATTAACACAAAGCTATTGCTCATAACCATGAGAGCAATGGTTGAAGCACATAGCAAACTACAAACGAAAAAGAAGAATAAAATCCAGTTTAAAAAGTGCAGTAAGCAGCCATAAGAAGAATAAAAATCCTATCATTGGCAATAACTTGGATGGAGCTAGAGGGTATTATGCTCAGTCAAATAGGCCAGTCGGAGAAATACATGTACCGAATGATTTAACTCATGTGTGGAGTACGATAACAAAGAAAAACTGAAGGAAGAAACAGCAGCATATACACAGTACCCGAGAGTGGACTAAGAGTTATCAAAGAGAAAGGGACTGGGAAGTGTTTGTGGGAAGGGATTGATAAGGGCGGGGAAAAAGAATGGGGGCATTAGGATTAGCATGAATAATGTGTAGGGTGAAGGGTCATTGGGAGGGCTATACAACACAGAGAAGACAAGTAGTGATTCTAGAGCATCTTACGACACGCTGACGGACAGCGACTGAAACTGGGATTTGGCGAGGACTTGGTGAAGGGGTTAGACTAGTTAACATATTGTTCTGCATGTGATTGTATATTAATGAGAACAAAAAAAATTTCAAAGTGCAGTAAGAGCACAGCTCTTAAATATCAGAATAAAAGTACAGGCTTTCACTGCTCCAATCAAAAGACACAGGGTTAGAAGAACTGATGAAAACTCAAGATCACCTAAGTGCTCCCTTACTGGAGACTCACTTGTGATCCAAGGACACAGACAAACTACAAGCTGAAGGGGCGGGGACAGGTACCCTATACAAGTGAATCTTTGAAACAAAGAAACAAATGGATTCTGTTTGAGACCCCAGAGACAGTCACTAGAAAATAGTCCTACCTAGCCACCGTGAATTCCTTTTGTTTGGTATCAGCAGTGCCCAGGTATAGATTTAGTGGTACTGCAATGTCCTTCTCATTTATCTCACATCAACAAATGAATTGCTGTAATACTATGCGTCTGGGCTTTTGAAATCACTGGGTTTTATGATATCCACGATTGTAAAGAAGTAATAACCACATAAAGAGGGAAGTTTGGACACTCAACCAAACACGTCTCTCCACAACACACACTTTGCTCCCAAATGCTCCTGTCTAGAAATAGGTGTTCCTTTTTATTTGTCCCTCCTCCTATCAGTGGTGAACATGCCAATGTCCCTCAAACATGGTGGTGAGTAAAGCACCAAGTATACTTTTCTGTCTACAACAGGCCCAGAGGAAGTATAATTGGGGTCTTCAGTGAGGACTTAGTCAATGAATGTGGCTAAATACAGTTAGCAAGCGAGAAGGAGGTTTAAGAGGACAGAGGACAGAGATACGGGTTCAAGTCCCTGCACCACCATTTACTGGTTTTGTAAGCACACGCGGCTGATTCGATCTGCAATTGTCTCAGTGAGCCCAGTGCTCTCCCTACGGCCTAGTGACCTTGCAATGTTTTTGAAAGCATAATGTAGGGAAGTGACATAGTTGATGTAGTTAACGGTTCTGTACATAAGCATAGATGGACAGACAGAAAGAAGATTGTTTCATAGTTAGACAGATAGATAGATGACAGATGATCGATAGATTATACACATGATAGAAGACAGGAAGCTAGATAGATGGATAGATAAATAGAGAGGATAGAGAGATAGAAAGAAGGATATATAGAAAGATAGATAGATATGCAGACAGACAGAGCGATAGATAGATACAGATACATATCGATTGACACAAAGCTGTTGCTCATAACCAGGAGATGAATGGTGAAATCACATAGCTAAACTACAAACAAATAGGAAGACTGAAATACAGTTTACAAAGTGCAGTAAGCAGCCATAAGAAGAAAACAATTCCTACCATTTGCAATGACGTGGATGGAGCTAGACAGTAGTATGTTCAGAAAAATAGGTCAGGCGGAGAAAGACAATATCAAATGGTATCACTCATGTGTGGAGTATAACAACAAAGGGAAACTGAAGGAAAAAAACAGCAGGATACTCACAGAACCCGAGAGTTGACTAAAAGTTGCCAAAGGGAAAAGGACTGCACAGGGTGGTTCTGAAGGGAGGGATAAGTGTGGGGAGAAAGATTGGGGGCATTAGGAATACCATGTATATTGCGTGGGGTCGCGTGGGTCATGGGGAGTGCTTTACAACACAGAGAAGACTAGTAGAGGTTATATAGCATCTTACTACTCCATGATTGACAGCGACTGTATCGGTGTCTTTGAAGTTGTACATGCTGAAGGGGTTTAAAGCATACAACTATGCTGATGGACAGCGACTTTAAGAGGTTTTTGCTGGTGGACTTGGATAAGGGGGAGCATAGTAAACATAATGTTCTTCACGTGATTGTAGATTAATGATAACAAAAAAAATTTTTTAAGTGCAATAAGGGCACAGCACTGAATCATCAGAATAAAAGGTCAGGCTCTGAGTGCTGCAAACAAAAGACACAGGGTTAAAAGAACGGATGAAAACTCAAGAAACCTACGTGCTTCCTTACAGGAGACTCACTTGAGATCCAAGGACAAAGGCAAACTACAAGCTGAAGGTGTGGGGACAAGTACCCTACACGAGTGAAACTGAAAAACAAACAATCAAACAAATGGATTCTGTTTGAGCCCCCAGAGACAGTCAGTAGAAAATAGCACTATCTGGCCACCGTGAATTCTTTTTGTTTGTTTTCAGCAAGGCCCAGCCATAGATTTAGTGGTGGAGCAACGTCCTTCTCATTTTCTCTCACCTCAACAACTGGGTTGCTGAAATAATAAGAATCTGGGCCTTTGAAATCTGTGGGTTTTCTGATCTTCACGAATGTGAAGTAATAACCACCTAAAGAGGGAAGTTTGGACACTCAAATAAATATGTCACTCCACAATACACTCTTAGCTCCCAACTGCTCCTGTCTAGAAATTGGTGTTCCTTTTTATTTGACCCTCCATCCTATCAGTGGTGTTCACATAGATGTCCTTCAAACATGGTGGTGAGCAAAGCAACAATTTTACGTTTCTGTCGTCCACAGGCCCAGAGGAAGGATACTTGTGGTCTTCAGGGAGCACTTAGTGAATGAATGTGGCTACATACAGACAGGAAGTGAGAAGGAGATGAAAGAGGACAGAGGATAGAGACACGGGTTCAAGTCCCTGCACAACCATTTCCTGGTTTTGTAGGTACACTCGGCCGACACGACCTGCAAGTGTCTCGGTGAACCCAGTGCTCTCCCTACAGCCTAGTTACCTTGCAGGATTTTTGGAAGCATAATGTAGGAAAGTGACATAGGATATGTGGTTACCTGTTCTGTACACAAGGACAGATGGGCAGACAGAAAGATGACTGATTGATTGATTGATTTATTGATAGACAGACAGATAGAAAGATATAGGTTCATATCGATTAACACAAAGCTATTGCTCATAACCATGAGAGCAATGGTTGAAGCACATAGCAAGCTACAAACGAAAAAGAAGAATAAAATACAGTTTAAAAAGTGCAGTAAGCAGCCATAAGAAGAATACAAATCCTATCATTGGCAATAACTTGGATGGAGCTAGAGGGTATTATGCTCAGTCAAATAGGCCAGTC
This sequence comes from Manis pentadactyla, assembly GCF_030020395.1. Classification (NCBI taxonomy): domain Eukaryota; kingdom Metazoa; phylum Chordata; class Mammalia; order Pholidota; family Manidae; genus Manis; species Manis pentadactyla. Next base: position 166,607,892 of record NC_080038.1, read on the forward strand.
GGAGAAATACATGTACCAAATGATTTAACTCATGTGTGGAGAACGATAACAAAGAAAAACTGAAGGAAGAAACAGCAGCATATACACAGTACCCGAGAGTGGACTAAGAGTTACCAAAGAGAAAGGGACTGGGTAGTGTTTGTGGGAAGTGATTGATAAGGGCGGGGAAAAAGAATGGGGGCATTAGGATTAGCATGAATAATGTGTAGGGTGAAGGGTCATTGGGAGGGCTATACAACACAGAGAAGACAAGTAGTGATTCTAGAGCATCTTACGACACGATGACGGACAGCGACTGAAACTGGGATTTGGCGAGGACTTGGTGAAGGGGTTAGACTAGTTAACATATTGTTCTGCATGTGATTGTATATTAATGAGAACAAAAAAAATTTCATAGAGCAGTAAGAACCAAGCTATCAAATATCAGAATAAAAGTACAGGCTTTCACTGCACCAATTAAAAGACACAGGGTTAGAAGAACTGATGAAAACTCAAGATCACCTAAGTGCTCCCTTACTGGAGACTCACTTGTGATCCAAGGACACAGACAAACTACAAGCTGAAGGGGCGGGGACATTTACCCTATACAAGTGAATCTTTGAAACAAAGAATCAAATGGATTCTGTTTGAGACCCCAGAGACAGTCACTAGAAAATAGTCCTACCTAGCCACCGTGAATTCCTTTTGTTTGGTATCAGCAGTGCCCAGGTATAGATTTAGTGGTACTGCAATGTCCTTCTCATTTTTCTCACATCAACAAATGAATTGCTGTAATACTATGCGTCTGGGCTTTTGAAATCACTGGGTTTTATGATATCCACGATTGTAAAGAAGTAATAACCACATAAAGAGGGAAGTTTGGACACTCAACCAAACACGTCTCTCCACAACACACACTTTGCTCCCAAATGCTCCTGTCTAGAAATAGGTGTTCCTTTTTATTTGTCCCTCCTCCTATCAGTGGTGAACATGCCAATGTCCCTCAAACATGGTGGTGAGTAAAGCACCAAGTATACTTTTCTGTCTACAACAGGCCCAGAGGAAGTATAATTGGGGTCTTCAGTGAGGACTTAGTCAATGAATGTGGCTAAATACAGTTAGCAAGCGAGAAGGAGGTTTAAGAGGACAGAGGACAGAGATACGGGTTCAAGTCCCTGCACCACCATTTACTGGTTTTGTAAGCACACGCGGCTGATTCGATCTGCAATTGTCTCAGTGAGCCCAGTGCTCTCCCTACGGCCTAGTGACCTTGCAATGTTTTTGAAAGCATAATGTAGGGAAGTGACATAGTTGATGTAGTTAACTGTTCTGTACATAAGGATAGATGGACAGACAGAAAGAAGATTGTTTCATAGACAGATGGATAGATTACAGATGATCGATAGATTATACACATGATAGAAGACAGGAAGCTAGATAGATGGATAGATAAATAGAGAGGATAGAGAGATAGAAAGAAGGATATATAGAAAGATAGATAGATATACAGACAGACAGAGCGATAGATAGATACAGATACATATCGATTGACACAAAGCTGTTGCTCATAACCAGGAGATGAATGGTGAAATCACATAGCTAAACTACAAACAAAAAGGAAGAATGAAATCCAGTTTACAAAGTGCAGTAAGCAGCCATAAGAAGAAAACAAATCCTACCATTTGCAATGACGTGGATGGAGCTAGACAGTAGTATGTTCAGAAAAATAGGTCAGGCGGAGAAAGACAATATCAAATGGTATCACTCATGTGTGGAGTATAACAACAAAGAGAAACTGAAGGAAAAAAACAGCAGGATACTCACAGAACCCGAGAGTTGACTAAAAGTTGCCAAAGGGAAAAGGACTGCACAGGGTGGTTCTGAAGGGAGGGATAAGTGTGGGGAGAAAGATTGGGGGCATTAGGAATACCATGTATATTGCGTGGGGTCGCGTGGGTCATGGGGAGTGCTTTACAACACAGAGAAGACTAGTAGAGGTTATATAGCATCTTACTACTCCATGATTGACAGCGAATGTATCGGTGTCTTTGAAATGGTACATGCTGAAGGGGTTTAAAACATCCAACTATGCTGATGGACAGCGACTTTAAGAGGTTTTTGCTGGTGGACTTGGATAAGGGGGAGCATAGTAAACATAATGTTCTTCACGTGATTGTAGATTAATGATAACAAAAAAAATTTTTTAAGTGCAATAAGGGCACAGCACTGAATCATCAGAATAAAAGGTCAGGCTCTGAGTGCTGCAAACAAAAGACACAGGGTTAAAAGAACGGATGAAAACTCAAGAAACCTACGTGCTTCCTTACAGGAGACTCACTTGAGATCCAAGGACAAAGGCAAACTACAAGCTGAAGGTGTGGGGACAAGTACCCTACACGAGTGAAACTGAAAAACAAACAATCAAACAAATGGATTCTGTTTGAGCCCCTAGAGACAGTCAGTAGAAAATAGCACTATCTGGCCACCGTGAATTCTTTTTGTTTGTTTTCAGCAAGGCCCAGCCATAGATTTAGTGGTGGAGCAACGTCCTTCTCATTTTCTCTCACCTCAACAACTGGGTTGCTGAAATAATAAGAATCTGGGCCTTTGAAATCTGTGGGTTTTCTGATCTTCACGAATGTGAAGTAATAACCACCTAAAGAGGGAAGTTTGGACACTCAAATAAATATGTCACTCCACAATACACTCTTAGCTCCCAACTGCTCCTGTCTAGAAATTGGTGTTCCTTTTTATTTGACCCTCCATCCTATCAGTGGTGTTCACATAGATGTCCTTCAAACATGGTGGTGAGCAAAGCAACAATTTTACGTTTCTGTCGTCCACAGGCCCAGAGGAAGGATACTTGTGGTCTTCAGGGAGCACTTAGTGAATGAATGTGGCTACATACAGACAGGAAGTGAGAAGGAGATGAAAGAGGACAGAGGATAGAGACACGGGTTCAAGTCCCTGCACAACCATTTCCTGGTTTTGTAGGTACACTCGGCCGACACGACCTGCAAGTGTCTCGGTGAACCCAGTGCTCTCCCTACAGCCTAGTTACCTTGCAGGATTTTTGGAAGCATAATGTAGGAAAGTGACATAGGATATGTGGTTACCTGTTCTGTACACAAGGACAGATGGGCAGACAGAAAGATGACTGATTGATTGATTGATTGATTGATTGATAGACAGACAGATAGAAAGATATAGGTTCATATCGATTAACACAAAGCTATTGCTCATAACCATGAGAGCAATGGTTGAAGCACATAGCAAGCTACAAACGAAAAAGAAGAATAAAATACAGTTTAAAAAGTGCAGTAAGCAGCAATAAGAAGAATACAAATCCTATCATTGGCAATAACTTGGATGGAGCTAGAGGGTATTATGCTCAGTCAAATAGGCCAGTCGGAAAAATACATGTACCAAATGATTTAACTCATGTGTGGAGTACGATAACAAAGAAAAACTGAAGGAAGTAACAGCAGCATATACACAGTACCCGAGAGTGGACTAAGAGTTACCAAAGAGAAAGGGACTGGGTAGTGTTTGTGGGAAGTGATTGATAAGGGCGGGGAAAAAGAATGGGGGCATTAGGATTAGCATGAATAATGTGTAGGGTGAAGGGTCATTGGGAGGGCTATACAACACAGAGAAGAGAAGTAGTGATTCTAGAGCATCTTACGACACGATGACGGACAGCGACTGAAACTGGGATTTGGCGAGGACATGGTGAAGGGGTTAGACTAGTTAACATATTGTTCTGCATGTGATTGTATATTAATGAGAACAAAAAAAATTTCATAGAGCAGTAAGAACCAAGCTATCAAATATCAGAATAAAAGTACAGGCTTTCACTGCACCAATTAAAAGACACAGGGTTAGAAGAACTGATGAAAACTCAAGATCACCTAAGTGCTCCCTTACTGGAGACTCACTTGTGATCCAAGGACACAGACAAACTACAAGCTGAAGGGGCGGGGACAGGTACCCTATACAAGTGAATCTTTGAAACAAAGAATCAAATGGATTCTGTTTGAGACCCCAGAGACAGTCACTAGAAAATAGTCCTACCTAGCCACCGTGAATTCCTTTTGTTTGGTATCAGCAGTGCCCAGGTATAGATTTAGTGGTACTGCAATGTCCTTCTCATTTATCTCACATCAACAAATGAATTGCTGTAATACTATGCGTCTGGGCTTTTGAAATCACTGGGTTTTATGATATCCACGATTGTAAAGAAGTAATAACCACATAAAGAGGGAAGTTTGGACACTCAACCAAACACGTCTCTCCACAACACACACTTTGCTCCCAAATGCTCCTGTCTAGAAATAGGTGTTCCTTTTTATTTGTCCCTCCTCCTATCAGTGGTGAACATGCCAATGTCCCTCAAACATGGTGGTGAGTAAAGCACCAAGTATACTTTTCTGTCTACAACAGGCCCAGAGGAAGTATAATTGGGGTCTTCAGTGAGGACTTAGTCAATGAATGTGGCTAAATACAGTTAGCAAGCGAGAAGGAGGTTTAAGAGGACAGAGGACAGAGATACGGGTTCAAGTCCCTGCACCACCATTTACTGGTTTTGTAAGCACACGCGGCTGATTCGATCTGCAATTGTCTCAGTGAGCCCAGTGCTCTCCCTACGGCCTAGTGACCTTGCAATGTTTTTGAAAGCATAATGTAGGGAAGTGACATAGTTGATGTAGTTAACTGTTCTGTACATAAGGATAGATGGACAGACAGAAAGAAGATTGTTTCATAGACAGATGGATAGATTACAGATGATCGATAGATTATACACATGATAGAAGACAGGAAGCTAGATAGATGGATAGATAAATAGAGAGGATAGAGAGATAGAAAGAAGGATATATAGAAAGATAGATAGATATACAGACAGACAGAGCGATAGATAGATACAGATACATATCGATTGACACAAAGCTATTGCTCATATCCAGGAGATGAATGGTGAAATCACATAGCTAAACTACAAACAAAAAGGAAGAATGAAATCCAGTTTACAAAGTGCAGTAAGCAGCCATAAGAAGAAAACAAATCCTACCATTTGCAATGACGTGGATGGAGCTAGACAGTAGTATGTTCAGAAAAATAGGTCAGGCGGAGAAAGACAATATCAAATGGTATCACTCATGTGTGGAGTATAACAACAAAGAGAAACTGAAGGAAAAAAACAGCAGGATACTCACAGAACCCGAGAGTTGACTAAAAGTTGCCAAAGGGAAAAGGACTGCACAGGGTGGTTCTGAAGGGAGGGATAAGTGTGGGGAGAAAGATTGGGGGCATTAGGAATACCATGTATATTGCGTGGGGTCGCGTGGGTCATGGGGAGTGCTTTACAACACAGAGAAGACTAGTAGAGGTTATATAGCATCTTACTACTCCATGATTGACAGCGACTGTATCGGTGTCTTTGAAGGGGTACATGCTGAAGGGGTTTAAAGCATACAACTATGCTGATGGACAGCGACTTTAAGAGGTTTTTGCTGGTGGACTTGGATAAGGGGGAACATAGTAAACATAATGTTCTTCACGTGATTGTAGATTAATGATAACAAAAAAAATTTTTTAAGTGCAATAAGGGCACAGCACTGAATCATCAGAATAAAAGGTCAGGCTCTGAGTGCTGCAAACAAAAGACACAGGGTTAAAAGAACGGATGAAAACTGAAGACACGTATGTGCTTACTTACAGGAGACTCACTTTAGATCCAAGGACACAGACAAACTACAAGCTGAAGGGGCGGGGACAGGTACCCTACACAAGTGAAACTGAGAAACAAAGAAAGAAATGGATTCTGTTTTGGACCCCAGAGAGAGTCAGTAGAAAATAGCCCTATCTGGCCACCGTGAATTCTTTTTGTTTGGTTTCAACAGTTCCCAGCCATAGATTTAGTGGTGCAGCAACATACTTCTCATTTTCTCTCACCTCAACATCTGAGTTGCTGTAATAATAAGCATCTGGGCCTTTGAAATCAGTGGATTTTATGATGTTCACGAATGTGAAAATCTAATAACCACCTAAAGAGGGAAGTTTGGACACTCAAATAAACACGTCACTCCACAATACACTGTTAGCTCCCAACTGCTCCTGTCTAGAAATTGGTGTTCCTTTTTATTTGACCCTCCGTCCTATCGGCGGTGATCACGCTGATGTCCTTCAAACACGGTGGTGAGCGAAGCAACAAGTTGACTTTTCTGTCGACAACAGGCCCAGAGGAATGATACTTGAGATCTTCAGGGAGCACTTAGTCAATGAATGTGGCTAAATACAGACAGCAAGTTAGAAGGAGATGAAAGAGGACAGAGGATAGAGACACGGGTTCAAGTCCCAGCACAACCATTTCCTGGTTTTGTAGGTACACGCGGCCGACTCGAACTGCAAGTGTCTCGGTGAACCCAGTGCTCCCTCTGCAGCCTAGATACTTTGCAGGATTTTTGGGAGCATAGTGTAGGAAAGTGATATATGGTATATGGTTAACTGTTCTGTACACATGGACAGATGGACAGACAAAAAGATGATTGATTGAGTAATTGATAAATAGATAGACAGACAGATAGATAGATATAGGTACATATCGATTAACACAAAGCTACTGCTCATAACAAGTAGAGCAATGGTGAAAGCACATTGCAAAACTACAAACAAAAAAGAAGAATGAAATCCAGTTTAAAAAGTGCAGTAAACAGCCATAAGAAGAAAATGAATCCTATCATTTGCAATAACGTGGATGGAGCTAGAGGGTATTATGCTCAGTCAAATAGGCCAGGCGAAGAAATACATGTACCAAATGATTTCACTCATGTGTGGAGTATGATAACAAAGAAAAACTGAAGGAAAAGACAGCAGCAGACTCACAGAACCCGAGGGTGGACTAACAGTTACCAAAGAGAAAGGGACTGGGTAGGGTTTGTGGGAAGGGAGTAATAAGTGCGGGGAAAAAGAATGGGGGCATTAGGATTAGCATGTATAATGTGTAGGGTGGGGTGTCATGGGTAGGGCTGTACAACACAGAGAAGACATGTAGTGATTCTACAGCATCTTAGTACATGCTGACGGAGAGCGGCTGTAACTGTGATTGGGGTGACTTGGTGAAGAGGGTAGACAGAATAACATAATTTTCTGCATGTGATTGTATATTAATGAGAACAAAAAGAATTTCAAAGTGCAGTAAGAGCACAGCTCTCAAATATCAGAATAAAAGTACAGCCTTTGAGTGCTCCAATCAAAAGACACAGGGTTAGAAGAACTGATGAAAACTCAAGACCACCTACGTGCTCCCTTACTGGAGACTCACTTGAGATCCAAGGACACAGACAAACTACAAGCTGAAGGGGCGGGGACAGGTACCCTACACAAGTGAAACTGATAAACAAAGAAAGAAATGGATTCTGTTTTGGACCCCAGAGAGAGTCAGTAGAAAATAGCCCTATCTAGCCACCGTGAATTCTTTTTGTTTGGTTTCAGCAGTGCTCAGGCATAGATTTAGTGGTGCAGCAACTTCCTTCTCATTTCCTCTCACCTCAGCAAATGAATTGCTGTAATAATATGCGTCTGGGCATTTATAATCATTGCTTTTTATGATGTTCACGAATGTAAAGAATTAATAACCACCTAAAGAGGGAAGTTTGGACACTCAAATAAACACTTCACTCCACAACACACTCTTTGTTCCCAACTGCTCCTGTCCAGAAATAGGTGTTAATTCATATTTGTCCGTCCACCTATCAGCAGTGATCACGCCAATGTCCCTCAAACATGGTGGTGTGCAAAGTGCCAAGTACACTTTTCTGTCGACAACAGGCCCAGACGAAGGATACTTGTGGTCTTCAGGGATCATTTACTCACTGAATGTGGCTAAGTAAAGTCAACAAGCGAGCAGGAAGTATAAGAGGACAGAGGACAAAGATACGGGTTCAAGTCCTTTCACCTCCATTTACTGATCTTGTAAGCACACTCTGCTGACTCTACCTGAAAGCGTATCGGTGAGCACAGTGCTCTCCTTTTGTCTTAGTTACCTTGAAAGGTTTCTGGAAGCATAATGTAGGGAAGAGACATAGGCTATGTTGTTAACTGTTCTGTACATAAGGATAGATGGGCAGACAAAAAGATGATTGTTTCATAGATAGATAGGTAGACAGACGACAGGTGAAAGATAGATAGGTACATAGATTAATAGATGATAGACATCATAGATAGACGATAGGAAGATAGATAGATAGATACATATATAGACACATAGATACATAGATATATACATACATAGATACATAGATAGACAGACAGACCATTAGATAGATAGATACAGATACATGTCGATTGACACAAAGCTATTGTTCATAACCAGGAGTTGAATGGTGAATAACATAGCTAAACTACAAACAAAAAGGAAGAATGAAATCCAGTTTAAAAAGTGCAGTAAGCAGCCTTAAGAAGAAAGCAAATACTACAATTTGCAATGACGTGGATGGAGCAAGACGGTAGGATGTTCAGAAAAATAGGGCAGGCGGATAAAGGCAAGTACCAAGTGATTTCACTCATGTGTGGAGTATAACAAGAAAGAAAAACTGAAGTAAAAAAACAGCAGCAGACTCACAGAACCCGACAGTTGACTAAAAGTAACCAAAGGAAAAAGGACTGGGCAGGGTGAGTCTGAAGAGAGGGATAAGTGTGGGGAGAAAGAATGGGGCCATTAAGTTTAGCATGTATAATGCGCGAGGTCGGGTGTGCATGGGGAGCACTGTACAACACAGAGAAGACTAGTAGAGATCATATAGCATCGTACTACTCACTGATGGACCGTGACTGTAACGGGGACTTTTGGGGGGGACATGTTGAAGGGGTCTACAGCATCCAACTACGCGGATCGACAGTGACTGAAGAGGTTTTTCGGGGGGACTTGGTGAAGGGGGCAGCATAGTAAACATAATGTTCTTCACGTGATTGTAGATTAATGATAAAAAATATTCTTTAAGTGCAATAAGTGCACAGCTCTGAATCATCAGAATAAAAGGTCAGGCACTGAGTGCTGCAAACAAAAGACACAGGGATAAAAGAAGGGATGAAAACTGAAGACACCTACGTGCTTACTTACAGGAGACTCACTTGAGATCCAAGGACACAGACAAACTACAAGCCGAAGGTGTGTGGACAAGTACCCTACACGAGTGAAACGGAAAAACAAACAATCAAGCAAATGGATTCTGTTTGAGTCCCCAGAGACAGTCAGCAGAAAATAGCCCTATCTGGCCACCGTGAATTCTTTTTGTTTGGTTTCAACAGTTCCCAGCCATAGATTTAGTGGTGCAGCAACATACTTCTCATTTTCTCTCACCTCAACATCTGAGTTGCTGTAATAATAAGCATCTGGGCCTTTGAAATCAGTGGATTTTATGATGTTCACGAATGTGAAAATCTAATAACCACCTAAAGAGGGAAGTTTGGACACTCAAATAAACACGTCACTCCACAATACACTGTTAGCTCCCAACTGCTCCTGTCTAGAAATTGGTGTTCCTTTTTATTTGACCCTCCGTCCTATCGGCGGTGATCACGCTGATGTCCTTCAAACACGGTGGTGAGCGAAGCAACAAGTTGACTTTTCTGTCGACAACAGGCCCAGAGGAATGATACTTGAGATCTTCAGGGAGCACTTAGTCAATGAATGTGGCTAAATACAGACAGCAAGTTAGAAGGAGATGAAAGAGGACAGAGGATAGAGACACGGGTTCAAGTCCCAGCACAACCATTTCCTGGTTTTGTAGGTACACGCGGCCGACTCGAACTGCAAGTGTCTCGGTGAACCCAGTGCTCCCTCTGCAGCCTAGATACTTTGCAGGATTTTTGGGAGCATAGTGTAGGAAAGTGATATATGGTATATGGTTAACTGTTCTGTACACATGGACAGATGGACAGACAAAAAGATGATTGATTGAGTGATTGATAAATAGATAGACAGACAGATAGATAGATATAGGTACATATCGATTAACACAAAGCTACTGCTCATAACAAGTAGAGCAATGGTGAAAGCACATTGCAAAACTACAAACAAAAAAGAAGAATGAAATCCAGTTTAAAAAGTGCAGTAAACAGCCATAAGAAGAAAACGAATCCTATCATTTGCAATAACGTGGATGGAGCTAGAGGGTATTATGCTCAGTCAAATAGGCCAGGCGAAGAAATACATGTACCAAATGATTTCACTCATGTGTGGAGTATGATAACAAAGAAAAACTGAAGGAAAAGACAGCAGCAGACTCACAGAACCCGAGGGTGGACTAACAGTTACCAAAGAGAAAGGGACTGGGTAGGGTTTGTGGGAAGGGAGTAATAAGTGCGGGGAAAAAGAATGGGGGCATTAGGATTAGCATGTATAATGTGTAGGGTGGGGTGTCATGGGTAGGGCTGTACAACACAGAGAAGACATGTAGTGATTCTACAGCATCTTAGTACATGCTGACGGAGAGCGGCTGTAACTGTGATTGGGGTGACTTGGTGAAGAGGGTAGACAGAATAACATAATTTTCTGCATGTGATTGTATATTAATGAGAACAAAAAGAATTTCAAAGTGCAGTAAGAGCACAGCTCTCAAATATCAGAATAAAAGTACAGCCTTTGAGTGCTCCAATCAAAAGACACAGGGTTAGAAGAACTGATGAAAACTCAAGACCACCTACGTGCTCCCTTACTGGAGACTCACTTGAGATCCAAGGACACAGACAAATTACAAGCTGAAGGGGCGGGGACAGGTACCCTACACAAGTGAAACTGAGAAACAAAGAAAGAAATGGATTCTTTTTTGGACCCCAGAGAGAGTCAGTAGAAAATAGCCCTATCTAGCCACCGTGAATTCTTTTTGTTTGGTTTCAGCAGTGCTCAGGCATAGATTTAGTGGTGCAGCAACTTCCTTCTCATTTCCTCTCACCTCAGCAAATGAATTGCTGTAATAATATGCGTCTGGGCATTTATAATCATTGCTTTTTATGATGTTCACGAATGTAAAGAATTAATAACCACCTAAAGAGGGAAGTTTGGACACTCAAATAAACACTTCACTCCACAACACACTCTTTGTTCCCAACTGCTCCTGTCCAGAAATAGGTGTTAATTCATATTTGTCCGTCCACCTATCAGCAGTGATCACGCCAATGTCCCTCAAACATGGTGGTGTGCAAAGTGCCAAGTACACTTTTCTGTCGACAACAGGCCCAGACGAAGGATACTTGTGGTCTTCAGGGATCACTTACTCACTGAATGTGGCTAAATAAAGTCAACAAGCGAGCAGGAAGTATAAGAGGACAGAGATCAAAGATACGGGTTCAAGTCCTTTTACCTCCATTTACTGATCTTGTAAGCACACTCTGCTGACTCTACCTGAAAGCGTATCGGTGAGCACAGTGCTCTCCTTTTGTCTTAGTTACCTTGCAAGGTTTCTGGAAGCATAATGTAGGGAAGAGACATAGGCTATGTTGTTAACTGTTCTGTACATAAGGATAGATGGGCAGACAAAAAGATGATTGTTTCATAGATAGATAGGTAGACAGACGACAGGTGAAAGAGAGATAGATAGGTACATAGATTAATAGATGATAGACATCATAGATAGACGATAGGTAGATAAATAGATAGATACATATATAGACCCATAGATACATAGATATATACATACATAGATACATAGATAGACAGACAGACCTTTAGATAGATAGATACAGATACATATCGATTGACACAAAGCTATTGTTCATAACCAGGAGTTGAATGGTGAATAACATAGCTAAACTACAAACAAAAAGGAGGAATGAAATCCAGTTTAAAAAGTGCAGTAAGCAGCCTTAAGAAGAAAGCAAATACTACAATTTGCAATGACGTGGATGGAGCAAGACGGTAGGATGTTCAGAAAAATAGGGCAGGCGGATAAAGGCAAGTACCAAGTGATTTCACTCATGTGTGGATTATAACAACAAAGAAAAACTGAAGTAAAAAAACAGCAGCAGACTCACAGAACCCGACAGTTGACTAAAAGTAACCAAAGGAAAAAGGACTGGGCAGGGTGAGTCTGAAGGGAGGGATAAGTGTGGGGAGAAAGAATGGGGCCATTAAGTTTAGCATGTATAATGCACGAGGTCGGGTGTGCATGGGGAGCACTGTACAACACAGAGAAGACTAGTAGAGATCATATAGCATCTTACTACTCACTGATGGACCGTGACTGTAACGGGGACTTTTGGGGGGGACATGTTGAAGGGGTCTACAGCATCGAACTACGCGGATCGACAGTGACTGAAGAGGTTTTTCGGGGGGACTTGGTGAAGGGGGGAGCATAGTAAACATAATGTTCTTCACGTGATTGTAGATTAATGATAAAAAATATTCTTTAAGTGCAATAAGTGCACAGCTCTGAATCATCAGAATAAAAGGTCAGGCACTGAGTGCTGCAAACAAAAGACACAGGGATAAAAGAAGGGATGAAAACTGAAGACACCTATGTGCTTACTTACAGGAGACTCACTTTAGATCCAAGGACACAGACAAACTACAAGCTGAAGGGGCGGGGACAGGTACCCTACACAAGTGAAACTGAGAAACAAAGAAAGAAATGGATTCTGTTTTGGACCCCAGAGAGAGTCAGTAGAAAATAGCCCTATCTAGCCACCGTGAATTCTTTTTGTTTGGTTTCAGCAGTGCTCAGGCATAGATTTAGTGGTGCAGCAACTTCCTTCTCATTTCCTCTCACCTCAGCAAATGAATTGCTGTAATAATATGCGTCTGGGCATTTATAATCATTGCTTTTTATGATGTTCACGAATGTAAAGAATTAATAACCACCTAAAGAGGGAAGTTTGGACACTCAAATAAACACTTCACTCCACAACACACTCTTTGTTCCCAACTGCTCCTGTCCAGAAATAGGTGTTAATTCATATTTGTCCGTCCACCTATCAGCAGTGATCACGCCAATGTCCCTCAAACATGGTGGTGTGCAAAGTGCCAAGTACACTTTTCTGTCGACAACAGGCCCAGACGAAGGATACTTGTGGTCTTCAGGGATCACTTACTCACTGAATGTGGCTAAATAAAGTCAACAAGCGAGCAGGAAGTATAAGAGGACAGAGGACAAAGATACGGGTTCAAGTCCTTTCACCTCCATTTACTGATCTTGTAAGCACACTCTGCTGACTCTACCTGAAAGCGTATCGGTGAGCACAGTGCTCTCCTTTTGTCTTAGTTACCTTGAAAGGTTTCTGGAAGCATAATGTAGGGAAGAGACATAGGCTATGTTGTTAACTGTTCTGTACATAAGGATAGATGGGCAGACAAAAAGATGATTGTTTCATAGATAGATAGGTAGACAGACGACAGGTGAAAGATAGATAGATAGGTACATAGATTAATAGATGATAGACATCATAGATAGACGATAGGAAGATAGATAGATAGATACATATATAGACACATAGATACATAGATATATACATACATAGATACATAGATAGACAGACAGACCTTTAGATAGATAGATACAGATACATGTCGATTGACACAAAGCTATTGTTCATAACCAGGAGTTGAATGGTGAATAACATAGCTAAACTACAAACAAAAAGGAAGAATGAAATCCAGTTTAAAAAGTGCAGTAAGCAGCCTTAAGAAGAAAGCAAATACTACAATTTGCAATGACGTGGATGGAGCAAGACGGTAGGATGTTCAGAAAAATAGGGCAGGCGGATAAAGGCAAGTACCAAGTGATTTCACTCATGTGTGGAGTATAACAACAAAGAAAAACTGAAGTAAAAAAACAGCAGCAGACTCACAGAACCCGACAGTTGACTAAAAGTAACCAAAGGAAAAAGGACTGGGCAGGGTGAGTCTGAAGAGAGGGATAAGTGTGGGGAGAAAGAATGGGGCCATTAAGTTTAGCATGTATAATGCGCGAGGTCGGGTGTGCATGGGGAGCACTGTACAACACAGAGAATACTAGTAGAGATCATATAGCATCGTACTACTCACTGATGGACCGTGACTGTAACGGGGACTTTTGGGGGGGACATGTTGAAGGGGTCTACAGCATCCAACTACGCGGATCGACAGTGACTGAAGAGGTTTTTCGGGGGGACTTGGTGAAGGGGGGAGCATAGTAAACATAATGTTCTTCACGTGATTGTAGATTAATGATAAAAAATATTCTTTAAGTGCAATAAGTGCACAGCTCTGAATCATCAGAATAAAAGGTCTGGCACTGAGTGCTGCAAACAAAAGACACAGGGATAAAAGAAGGGATGAAAACTGAAGACACCTACGTGCTTACTTACAGGAGACTCACTTGAGATCCAAGGACACAGACAAACTACAAGCCGAAGGTGTGTGGACAAGTACCCTACACGAGTGAAACGGAAAAACAAACAATCAAGCAAATGGATTCTGTTTGAGTCCCCAGAGACAGTCAGCAGAAAATAGCCCTATCTGGCCACCGTGAATTCTTTTTGTTTGGTTTCAACAGTTCCCAGCCATAGATTTAGTGGTGCAGCAACATACTTCTCATTTTCTCTCACCTCAACATCTGAGTTGCTGTAATAATAAGCATCTGGGCCTTTGAAATCAGTGGATTTTATGATGTTCACGAATGTGAAAATCTAATAACCACCTAAAGAGGGAAGTTTGGACACTCAAATAAACACGTCACTCCACAATACACTGTTAGCTCCCAACTGCTCCTGTCTAGAAATTGGTGTTCCTTTTTATTTGACCCTCCGTCCTATCGGCGGTGATCACGCTGATGTCCTTCAAACACGGTGGTGAGCGAAGCAACAAGTTGACTTTTCTGTCGACAACAGGCCCAGAGGAATGATACTTGAGATCTTCAGGGAGCACTTAGTCAATGAATGTGGCTAAATACAGACAGCAAGTTAGAAGGAGATGAAAGAGGACAGAGGATAGAGACACGGGTTCAAGTCCCAGCACAACCATTTCCTGGTTTTGTAGGTACACGCGGCCGACTCGAACTGCAAGTGTCTCGGTGAACCCAGTGCTCCCTCTGCAGCCTAGATACTTTGCAGGATTTTTGGGAGCATAGTGTAGGAAAGTGATATATGGTATATGGTTAACTGTTCTGTACACATGGACAGATGGACAGACAAAAAGATGATTGATTGAGTGATTGATAAATAGATAGACAGACAGATAGATAGATATAGGTACATATCGATTAACACAAAGCTACTGCTCATAACAAGTAGAGCAATGGTGAAAGCACATTGCAAAACTACAAACAAAAAAGAAGAATGAAATCCAGTTTAAAAAGTGCAGTAAACAGCCATAAGAAGAAAATGAATCCTATCATTTGCAATAACGTGGATGGAGCTAGAGGGTATTATGCTCAGTCAAATAGGCCAGGCGAAGAAATACATGTACCAAATGATTTCACTCATGTGT
The DNA here is from genome assembly GCF_030020395.1 of Manis pentadactyla. Classification (NCBI taxonomy): domain Eukaryota; kingdom Metazoa; phylum Chordata; class Mammalia; order Pholidota; family Manidae; genus Manis; species Manis pentadactyla. The sequence continues at coordinate 166,623,331 of NC_080038.1, forward strand.
GGAGTATGATAACAAAGAAAAACTGAAGGAAAAGACAGCAGCAGACTCACAGAACCCGAGGGTGGACTAACAGTTACCAAAGAGAAAGGGACTGGGTAGGGTTTGTGGGAAGGGAGTAATAAGTGCGGGGAAAAAGAATGGGGGCATTAGGATTAGCATGTATAATGTGTAGGGTGGGGTGTCGTGGGTAGGGCTGTACAACACAGAGAAGACATGTAGTGATTCTACAGCATCTTAGTACATGCTGACGGAGAGCGGCTGTAACTGTGATTGGGGTGACTTGGTGAAGAGGGTAGACAGAATAACATAATTTTCTGCATGTGATTGTATATTAATGAGAACAAAAAGAATTTCAAAGTGCAGTAAGAGCACAGCTCTCAAATATCAGAATAAAAGTACAGCCTTTGAGTGCTCCAATCAAAAGACACAGGGTTAGAAGAACTGATGAAAACTCAAGACCACCTACGTGCTCCCTTACTGGAGACTCACTTGAGATCCAAGGACACAGACAAACTACAAGCTGAAGGGGCGGGGACAGGTACCCTACACAAGTGAAACTGAGAAACAAAGAAAGAAATGGATTCTGTTTTGGACCCCAGAGAGAGTCAGTAGAAAATAGCCCTATCTAGCCACCGTGAATTCTTTTTGTTTGGTTTCAGCAGTGCTCAGGCATAGATTTAGTGGTGCAGCAACTTCCTTCTCATTTCCTCTCACCTCAGCAAATGAATTGCTGTAATAATATGCATCTGGGCATTTATAATCATTGCTTTTTATGATGTTCACGAATGTAAAGAATTAATAACCACCTAAAGAGGGAAGTTTGGACACTCAAATAAACACTTCACTCCACAACACACTCTTTGTTCCCAACTGCTCCTGTCCAGAAATAGGTGTTAATTCATATTTGTCCGTCCACCTATCAGCAGTGATCACGCCAATGTCCCTCAAACATGGTGGTGTGCAAAGTGCCAAGTACACTTTTCTGTCGACAACAGGCCCAGACGAAGGATACTTGTGGTCTTCAGGGATCATTTACTCACTGAATGTGGCTAAGTAAAGTCAACAAGCGAGCAGGAAGTATAAGAGGACAGAGGACAAAGATACGGGTTCAAGTCCTTTCACCTCCATTTACTGATCTTGTAAGCACACTCTGCTGACTCTACCTGAAAGCGTATCGGTGAGCACAGTGCTCTCCTTTTGTCTTAGTTACCTTGAAAGGTTTCTGGAAGCATAATGTAGGGAAGAGACATAGGCTATGTTGTTAACTGTTCTGTACATAAGGATAGATGGGCAGACAAAAAGATGATTGTTTCATAGATAGATAGGTAGACAGACGACAGGTGAAAGATAGATAGGTACATAGATTAATAGATGATAGACATCATAGATAGACGATAGGAAGATAGATAGATAGATACATATATAGACACATAGATACATAGATATATACATACATAGATACATAGATAGACAGACAGACCTTTAGATAGATAGATACAGATACATGTCGATTGACACAAAGCTATTGTTCATAACCAGGAGTTGAATGGTGAATAACATAGCTAAACTACAAACAAAAAGGAAGAATGAAATCCAGTTTAAAAAGTGCAGTAAGCAGCCTTAAGAAGAAAGCAAATACTACAATTTGCAATGACGTGGATGGAGCAAGACGGTAGGATGTTCAGAAAAATAGGGCAGGCGGATAAAGGCAAGTACCAAGTGATTTCACTCATGTGTGGAGTATAACAACAAAGAAAAACTGAAGTAAAAAAACAGCAGCAGACTCACAGAACCCGACAGTTGACTAAAAGTAACCAAAGGAAAAAGGACTGGGCAGGGTGAGTCTGAAGAGAGGGATAAGTGTGGGGAGAAAGAATGGGGCCATTAAGTTTAGCATGTATAATGCGCGAGGTCGGGTGTGCATGGGGAGCACTGTACAACACAGAGAAGACTAGTAGAGATCATATAGCATCGTACTACTCACTGATGGACCGTGACTGTAACGGGGACTTTTGGGGGGGACATGTTGAAGGGGTCTACAGCATCCAACTACGCGGATCGACAGTGACTGAAGAGGTTTTTCGGGGGGACTTGGTGAAGGGGGCAGCATAGTAAACATAATGTTCTTCACGTGATTGTAGATTAATGATAAAAAATATTCTTTAAGTGCAATAAGTGCACAGCTCTGAATCATCAGAATAAAAGGTCAGGCACTGAGTGCTGCAAACAAAAGACACAGGGATAAAAGAAGGGATGAAAACTGAAGACACCTACGTGCTTACTTACAGGAGACTCACTTGAGATCCAAGGACACAGACAAACTACAAGCCGAAGGTGTGTGGACAAGTACCCTACACGAGTGAAACGGAAAAACAAACAATCAAGCAAATGGATTCTGTTTGAGTCCCCAGAGACAGTCAGCAGAAAATAGCCCTATCTGGCCACCGTGAATTCTTTTTGTTTGGTTTCAACAGTTCCCAGCCATAGATTTAGTGGTGCAGCAACATACTTCTCATTTTCTCTCACCTCAACATCTGAGTTGCTGTAATAATAAGCATCTGGGCCTTTGAAATCAGTGGATTTTATGATGTTCACGAATGTGAAAATCTAATAACCACCTAAAGAGGGAAGTTTGGACACTCAAATAAACACGTCACTCCACAATACACTGTTAGCTCCCAACTGCTCCTGTCTAGAAATTGGTGTTCCTTTTTATTTGACCCTCCGTCCTATCGGCGGTGATCACGCTGATGTCCTTCAAACACGGTGGTGAGCGAAGCAACAAGTTGACTTTTCTGTCGACAACAGGCCCAGAGGAATGATACTTGAGATCTTCAGGGAGCACTTAGTCAATGAATGTGGCTAAATACAGACAGCAAGTTAGAAGGAGATGAAAGAGGACAGAGGATAGAGACACGGGTTCAAGTCCCAGCACAACCATTTCCTGGTTTTGTAGGTACACGCGGCCGACTCGAACTGCAAGTGTCTCGGTGAACCCAGTGCTCCCTCTGCAGCCTAGATACTTTGCAGGATTTTTGGGAGCATAGTGTAGGAAAGTGATATATGGTATATGGTTAACTGTTCTGTACACATGGACAGATGGACAGACAAAAAGATGATTGATTGAGTGATTGATAAATAGATAGACAGACAGATAGATAGATATAGGTACATATCGATTAACACAAAGCTACTGCTCATAACAAGTAGAGCAATGGTGAAAGCACATTGCAAAACTACAAACAAAAAAGAAGAATGAAATCCAGTTTAAAAAGTGCAGTAAACAGCCATAAGAAGAAAACGAATCCTATCATTTGCAATAACGTGGATGGAGCTAGAGGGTATTATGCTCAGTCAAATAGGCCAGGCGAAGAAATACATGTACCAAATGATTTCACTCATGTGTGGAGTATGATAACAAAGAAAAACTGAAGGAAAAGACAGCAGCAGACTCACAGAACCCGAGGGTGGACTAACAGTTACCAAAGAGAAAGGGACTGGGTAGGGTTTGTGGGAAGGGAGTAATAAGTGCGGGGAAAAAGAATGGGGGCATTAGGATTAGCATGTATAATGTGTAGGGTGGGGTGTCATGGGTAGGGCTGTACAACACAGAGAAGACATGTAGTGATTCTACAGCATCTTAGTACATGCTGACGGAGAGCGGCTGTAACTGTGATTGGGGTGACTTGGTGAAGAGGGTAGACAGAATAACATAATTTTCTGCATGTGATTGTATATTAATGAGAACAAAAAGAATTTCAAAGTGCAGTAAGAGCACAGCTCTCAAATATCAGAATAAAAGTACAGCCTTTGAGTGCTCCAATCAAAAGACACAGGGTTAGAAGAACTGATGAAAACTCAAGACCACCTACGTGCTCCCTTACTGGAGACTCACTTGAGATCCAAGGACACAGACAAATTACAAGCTGAAGGGGCGGGGACAGGTACCCTACACAAGTGAAACTGAGAAACAAAGAAAGAAATGGATTCTTTTTTGGACCCCAGAGAGAGTCAGTAGAAAATAGCCCTATCTAGCCACCGTGAATTCTTTTTGTTTGGTTTCAGCAGTGCTCAGGCATAGATTTAGTGGTGCAGCAACTTCCTTCTCATTTCCTCTCACCTCAGCAAATGAATTGCTGTAATAATATGCGTCTGGGCATTTATAATCATTGCTTTTTATGATGTTCACGAATGTAAAGAATTAATAACCACCTAAAGAGGGAAGTTTGGACACTCAAATAAACACTTCACTCCACAACACACTCTTTGTTCCCAACTGCTCCTGTCCAGAAATAGGTGTTAATTCATATTTGTCCGTCCACCTATCAGCAGTGATCACGCCAATGTCCCTCAAACATGGTGGTGTGCAAAGTGCCAAGTACACTTTTCTGTCGACAACAGGCCCAGACGAAGGATACTTGTGGTCTTCAGGGATCACTTACTCACTGAATGTGGCTAAATAAAGTCAACAAGCGAGCAGGAAGTATAAGAGGACAGAGATCAAAGATACGGGTTCAAGTCCTTTTACCTCCATTTACTGATCTTGTAAGCACACTCTGCTGACTCTACCTGAAAGCGTATCGGTGAGCACAGTGCTCTCCTTTTGTCTTAGTTACCTTGAAAGGTTTCTGGAAGCATAATGTAGGGAAGAGACATAGGCTATGTTGTTAACTGTTCTGTACATAAGGATAGATGGGCAGACAAAAAGATGATTGTTTCATAGATAGATAGGTAGACAGACGACAGGTGAAAGAGAGATAGATAGGTACATAGATTAATAGATGATAGACATCATAGATAGACGATAGGTAGATAAATAGATAGATACATATATAGACCCATAGATACATAGATATATACATACATAGATACATAGATAGACAGACAGACCTTTAGATAGATAGATACAGATACATATCGATTGACACAAAGCTATTGTTCATAACCAGGAGTTGAATGGTGAATAACATAGCTAAACTACAAACAAAAAGGAGGAATGAAATCCAGTTTAAAAAGTGCAGTAAGCAGCCTTAAGAAGAAAGCAAATACTACAATTTGCAATGACGTGGATGGAGCAAGACGGTAGGATGTTCAGAAAAATAGGGCAGGCGGATAAAGGCAAGTACCAAGTGATTTCACTCATGTGTGGATTATAACAACAAAGAAAAACTGAAGTAAAAAAACAGCAGCAGACTCACAGAACCCGACAGTTGACTAAAAGTAACCAAAGGAAAAAGGACTGGGCAGGGTGAGTCTGAAGGGAGGGATAAGTGTGGGGAGAAAGAATGGGGCCATTAAGTTTAGCATGTATAATGCACGAGGTCGGGTGTGCATGGGGAGCACTGTACAACACAGAGAAGACTAGTAGAGATCATATAGCATCTTACTACTCACTGATGGACCGTGACTGTAACGGGGACTTTTGGGGGGGACATGTTGAAGGGGTCTACAGCATCCAACTACGCGGATCGACAGTGACTGAAGAGGTTTTTCGGGGGGACTTGGTGAAGGGGGGAGCATAGTAAACATAATGTTCTTCACGTGATTGTAGATTAATGATAAAAAATATTCTTTAAGTGCAATAAGTGCACAGCTCTGAATCATCAGAATAAAAGGTCAGGCACTGAGTGCTGCAAACAAAAGACACAGGGATAAAAGAAGGGATGAAAACTGAAGACACCTATGTGCTTACTTACAGGAGACTCACTTTAGATCCAAGGACACAGACAAACTACAAGCTGAAGGGGCGGGGACAGGTACCCTACACAAGTGAAACTGAGAAACAAAGAAAGAAATGGATTCTGTTTTGGACCCCAGAGAGAGTCAGTAGAAAATAGCCCTATCTAGCCACCGTGAATTCTTTTTGTTTGGTTTCAGCAGTGCTCAGGCATAGATTTAGTGGTGCAGCAACTTCCTTCTCATTTCCTCTCACCTCAGCAAATGAATTGCTGTAATAATATGCGTCTGGGCATTTATAATCATTGCTTTTTATGATGTTCACGAATGTAAAGAATTAATAACCACCTAAAGAGGGAAGTTTGGACACTCAAATAAACACTTCACTCCACAACACACTCTTTGTTCCCAACTGCTCCTGTCCAGAAATAGGTGTTAATTCATATTTGTCCGTCCACCTATCAGCAGTGATCACGCCAATGTCCCTCAAACATGGTGGTGTGCAAAGTGCCAAGTACACTTTTCTGTCGACAACAGGCCCAGACGAAGGATACTTGTGGTCTTCAGGGATCACTTACTCACTGAATGTGGCTAAATAAAGTCAACAAGCGAGCAGGAAGTATAAGAGGACAGAGGACAAAGATACGGGTTCAAGTCCTTTCACCTCCATTTACTGATCTTGTAAGCACACTCTGCTGACTCTACCTGAAAGCGTATCGGTGAGCACAGTGCTCTCCTTTTGTCTTAGTTACCTTGAAAGGTTTCTGGAAGCATAATGTAGGGAAGAGACATAGGCTATGTTGTTAACTGTTCTGTACATAAGGATAGATGGGCAGACAAAAAGATGATTGTTTCATAGATAGATAGGTAGACAGACGACAGGTGAAAGATAGATAGATAGGTACATAGATTAATAGATGATAGACATCATAGATAGACGATAGGAAGATAGATAGATAGATACATATATAGACACATAGATACATAGATATATACATACATAGATACATAGATAGACAGACAGACCTTTAGATAGATAGATACAGATACATGTCGATTGACACAAAGCTATTGTTCATAACCAGGAGTTGAATGGTGAATAACATAGCTAAACTACAAACAAAAAGGAAGAATGAAATCCAGTTTAAAAAGTGCAGTAAGCAGCCTTAAGAAGAAAGCAAATACTACAATTTGCAATGACGTGGATGGAGCAAGACGGTAGGATGTTCAGAAAAATAGGGCAGGCGGATAAAGGCAAGTACCAAGTGATTTCACTCATGTGTGGAGTATAACAACAAAGAAAAACTGAAGTAAAAAAACAGCAGCAGACTCACAGAACCCGACAGTTGACTAAAAGTAACCAAAGGAAAAAGGACTGGGCAGGGTGAGTCTGAAGAGAGGGATAAGTGTGGGGAGAAAGAATGGGGCCATTAAGTTTAGCATGTATAATGCGCGAGGTCGGGTGTGCATGGGGAGCACTGTACAACACAGAGAAGACTAGTAGAGATCATATAGCATCGTACTACTCACTGATGGACCGTGACTGTAACGGGGACTTTTGGGGGGGACATGTTGAAGGGGTCTACAGCATCCAACTACGCGGATCGACAGTGACTGAAGAGGTTTTTCGGGGGGACTTGGTGAAGGGGGGAGCATAGTAAACATAATGTTCTTCACGTGATTGTAGATTAATGATAAAAAATATTCTTTAAGTGCAATAAGTGCACAGCTCTGAATCATCAGAATAAAAGGTCTGGCACTGAGTGCTGCAAACAAAAGACACAGGGATAAAAGAAGGGATGAAAACTGAAGACACCTACGTGCTTACTTACAGGAGACTCACTTGAGATCCAAGGACACAGACAAACTACAAGCCGAAGGTGTGTGGACAAGTACCCTACACGAGTGAAACGGAAAAACAAACAATCAAGCAAATGGATTCTGTTTGAGTCCCCAGAGACAGTCAGCAGAAAATAGCCCTATCTGGCCACCGTGAATTCTTTTTGTTTGGTTTCAACAGTTCCCAGCCATAGATTTAGTGGTGCAGCAACATACTTCTCATTTTCTCTCACCTCAACATCTGAGTTGCTGTAATAATAAGCATCTGGGCCTTTGAAATCAGTGGATTTTATGATGTTCACGAATGTGAAAATCTAATAACCACCTAAAGAGGGAAGTTTGGACACTCAAATAAACACGTCACTCCACAATACACTGTTAGCTCCCAACTGCTCCTGTCTAGAAATTGGTGTTCCTTTTTATTTGACCCTCCGTCCTATCGGCGGTGATCACGCTGATGTCCTTCAAACACGGTGGTGAGCGAAGCAACAAGTTGACTTTTCTGTCGACAACAGGCCCAGAGGAATGATACTTGAGATCTTCAGGGAGCACTTAGTCAATGAATGTGGCTAAATACAGACAGCAAGTTAGAAGGAGATGAAAGAGGACAGAGGATAGAGACACGGGTTCAAGTCCCAGCACAACCATTTCCTGGTTTTGTAGGTACACGCGGCCGACTCGAACTGCAAGTGTCTCGGTGAACCCAGTGCTCCCTCTGCAGCCTAGATACTTTGCAGGATTTTTGGGAGCATAGTGTAGGAAAGTGATATATGGTATATGGTTAACTGTTCTGTACACATGGACAGATGGACAGACAAAAAGATGATTGATTGAGTGATTGATAAATAGATAGACAGACAGATAGATAGATATAGGTACATATCGATTAACACAAAGCTACTGCTCATAACAAGTAGAGCAATGGTGAAAGCACATTGCAAAACTACAAACAAAAAAGAAGAATGAAATCCAGTTTAAAAAGTGCAGTAAACAGCCATAAGAAGAAAACGAATCCTATCATTTGCAATAACGTGGATGGAGCTAGAGGGTATTATGCTCAGTCAAATAGGCCAGGCGAAGAAATACATGTACCAAATGATTTCACTCATGTGTGGAGTATGATAACAAAGAAAAACTGAAGGAAAAGACAGCAGCAGACTCACAGAACCCGAGGGTGGACTAACAGTTACCAAAGAGAAAGGGACTGGGTAGGGTTTGTGGGAAGGGAGTAATAAGTGCGGGGAAAAAGAATGGGGGCATTAGGATTAGCATGTATAATGTGTAGGGTGGGGTGTCATGGGTAGGGCTGTACAACACAGAGAAGACATGTAGTGATTCTACAGCATCTTAGTACATGCTGACGGAGAGCGGCTGTAACTGTGATTGGGGTGACTTGGTGAAGAGGGTAGACAGAATAACATAATTTTCTGCATGTGATTGTATATTAATGAGAACAAAAAGAATTTCAAAGTGCAGTAAGAGCACAGCTCTCAAATATCAGAATAAAAGTACAGCCTTTGAGTGCTCCAATCAAAAGACACAGGGTTAGAAGAACTGATGAAAACTCAAGACCACCTACGTGCTCCCTTACTGGAGACTCACTTGAGATCCAAGGACACAGACAAATTACAAGCTGAAGGGGCGGGGACAGGTACCCTACACAAGTGAAACTGAGAAACAAAGAAAGAAATGGATTCTTTTTTGGACCCCAGAGAGAGTCAGTAGAAAATAGCCCTATCTAGCCACCGTGAATTCTTTTTGTTTGGTTTCAGCAGTGCTCAGGCATAGATTTAGTGGTGCAGCAACTTCCTTCTCATTTCCTCTCACCTCAGCAAATGAATTGCTGTAATAATATGCGTCTGGGCATTTATAATCATTGCTTTTTATGATGTTCACGAATGTAAAGAATTAATAACCACCTAAAGAGGGAAGTTTGGACACTCAAATAAACACTTCACTCCACAACACACTCTTTGTTCCCAACTGCTCCTGTCCAGAAATAGGTGTTAATTCATATTTGTCCGTCCACCTATCAGCAGTGATCACGCCAATGTCCCTCAAACATGGTGGTGTGCAAAGTGCCAAGTACACTTTTCTGTCGACAACAGGCCCAGACGAAGGATACTTGTGGTCTTCAGGGATCACTTACTCACTGAATGTGGCTAAATAAAGTCAACAAGCGAGCAGGAAGTATAAGAGGACAGAGATCAAAGATACGGGTTCAAGTCCTTTTACCTCCATTTACTGATCTTGTAAGCACACTCTGCTGACTCTACCTGAAAGCGTATCGGTGAGCACAGTGCTCTCCTTTTGTCTTAGTTACCTTGCAAGGTTTCTGGAAGCATAATGTAGGGAAGAGACATAGGCTATGTTGTTAACTGTTCTGTACATAAGGATAGATGGGCAGACAAAAAGATGATTGTTTCATAGATAGATAGGTAGACAGACGACAGGTGAAAGAGAGATAGATAGGTACATAGATTAATAGATGATAGACATCATAGATAGACGATAGGTAGATAAATAGATAGATACATATATAGACCCATAGATACATAGATATATACATACATAGATACATAGATAGACAGACAGACCTTTAGATAGATAGATACAGATACAAGTCGATTGACACAAAGCTATTGTTCATAACCAGGAGTTGAATGGTGAATAACATAGCTAAACTACAAACAAAAAGGAGGAATGAAATCCAGTTTAAAAAGTGCAGTAAGCAGCCTTAAGAAGAAAGCAAATACTACAATTTGCAATGACGTGGATGGAGCAAGACGGTAGTATGTTCAGAAAAATAGGGCAGGCGTATAAAGGCAAGTACCAAGTGATTTCACTCATGTGTGGAGTATAACAACAAAGAAAAACTGAAGTAAAAAAACAGCAGCAGACTCACAGAACCCGACAGTTGACTAAAAGTAACCAAAGGAAAAAGGACTGGGCAGGGTGAGTCTGAAGGGAGGGATAAGTGTGGGGAGAAAGAATGGGGCCATTAAGTTTAGCATGTATAATGCACGAGGTCGGGTGTGCATGGGGAGCACTGTACAACACAGAGAAGACTAGTAGAGATCATATAGCATCTTACTACTCACTGATGGACCGTGACTGTAACGGGGACTTTTGGGGGGGACATGTTGAAGGGGTCTACAGCATCCAACTACGCGGATCGACAGTGACTGAAGAGGTTTTTCGGGGGGACTTGGTGAAGGGGGGAGCATAGTAAACATAATGTTCTTCACGTGATTGTAGATTAATGATAAAAAATATTCTTTAAGTGCAATAAGTGCACAGCTCTGAATCATCAGAATAAAAGGTCAGGCACTGAGTGCTGCAAACAAAAGACACAGGGATAAAAGAAGGGATGAAAACTGAAGACACCTATGTGCTTACTTACAGGAGACTCACTTTAGATCCAAGGACACAGACAAACTACAAGCTGAAGGGGCGGGGACAGGTACCCTACACAAGTGAAACTGAGAAACAAAGAAAGAAATGGATTCTGTTTTGGACCCCAGAGAGAGTCAGTAGAAAATAGCCCTATCTAGCCACCGTGAATTCTTTTTGTTTGGTTTCAGCAGTGCTCAGGCATAGATTTAGTGGTGCAGCAACTTCCTTCTCATTTCCTCTCACCTCAGCAAATGAATTGCTGTAATAATATGCGTCTGGGCATTTATAATCATTGCTTTTTATGATGTTCACGAATGTAAAGAATTAATAACCACCTAAAGAGGGAAGTTTGGACACTCAAATAAACACTTCACTCCACAACACACTCTTTGTTCCCAACTGCTCCTGTCCAGAAATAGGTGTTAATTCATATTTGTCCGTCCACCTATCAGCAGTGATCACGCCAATGTCCCTCAAACATGGTGGTGTGCAAAGTGCCAAGTACACTTTTCTGTCGACAACAGGCCCAGACGAAGGATACTTGTGGTCTTCAGGGATCACTTACTCACTGAATGTGGCTAAATAAAGTCAACAAGCGAGCAGGAAGTATAAGAGGACAGAGGACAAAGATACGGGTTCAAGTCCTTTCACCTCCATTTACTGATCTTGTAAGCACACTCTGCTGACTCTACCTGAAAGCGTATCGGTGAGCACAGTGCTCTCCTTTTGTCTTAGTTACCTTGAAAGGTTTCTGGAAGCATAATGTAGGGAAGAGACATAGGCTATGTTGTTAACTGTTCTGTACATAAGGATAGATGGGCAGACAAAAAGATGATTGTTTCATAGATAGATAGGTAGACAGACGACAGGTGAAAGATAGATAGATAGGTACATAGATTAATAGATGATAGACATCATAGATAGACGATAGGAAGATAGATAGATAGATACATATATAGACACATAGATACATAGATATATACATACATAGATACATAGATAGACAGACAGACCTTTAGATAGATAGATACAGATACATGTCGATTGACACAAAGCTATTGTTCATAACCAGGAGTTGAATGGTGAATAACATAGCTAAACTACAAACAAAAAGGAAGAATGAAATCCAGTTTAAAAAGTGCAGTAAGCAGCCTTAAGAAGAAAGCAAATACTACAATTTGCAATGACGTGGATGGAGCAAGACGGTAGGATGTTCAGAAAAATAGGGCAGGCGGATAAAGGCAAGTACCAAGTGATTTCACTCATGTGTGGAGTATAACAACAAAGAAAAACTGAAGTAAAAAAACAGCAGCAGACTCACAGAACCCGACAGTTGACTAAAAGTAACCAAAGGAAAAAGGACTGGGCAGGGTGAGTCTGAAGAGAGGGATAAGTGTGGGGAGAAAGAATGGGGCCATTAAGTTTAGCATGTATAATGCGCGAGGTCGGGTGTGCATGGGGAGCACTGTACAACACAGAGAAGACTAGTAGAGATCATATAGCATCGTACTACTCACTGATGGACCGTGACTGTAACGGGGACTTTTGGGGGGGACATGTTGAAGGGGTCTACAGCATCCAACTACGCGGATCGACAGTGACTGAAGAGGTTTTTCGGGGAGACTTGGTGAAGGGGGGACCATAGTAAACATAATGTTCTTCACGTGATTGTAGATTAATGATAAAAAATATTCTTTAAGTGCAATAAGTGCACAGCTCTGAATCATCAGAATAAAAGGTCTGGCACTGAGTGCTGCAAACAAAAGACACAGGGATAAAAGAAGGGATGAAAACTGAAGACACCTACGTGCTTACTTACAGGAGACTCACTTGAGATCCAAGGACACAGACAAACTACAAGCCGAAGGTGTGTGGACAAGTACCCTACACGAGTGAAACGGAAAAACAAACAATCAAGCAAATGGATTCTGTTTGAGTCCCCAGAGACAGTCAGCAGAAAATAGCCCTATCTGGCCACCGTGAATTCTTTTTGTTTGGTTTCAACAGTTCCCAGCCATAGATTTAGTGGTGCAGCAACATACTTCTCATTTTCTCTCACCTCAACAACTGAGTTGCTGTAATAATAAGCATCTGGGCCTTTGAAATCAGTGGATTTTATGATGTTCACGAATGTGAAAATCTAATAACCACCTAAAGAGGGAAGTTTGGACACTCAAATAAACACGTCACTCCACAATACACTGTTAGTTCCCAACTGCTCCTGTCTAGAAATTGGTGTTCCTTTTTATTTGACCCTCCGTCCTATCAGCGGTGATCACGCTGATGTCCTTCAAACATGGTGGTGAGCAAAGCAACAAGTTTACTTTTCTGTCGACAACAGGCCCAGAGGAATGATACTCGAGATCTTCAGGGAGCCCTTAGTCAATGAATGTGGCTAAATAAAGACAGCAAGTTAGAAGGAGATGAAAGAGGACAGAGGATAGAGACACGGGTTCAAGTCCCAGCACAACCATTTCCTGGTTTTGTAGGTACACGCGGCCGACTCGAACTGCAAGTTTCTCGGTGAACCCAGTGCTCCCTCTGCAGCCTAGATACTTTGCAGGATTTTTGGGAGCATAGTGCAGGAAAGTGATATAGGGTATATGGTTAACTGTTCTGTACACATGGACAGATGGAAAGACAAAAAATTATTGATTGAGTGATTGGTAAATAGATAGACCGACAGATAGATAGATATAGGTACATATCGATAAACAAAAAGCTACTGCTCATAACAAGGAGAGCAATGGTGAAAGCACATAGCAAAACTACAAACAAAAAAGAAGAATGAAATCCAGTTTAAAAAGTGCAGTAAGCAGCCATAAGAAGAAAATAAATCCTATCATTTGCAATAACGTGGATGGAGCTAGAGGGTATTATGCTCAGTCAAATAGGCCAGGCGGAGAAATACATGTACCAAATGATTTCACTCATGTGTGGCGTATGATAACAAAGAAAAACTGAAGGAAAAGACAGCAGCAGACTCACAGAACCCGAGAGTGGACTAACAGTTACCAAAGAGAAAGGGACTGGGTAGGGTTTGTGGGAAGGGAGTAATAATTGCGGGGAAAAAGAATGGGGGCATTAGGATTAGCATGTATAATGTGTAGGGTGGGGTGTCATGGGTAGTGCTGTACAACACAGAGAAGACATGTAGTGATTCTACAGCATCTTAGTACATGCTGATGGAGAGCGGCTGTAACTGGGATTTGGGGTGACTTGGTGAAGAGGGTAGACAGAATAACAAAATTTTCTGCATGTGATTGCATATTAATGAGAACAAAAAGAATTCCAAAGTGCAGTAAGAGCACAGCTCTCAAATATCAGAATAAAAGTACAGCCTTTGAGTGCTCCAATCAAAAGACACAGGGTTACAAGAACTGATGAAAACTCAAGACCAACTACGTGCTCCCTTACTGGAGACTCACTTGAGATCCAAGGACACAGACAAACTACAAGCTTAAGGGGCGGGGACAGATACCCTACACAAGTGAAACTGAGAAACAAAGAAAGAAATGGATTCTGTTTTGGATCCCAGAGAGAGTCAGTAGAAAATAGCCCTATCTAGCCACCGTGAATTCTTTCTGTTTGGTTTCAGCAGTGCTCAGGCATAGATTTAGTGTTGCAGCAACTTCCTTCTCATTTCCTCTCACCTCAACAAATGAATTGCTGTAATAATATGCGTCTGGGCATTTATAATCATTGCTTTTTATGATGTTCATGAATGTAAAGAAGTAATAACCACCTAAAGAGGGAAGTTTGGACACTCAAATAAACACTTCACTCCACAACACACTCTTTGTTCCCAACTGCGCCTGTCCAGAAATAGGGGTTAATTCATATTTGTCCCTCCACCTATCAGCAGTGATCACGCCAATGTCCCTCAAACATGGAGGTGTGCAAAGGGCCAAGTACACTTTTCTGACGACAACAGGCCAAGACGAAGGATACTTGTGGTCTTCAGGGATCACTTACTCACTGAATGTGGCTAAATAAAGTCACCAAGCGAGCAGGAAGTATAAGAGGACAGAGGACAAAGATAAGGGTTCAAGTCTTTTCACCTAAATTTACTGGTTTTGTAAGCACACTCTGATGACTCTACCGGAAAGCGTACCGCTGAACTCAGTGCTCTCCTTATGGCTTAGTTACCTTGCAAGGTTTCTGGAAGCATAATGTAGGGAAGAGACATAGGCTATGTTGTTAACTGTTCTGTACATAAGGATACATGGGCAGACAAAAAGATGATTCGTTCATAGATAGATAGGTAGACAGACGACAGGTTAAAGAGAGATAGATAGGTACATAGTTTAATAAATGATAGACGTCATAGATAGTTGATAGGAAGATAGATAGATACATAGATAGATACATAGATACATAGATATATACATACATAGCTACATAGATAGACAGACAGACCTTTAGATAGATAGATACAGATACATGTCGATTGACACAAAGCTATTGTTCATAACCAGGAGTTGAATGGTGAATAACATAGCTAAACTACAAACAAAAAGGAAGAATGAAATCCAGTTTAAAAAGTGCAGTAAGCAGCCTTAAGAAGAAAACAAATACTACCATTTGCAATGACGTGGATGGAGCAAGACGGTAGTATGTTCAGAAAAATAGGGCAGGCGGATAAAGGCAAGTACCAAGTGATTTCACTCATGTGTGGAGTATAACAACAAAGAAAAACTGAAGTAAAAAAACAGCAGCAGACTCACAGAACCCGAGAATTGACTAAAAGTAACCAAAGGAAAAAGGACTGGGCAGGGTGAGTCTGAAGGGAGGGATAAGTGTGGGGAGAAAGAATGGGGCCATTAAGTTTAGCATGTATAATGCGCGTTGTCGGGTGTGCAATGGGAGTACTGTACAACACAGAGAAGACTAGTAGAGATCATATAGCATCTTACTACTCACTGATGGACAGTGACTGTAACGGGGACTTTTGGGGGGGACATGGTGAAGGGGTCTACAGCATCCAACTACGCTGATCGACAGTGACTGAAGAGGTTTTTCGGGGGGACTTGGTGAAGGGGGGAACATAGTAAACATAATGTTCTTCACGTGATTGTAGATTAATGATAAAAAATATTCTTTAAGTGCAATAAGTGCAAAGCTCTGAATCATCAGAATAAAAGGTCAGGCACTGAGTGCTGCAAACAAAAGACACAGGGATAAAAGAAGGGATGAATACTCAAGACACCTACGTGCTTACTTACAGGAGACTCACTTGAGATCCAAGGACACAGACAAACTACAAGCCGAAGGTGTGTGGACAAGTACCCTACACGAGTGAAACGGAAAATCAAACAATCAAGCAAATGGATTCTGTTTGAGTCCCCAGAGACAGTCAGCAGAAAATAGCCCTATCTGGCCACCGTGAATTCTTTTTGTTTGGTTTCAACAGTTCCCAGCCATAGATTTAGTGGTGCAGCAACATACTTCTCATTTTCTCTCACCTCAACAACTGAGTTGCTGTAATAATAATCATCTGGGCCTTTGAAATCAGTGGATTTTATGATGTTCACGAACGTGAAAATCTAATAACCACCTAAAGAGGGAAGTTTGGACACTCAAATAAACACGTCACTCCACAATACACTGTTAGCTCCCAACTGCTCCTGTCTAGAAATTGGTGTTCCTTTTTATTTGACCCTCCGTCCTATCAGCGGAGATCACGCTGATGTCCTTCAAACATGGTGGTGAGCAAAGCAACAAGTTTACTTTTCTGTCGAAAACAGGCCCAGAGGAATGATACTCGAGATCTTCAGGGAGCCCTTAGTCAATGAATGTGGCTAAATAAAGACAGCAAGTTAGAAGGAGATGAAAGAGGACAGAGGATAGAGACACGGGTTCAAGTCCCAGCACAACCATTTCCTGGTTTTGTAGGTACACGCGGCCGACTCGAACTGCAAGTGTCTCGGTGAACCCAGTGCTCCCTCTGCAGCCTAGATACTTTGCAGGATTTTTGGGAGCATAGTGCAGGAAAGTGATATAGGGTATATGGTTAACTGTTCTGTACACATGGACAGAGGGACAGACAAAAAGATGAATGATTGAGTGATTGGTAAATAGATAGACAGACAGATAGATAGATATAGGTACATGTCGATAAACAAAAAGCTACTGCTCATAACAAGGAGAGCAATGGTGAAAGCACATTGCAAAACTACAAACAAAAAAGAAGAATGAAATCCAGTTTAAAAAGTGCAGGAAGCAGCCATAAGAAGAAAACAAATCCTATCATTTGCAATAACGTGGATGGAGCTAGAGTGTATTATGCTCAGTCAAATAGGCCAGGCGGAGAAATACATGTAAAAAATGATTTCACTCATGTGTGGCGTATGATAACAAAGAAAAACTGAAGGAAAAGACAGCAGCAGACTCACAGAACCCGAGAGTGGACTAACAGTTACCAAAGAGAAAGGGACTGGGTAGGGTTTGTGGGAAGGGAATAATAAGTGCGGGGAAAAAGAATGGGGGCATTAGGATTAGCATGTATAATGTGTAGGGTGGGGTGTCATGGGTAGGGCTGTACAACACAGAGAAGACATGTAGTGATTCTACAGCATCTTAGTACATGCTGATGGAGAGCGGCTGTAACTGGGATTTGGGGTGACTTGGTGAAGAGGGTAGACAGAATAACAAAATTTTCTGCATGTGATTGCATATTAATGAGAACAAAAAGAATTCCAAAGTGCAGTAAGAGCACAGCTCTCAAATATCAGAATAAAAGTACAGCCTTTGAGTGCTCCAATCAAAAGACACAGGGTTACAAGAACTGATGAAAACTCAAGACCAACTACGTGCTCCCTTACTGGAGACTCACTTGAGATCCAAGGACACAGACAAACTACAAGCTTAAGGGGCGGGGACAGATACCCTACACAAGTGAAACTGAGAAACAAAGAAAGAAATGGATTCTGTTTTGGATCCCAGAGAGAGTCAGTAGAAAATAGCCCTATCTAGCCACCGTGAATTCTTTTTGTTTGGTTTCAGCAGTGCTCAGGCATAGATTTAGTGTTGCAGCAACTTCCTTCTCATTTCCTCTCACCTCAACAAATGAATTGCTGTAATAATATGCGTCTGGGCATTTATAATCATTGCTTTTTATGATGTTCATGAATGTAAAGAAGTAATAACCACCTAAAGAGGGAAGTTTGGACACTCAAATAAACACTTCACTCCACAACACACTCTTTGTTCCCAACTGCGCCTGTCCAGAAATAGGGGTTAATTCATATTTGTCCCTCCACCTATCAGCAGTGATCACGCCAATGTCCCTCAAACATGGAGGTGTGCAAAGGGCCAAGTACACTTTTCTGACGACAACAGGCCCAGACGAAGGATACTTGTGGTCTTCAGGGATCACTTACTCACTGAATGTGGCTAAATAAAGTCACCAAGCGAGCAGGAAGTATAAGAGGACAGAGGACAAAGATACGGGTTCAAGTCTTTTCACCTAAATTTACTGGTTTTGTAAGCACACTCTGATGACTCTACCTGAAAGCGTACCGCTGAACTCAGTGCTCTCCTTATGGCTTAGTTACCTTGCAAGGTTTCTGGAAGCATAATGTAGGGAAGAGACATAGGCTATGTTGTTAACTGTTCTGTACATAAGGATACATGGGCAGACAAAAAGATGATTCTTTCATAGATAGATAGGTAGACAGACGACAGGTTAAAGAGAGATAGATAGGTACATAGTTTAATAAATGATAGACGACATAGATAGTTGATAGGAAGATAGATAGATACATAGATAGATACATAGATACATAGATATATACATACATAGCTACATAGATAGACAGACAGACCTTTAGATAGATAGATACAGATACATGTCGATTGACACAAAGCTATTGTTCATAACCAGGAGTTGAATGGTGAATAACATAGCTAAACTACAAACAAAAAGGAAGAATGAAATCCAGTTTAAAAAGTGCAGTAAGCAGCCTTAAGAAGAAAACAAATACTACCATTTGCAATGACGTGGATGGAGCAAGACGGTAGTATGTTCAGAAAAATAGGGCAGGCGGATAAAGGCAAGTACCAAGTGATTTCACTCATGTGTGGAGTATAACAACAAAGAAAAACTGAAGTAAAAAAACAGCAGCAGACTCACAGAACCCGAGAATTGACTAAAAGTAACCAAAGGAAAAAGGACTGGGCAGGGTGAGTCTGAAGGGAGGGATAAGTGTGGGGAGAAAGAATGGGGGCATTAAGTTTAGCATGTATAATGCGCGTGGTCGGGTGTGCAATGGGAGTACTGTACAACACAGAGAAGACTAGTAGAGATCATATAGCATCTTACTACTCACTGATGGACAGTGACTGTAACGGGGACTTTTGGGGGGGACATGGTGAAGGGGTCTACAGCATCCAACTACGCTGATCGACAGTGACTGAAGAGGTTTTTCGGGGGGACTTGGTGAAGGGGGGAACATAGTAAACATAATGTTCTTCACGTGATTGTAGATTAATGATAAAAAATATTCTTTAAGTGCAATAAGTGCAAAGCTCTGAATCATCAGAATAAAAGGTCAGGCACTGAGTGCTGCAAACAAAAGACACAGGGATAAAAGAAGGGATGAATACTCAAGACACCTACGTGCTTACTTACAGGAGACTCACTTGAGATCCAAGGACACAGACAAACTACAAGCCGAAGGTGTGTGGACAAGTACCCTACACGAGTGAAACGGAAAATCAAACAATCAAGCAAATGGATTCTGTTTGAGTCCCCAGAGACAGTCAGCAGAAAAGAGCCCTATCTGGCCACCGTGAATTCTTTTTGTTTGGTTTCAACAGTTCCCAGCCATAGATTTAGTGGTGCAGCAACATACTTCTCATTTTCTCTCACCTCAACAACTGAGTTGCTGTAATAATAAGCATCTGGGCCTTTGAAATCAGTGGATTTTATGATGTTCACGAACGTGAAAATCTAATAACCACCTAAAGAGGGAAGTTTGGACACTCAAATAAACACGTCACTCCACAATACACTGTTAGCTCCCAACTGCTCCTGTCTAGAAATTGGTGTTCCTTTTTATTTGACCCTCCGTCCTATCAGCGGTGATCACGCTGATGTCCTTCAAACATGGTGGTGAGCAAAGCAACAAGTTTACTTTTCTGTCGACAACAGGCCCAGAGGAATGATACTCGAGATCTTCAGGGAGCCCTTAGTCAATGAATGTGGCTAAATAAAGACAGCAAGTTAGAAGGAGATGAAAGAGGACAGAGGATAGAGACACGGGTTCAAGTCCCAGCACAACCATTTCCTGGTTTTGTAGGTACACGCGGCCGACTCGAACTGCAAGTGTCTCGGTGAACCCAGTGCTCCCTCTGCAGCCTAGATACTTTGCAGGATTTTTGGGAGCATAGTGCAGGAAAGTGATATAGGGTATATGGTTAACTGTTCTGTACACATGGACAGAGGGACAGACAAAAAGATGAATGATTGAGTGATTGGTAAATAGATAGACAGACAGATAGATAGATATAGGTACATGTCGATAAACAAAAAGCTACTGCTCATAACAAGGAGAGCAATGGTGAAAGCACATAGCAAAACTACAAACAAAAAAGAAGAATGAAATCCAGTTTAAAAAGTGCAGGAAGCAGCCATAAGAAGAAAACAAATCCTATCATTTGCAATAACGTGGATGGAGCTAGAGTGTATTATGCTCAGTCAAATAGGCCAGGCGGAGAAATACATGTACCAAATGATTTCACTCATGTGTGGCGTATGATAACAAAGAAAAACTGAAGGAAAAGACAGCAGCAGACTCACAGAACCCGAGAGTGGACTAACAGTTACCAAAGAGAAAGGGACTGGGTAGGGTTTGTGGGAAGGGAATAATAAGTGCGGGGAAAAAGAATGGGGGCATTAGGATTAGCATGTATAATGTGCAGGGTGGGGTGTCATGGGTAGGGCTGTACAACACAGAGAAGACATGTAGTGATTCTACAGCATCTTAGTACATGCTGATGGAGAGCGGCTGTAACTGGGATTTGGGGTGACTTGGTGAAGAGAGAAGACAGAATAACATAATTTTCTGCATGTGATTGCATATTAATGAGAACAAAAAGAATTCCAAAGTGCAGTAAGAGCACAGCTCTCAAATATCAGAATAAAAGTACAGCCTTTGAGTGTTCCAATCAAAAGACACAGTGTTAGAAGGACTGATGAAAACTCAAGACCACCTACGTGCTCCCTTATGGAGACTCACTTGAGATCCAAGGACACAGACAAACTACAAGCTGAAGGGGCGGGGACAGGTACCCTACAGAAGTGAAACTGAGAAACAAAGAAAGAAATGGATTCTGTTTTGGACCCCAGAGAGAGTCAGTAGAAAATAGCCCTATCTAGCCACCGTGAATTCTTTTTGTTTGGTTTCAGCAGTGCTCAGGCATAGATTTAGTGGTGCAGCAACATCCTTCTCATTTCCTCTCACCTCAACAAATGAATTGCTGTAATAATATGCGTCTGGGCATTTATAATCATTGCTTTTTATGATGTTCATGAATGTAAAGAAGTAATAACCACCTAAAGAGGGAAGTTTGGACACTCAAATAAACACTTCACTCCACAACACACTCTTTGTTCCCAACTGCGCCTGTCCAGAAATAGGGGTTAATTCATATTTGTCCCTCCACCTATCAGCAGTGATCACGCCAATGTCCCTCAAACATGGTGGTGTGCAAAGGGCCAAGTACACTTTTCTGAAGACAACAGGCCCAGACGAAGGATACTTGTGGTCTTCAGGGATCACTTACTCACTGAATGTGGCTAAATAAAGTCACCAAGCGAGCAGGAAGTATAAGAGGACAGAGGACAAAGATACGGGTTCAAGTCCTTTCACCTCCATTTACTGGTTTTGTAAGCACACTCTGCTGACTCTACCTGAAAGCGTATCGGTGAACACAGTGCTCTCCTTATGGCTTAGTTACCTTGCAAGGTTTCTGGAAGCATAATGTAGGGAAGAGACATAGGCTATGTTGTTAACTGTTCTGTACATAAGGATAGATGGGCAGACAAAAAGATGATTCTTTCATAGATAGATAGGTAGACAGACGACAGGTGAAAGATAGATAGATAGGTACATAGATTAATAGATGATAGACATCATAGATAGTTGATAGGAAGATAGATAGATAGATACATAGATAGATACATAGATACATAGATATATACATACATAGCTACATAGATAGACAGACAGACCTTTAGATAGATAGATACAGATACATGTCGATTGACACAAAGCTATTTTTCATAACCAGGAGTTGAATGGTGAATAACATAGCTAAACTACAAACAAAAAGGAAGAATGAAATCCAGTTTAAAAAGTGCAGTAAGCAGCCTTAAGAAGAAAACAAATACTACCATTTGCAATGACGTGGATGGAGCAAGACGGTAGTATGTTCAGAAAAATAGGGCAGGCGGATAAAGGCAAGTACCAAGTGATTTCACTCATGTGTGGAGTATAACAACAAAGAAAAACTGAAGTAAAAAAACAGCAGCAGACTCACAGAACCCGAGGGTTGACTAAAAGTAACCAAAGGAAAAAGGACTGGGCAGGGTGAGTCTGAAGGGAGGGATAAGTGTGTGGAGAAAGAATGGGGGCATTAAGTTTAGCATGTATAATGCGCGGGGTCGGGTGTGCATGGGGAGTACTGTACAACACAGAGAAGACTAGTAGAGATCATATAGCATCTTACTACTCACTGATGGACAGTGACTGTAACGGGGACTTTTGGGGGGGACATGGTGAAGGGGTCTACAGCATCCAACTACGATGATCGACAGTAACTGAAGAGGTTTTTCGGGGGGACTTGGTGAAGGGGGGAGCATAGTAAACATAATGTTCTTCACGTGATTGTAGATTAATGATAAAAAATATTCTTTAAGTGCAATAAGTGCACAGCTCTGAATCATCAGAATAAAAGGTCAGGCACTGAGTGCTGCAAACAAAAGACACAGGGATAAAAGAAGGGATGAAAACTCAAGACACCTACGTGCTTACTTACAGGAGACTCACTTGAGATCCAAGGACACAGACAAACTACAAGCCGAAGGTGTGTGGACAAGTACCCTACACGAGTGAAACGGAAAATCAAACAATCAAGCAAATGGATTCTGTTTGAGTCCCCAGAGACAGTCAGCAGAAAATAGCCCTATCTGGCCACCGTGAATTCTTTTTGTTTGGTTTCAACAGTTCCCAGCCATAGATTTAGTGGTGCAGCAACATACTTCTCATTTTCTCTCACCTCAACAACTGAGTTGCTGTAATAATAAGTATCTGGGCCTTTGAAATCAGTGGATTTTATGATGTTCACGAATGTGAAAATCTAATAACCACCTAAAGAGGGAAGTTTGGACACTCAAATAAACATGTCACTCCACAATACACTGTTAGCTCCCAACTGCTCCTGTCTAGAAATTGGTGTTCCTTTTAATTTGACCCTCCGTCCTATCGGCGGTGATCACGCTGATGTCCTTCAAACATGGTGGTGAGCAAAGCAACAAGTTTACTTTTCTGTCGACAACAGGCCCAGAGGAATGATACTTGAGATCTTCAGGGAGCCCTTAGTCAATGAATGTGGCTAAATACAGACAGCAATTTAGAAGGAGATGAAAGAGGACAGAGGATAGAGACACGGGTTCAAGTCCCAGCACAACCATTTCCTGGTTTTGTAGGTACACGCGGCCGACTCGAACTGCAAGTGTCTCGGAGAAACCAGTGCTCTCCCTACAGCCTAGTTACCTTGCACGATTTTTGGAAGTATAATGTAGGAAAGTGACATAGGCTATTTCGTTAACTGTTCTGTACACAAGGACAGATGGGCAGACAAATGATGATGAATTGATTGGTTGATTGATAGATAGATAGACAGACAGCCAGATAGATATAGGTACATATCGTTAAACACAAAGCTATTGCTCATAACCATGAGAGCAATGGTTGAAGCACATAGCGAAACTAAAAAGAAAAAAGAAGAATAAAATCCAGTTTTAAAAGTGCGGAAAGCAGCCATAAGAAGAAAACAAATCCTATCATTGGCAATAAAGTGGATGGAGCTAGAGGGTATTATGCTCAGTCAAATAGGCCAGTCGGAGAAATACATGTACCAAATGATTTCACTCATGTGTGGAGTACGACAACAAAGAAAAACTGAAGGAAAAAACAGCAGCAGACACACAGAACCCGAGAGAGGACTAACAGTTACCAAAGAGCAAGGTACTGGGTAGGGTTTGTGGGAAGGGAGTGATAATGTCGGGAAAAAGAATGGGGGCATTAGGATTAGCAAGAATAATGTGTAGGGTGTAGGGTCATGGGGAGGGCTTTACAAAACGGAGAAGACAAGTAGTGATTCTACAGCATCTTAATGCATGCTGATGGATATCGACTGTAACTGGGATTTGGCGAGGACTTGGTGAGGGGGTAGACTAGTAAACATAATGTTCTGCATGTGATTGTATATAGATGAGAGCAAAAAAAAATTTCAAAGTGCAGTAACAGCAGAGCTATCAATTTACAGAATATAAGTAGAGGATTTGACTGCTCCAATCAAAAGACACACAGTTAGAAGAACTGATGAAAACTCAAGAGCAACTGCGTGCTCCCTAACTGGAGACTCACTTGAGATCCAAGGACAGAGACAAACTACAAGCTGAAGGGGCGCGGACAGGTACCCAATACAAGTGAATCTGAGAAACAAAGAAACAAATGGATTCTCTTTGAGTCCCCAGAGACAGTCACTAGAAAATAGTCCTACCTAGCCACCGTGAATTGTTTTTGTTTAGTTTCAGCAGTGACCAGGTATAGATTTAGTGGTATTGCAATGTCCTTCTCATTTATTCTCACATCAACAAATGAATTGCTGTAATAATATGCATCTGGACTTTTGAAATCACTGGGTTTTATGATGTTCACGATTGTAAAGGTGTAATAACCTCATAAAGAGGGAAGTTTGAACACTGAACCAAACATGTCTCTCCACAACAAACAATTTGCTCCCAAATGCTCCTGTCTAGAAATAGGTGTTCCTTTTTATTTGTCCCTCCTCCTATCAGTGGTGAACATGCCTATGTCCCTAAAACATGTTGGTGAGTAAAGCACCAAGTATACTTTTATGTCTACAACAGGCAGAGAGGAAGTATACTTGGGGTCTTCAGAGAGCACTTAGGCAATGAATGTAGCTAAATACTGTTAGCAAGCGAGAAGGAGGTATTAGAGGAGAGAGGACAGAGATACGTTTTCAAGTCCCTGCACCACCATTTACTGGTTTTGTAAGCACACGCGGCTGATTCGATCTGCAGTTGTCTCAGTGAGCCCAGTGCTCTCCCTACGGCCTAGTGACCTTGCAATGTTTTTGGAAGCATAATGTAGGGAAGTGACATAGGTGATGTTGTTAACTGTTCTGTACATAAGGATAGATGGGCAGACAGAGAGATGATTTATTCATAGATAGACAGATAGATAGATAACAGATGAGAGATAGATAGATGATACACATGATTGATGATAGGAAGCTAGATAGATGGATAGATATAGAGAGAGAAGGACAGAGGGATAGTAGGATATATAGAAAGATATATAGATATACAGACAGACAGAGCAATAATTAAATACAGATACATATCGATTGACACAAAGCTGTTCTCATAACCAGGAGATGAATGGTGAGAACACATAGCTAAACTACAAAAAAAAGGAAGAATGAAATCTAGTTTACGAAGTGCAGTAAGCAGCCATAAGAAGAAAACAAATCCTACCATTTGCATTGACGTTGATGGTGCTAGACGGTAGTATGTTCAGAGAAATAGGTCAGGCGGCGAAAGACAAGTATCAAATGATTTCACTCATGTGTTTAATATAACAACAAAGAAAAACTGAAGGAAAAAAACTGCAGAAGACTCACAGAACCGTAGAGTTGACTAAAAGTTGCCAAAGGGAAAGGAACTGGGCAGGGTGGTTCTGAAGGAAGGGATAAGTGCGGGGAGAAAGAATGGGGGCATTAGGATTAGCATGTATATTGCTTGGGTTCGGGGGTCATGGGGAGTGCTGTCAACACAGAGAAGAATAGTACAGATTATATAGCATCTTACTACTCGCTGATTGACAGCGACTGTAACGGTGTCTGTGAAAGGGTACATGGTGAAGGGGTCTATAGCATCCAACTATGCTGACGGACAGTGACTGTAAGAGGTTTTTGGGGTTGGACTTGATGAAGGGGGAGCATAGTAAACATAATATTCTTCACGTGATTGTAGATTAATGACTACAAAAAAAATTGTTTTAAGTGCAATAAGGGCACAGCTCTGAATCATCAGAATTAAAGGTCAGGCTCTGAGTGCTGCAAACAAATGACACAGGATTAAAAGAACGGATGAAAATTCAAGAAACCTACGTGCTTCCTTACAGGAGACTCACTTGAGATCCAAGGACAAAGACAAACTACCAGCTGAAGGTGTGGGGACAAGTACCCTACACGAATGAAACTGAAAAACAAACATTCAAAAAAATGGATTCTGTATGAGCCCCCAGAAACAGTCAACAGTAAAAAGCCCTATCTGGCCATCGTGAATTTTTTTGTTTGTTTTCAGCAGGGCCCAGCCATAGATTAATTGGTGCAGCAACGTCCTTGACATTTTATCTCACCTCAACAACTGAGTTGCTGTAATATTAAGATTCTGGGCCATTGAAATTAGTTTGTTTTATGATCTTCACGAATGTGAAGTAATAACCACTTAAAGAGGGAATTTTGGACACTCAAATGAACATGTCACTCCACAGTACACTCTTAGCTCCCAACTGCTCCTGTCTAGAAACTGGTGTTCCTTTTATTTGACCCTCCGTCCTATCCGCAGTGATCATGCTGATGTCCTTCAAACATGGTGGTAATCAAAGCAAGAAGTTTAATTTTCTGTCGACTACAGGCCCAGAGGAAGGATACTTGTGGTCTTCAGGGAGCACTTAGTCAATGAATGTGGCTAAATACAGAGAGTAAATTAGAAGGAGATGAAAGAGAACAGAGGATAGAGACACATGTTCATGTCCTTGCAGAACCATTTACTGGTTTTGTAGTACACGCGGCCGACACGACCTGCAAGTGTCTCGGTGATCCCAGTGCTCTCCCTACAGAATAGTAACCTTGCAGGATTTTTGGAAGCATAATGTAGGAAAGTGACATAGGCTATGTGGTTAACTGTTCCGTACACTAGGACAGATGGGAAGACAAAAAGATGATTGATTGATTTTAAATAGATAGACAGATAGATAGATAGACAGACAGATAGATAGATATAGGAACATATCGATTAACACAAAGCTACTGCTCATAAAAATGAGAGCAATGGTTGAAGCACACAGAGAAACTACAAACAAAAAAGAAGAGTAAAATCCAATTTAAAAAGTGCAGTAAGAAGCCATAAGAAGAAAACAAATCCTATCAGTGGCTATAACGTGGATGGAGCTAGAAGGTATTATTCTCAGTCAATTAGGCCAGTCGGAGAAATAAATGTACGAAATGATTTCACTCATGTGTGGATTACGACAACAAAGAAAAACTGACGGAAAAAACAGCAGCAGACACACAGTACCCAAGAGAGGACTAACCGTTACCAAAGAGAAATGGACTTGGTAGGGTTTGTGGGAAGGGAGTGATAAGGGCGGGGAAAATGAATGGGGGCATTAGGATTTGCATGAACAATGTGTAGGGTGTAGTGTCATGGGGAGGGCTGTACAACACAGAGAAGAGAAGTGGTGATTCTACAGCATCATACTACAAGCTGACGGACAGCGACTGTAACTGGGATTTGGCAAGGACTTGGTGAAGGAGGTAGACTACTAAACATATCGTTCTGCATGTAATTGTATATTAATGAGAACAAAAAAATATTTCAAAGTGCAGTAAGAGCATAGCTCTCAAATATCAGAGTAAAATTACAGGCTTTGACTGCTCCACTCAAAAGACACAGGGTTAGAAGTACTGATGAAAACTCAAGATCACCTATTTGCTCCCTTACTGGAGACTCACTTGAGATCCAAGGACACAGACAAAGTACAAGCTGAAGGGGTGCGGACAGGTACCCTATATAAGTGCATCTGAGAAACAAAGAAACAAATGGATTCTGTTTGAGTCAACAGAGATAGTCACTAGAAAATAGTCCTAACTAGCCACCGTGAATTCTTTTTGTTTGGTTTCAGCAGTGACCAGGTATAGATTTAGTGGTACTGCAATGTCCTTCTCATTTTTTCTCACATCAGCAAATGAATTGCTGTAATAATATGCATCTCGGTTTTCGAAATCACTGTGTTTTATGATGTTCACGATTGTAAAGAAGTAATAACCACATAAAGAGGGAAGTTTGAACACTGAACCAAACACGTCTCTCCACAACAAACAATTTGCTCCCAAATGCTCCTGTCTAAAAATAGGTGTTCCTTTTTATTTGTCCCTCCTCCTATCAGTGGTGAACACGCCAATGTCCCTCAAACATGGTGGTGAGTAAAGCACCAAGTATAATTTTCTGTCTTCAACAGGCCCAGAGGATGTGTTCTTGCGGTCTTCAGTGAGGACTTAGTCAATGTGTGTGGTTAAATACAGTTAGCAAGCGAGAAAGAGGTTTAAGAGGACAGAGGACAGAGATACGGGTTCAAGTCCCTGCACCACCATTTACTGGTTGTGTAAGCACACGCAGCTGACCTGATCTGTAACTGTCTCAGTGAGCCCAGTGCTCTAACTGCGGCCTAGTTACCTTGCAATGTTTTTGAAAGCATAATGTAGGGAAGTGACAAAGGTGATGTTGTTAACTGTTCTGTACATAAGGATAGATGGGCAGAGAGAAAGATGATTTATTCATAGATAGACAGATAGATAGATGACAGATGAGAGATAGACAGATGATACACATGATAGCTGATAGGAAGCTAGATAGATGGATAGATATATAGAGAGAAGGACAGAGAGAAAGAATTTTATATAGAAATATAGATAGATAAACAGACAGACAGAGCAATAAATAGATACAGATATATATCGATTGAAACACAGCTGTTGCTCATAACCAGGAGATGAATGGTGAGAGCACATAGCTAAACTACAAACGAAAAGGAAGAATGAAACCCTTTTTACAAAGTGCAGTAAGCAGCCATAAGAAGAAAACAAATCCTACCATTTGCAATGACGTGCATGGAGCTAGACGGTAGTATGTTCACAGAAAAAAGTCAGTCGGCGAAAGACAAGTATCAAATGATTTCACTCATGTGTGGAGTATAACAACAAAGAAAAACTAAAGGAAAAAAACAGCAGCAGACTCACAGAACCCGAGAGTGGACTGAAAGTTGCCAAAGGGAAAAATTCTGGGCAGGGAGGTTCTGAAGGGAGGGATAAGTTTGGGGAGAAAGAATGGGGGCATTAGGATTAGCATGTATATTGTGTGGGGTCGAGAAGCCATGGGGAGTGCTGTACAACACAGAGAAGACTATTAGAGATTATATAGCATCTTACTACTCACTGATGGACAGCGACTGAAGAGGATTTTTGGGGGGACTTGTTGAAGGGGGAGCATAGTAAACATAAGGTTCTACACGTAATTGTAGACTAATGATAACAAAAAAAAATTTTTAAGTGCAATAAGGGCACAGTACTGAATCATCAGAATAAAAGGTCAGGCTCTGAGTGCTGCAAACAAAAGACACAGGGTTAAAAGAACGGATGAAAACTCAAAAAACCTACGTGCTTCCTTACAGGAGACTCACTTGAGATCTAAGGACACAGACAAACTACAAGCTGAAGGTGTGGGGACAAGTACCCTACACGAGTGAAACTGAAAAACAAACAATCCAATAAATGGATTGTGTTTGAGCCCCCAGAGGCAGTCAGTACAAAATAGCTCTATCTGGCCACAGTGAATTCTTTTTGTTTGTTTTCAGCAGGGCCCAGCCATAGATTTAGTGGTGCAGCAACGTCCTTCACATTTTCTCTCACCTCAGCAACTTAGTTGCTTTAATAATAAGCATTTTTGCCTTTGAAATCGGTGGGTTTTATGATCTTCACGAATGTGAAGTAATAACTACCTAAAGAGGGAAGTTTGGACACTCAAATAAACATGTCACTCCACAATACACTCTTAGCTCCCAACTGCTCCTGTCTAGAAATTGGTGTTCCTTTTTATTTGACCCTGCGTCCTATCAGCATTGATCACGCCGATGTCCTTCAAACATGGTGGTGAGGAAAGCAACAAGTTAACATTTCTGTCGACAACAGGCCCAGAGGAAGGATACTTGTGGTCTTCAGGGAGCACTTATTCAATGAATGTGGCTAAATACAGACAGCAAGTGAGAAGGAGATGAAAGAGGACAGTGGGTAGAGACACGGTTTCAAGTCCCTGCACAACCATTTCCTGCTTTTGTAGGTACACGCAGCCGACTCGATCTGCAAGTGTCTCGGTGAACCCAGTGCTCTCCATAATATTAGTTACATTGCAGTATTTTTGGAAGCATAATGTAGGAGAGTGACATAGGCTATGTGTTTAACTGTTCTGTACACAAGGACAGATGGGCAGACAAAAAGCTGATAGATTGATTGATTGATAAAGAGATAGACAGACAGATAGATAGATATAGGTACATAACGATTAGCACAAAGCTACTGCTCATAACCAGGAGAGCAATGGTGAAAGCACATAGCGATACTACAAACAAAAATAATAATGAACTCCAGTCTAAAAAGAGCAGTAAGCAGCCATAAGAAGAAAACGAATCCTACCATTTGCAACAACGTGGATGGAGCTAGAGGGTATTATGCTCAGTGAAATAGGCCAGGTGGAGAAAGAAAAGAACAAAATGATTTCACTCATGTGTGGAGTATAACAACCAAGAAAACCTGAAGAAAAAATAGCAGCAGACTCACAGAATCCGCGAGTTTGCTAACAGTTACCAATTGGAAAGTGACTGGGCAGGTTGGGTGGAAAGGGAGGGATAAGGGTGGGGAGAAAGAAAGGGGGCATTAGTATTAGTGTGTATAATGTGTGTGGTGGGAGTAGCATGGGGAGGACTGTACAACACAGACAGGACAGTAGGGATTCTACACCATCTTACTACACGCTGATGGGCAGCGACTGTAATTAGTTTTAGATGCGGAATGTTGAATGGGAAGCCTAGTAAACGTAATGTTCTTCACGTGATTGTAGATTAATGATAACGAAGAAAATTTTTAAGTGCAATAAAGGAACAGCTCTGAATCATCAGAATAAACGGATATTCTTTGAGTGATCCAATCAAAACATACAGGGTTAGAATAAGGGATGAAAACACAAGACCACCTACGTGCTCCCTTACTGGAGACTCACTTGAGATCCAAGGACACAAACTACAAGCTGAAGGGGCGGATTCGAGTACCCTACACAAGTGAAACTGAGAAACAAACAAACAAACAAATGGATTCTGTTTGAGTCCCCAGAGACAGCCAGTAGAAAATAGCAGTATCTAGCCACCGTGAATTCTTTTTGTTTGTTTTCAGCAGTGACCCGCCATTGATTTAGTGGTTTAGCAACGTCCTTCTCATTTTTTCACACCTCAACAACAGAATTGCTGAATTATATGAGTCTGGGCTTTGGAAATCAGTGTGTTTTATGATGTTCACAAATGTAAAGAAGTAATAACCCCCTAAAGTGTGAAGTTTGGACACTCAAACAAACACGTAACTCCACAACACTCTCTTTGCTCCCAAATGCTCCTGTTTAGACATAGGTGTTCCTTTTTATTTGACCCTCCTCCTATCAGCGGTGATCACGCCGATGTCCCTCAAACATGGTGGTAAGCAAAGCACCAAGTATACTTTACTGTCTACAAGAGGCCCTGAGGAATGAAACCTGTGGTCTTAAGGTAGAGCTTAGTCAATGAATGTGGCTAAATAAAGTCAGCAATCGAGAAGGAGGGAAAAGAGGACAGATGACAGAGATATGAGTTCAAGTCCCTGCACCAGTATTTACTGGATTTGTAAGGGCACGATGCTGACTCAACCTGCAATTGTCTCAGTGAACCCAGTGCTCTCAATACAGCCTACTCATCTTGCACTGTTTTTGGAAGCATAATGTAGGTAAGTGACATACGCGATGTTGTTAACTGTTCTGTACATAAGAATATATGGGCACACAAAAAGATGATAGATTCATAGATACATAGATGACAGATGATAGATAGATAGATGATAGTCATGAAAGATATACAGGAAGATAAGCAGATAGATAGATAGATAGATAGATAGATAGATAGATAGATAGATAGATAGATAGATAGATAGATAGATAGATTGACAGAAAGATAGATAGATAGGTAAGTAGATAGATAGATAGGTTACAGACAGACAGATAGATAGATAGATAGAGAGAGAGAGAGAGAGATAGATAGATAGATAGATAGATAGATAGATAGATAGATAGATAGATAGATAGATAGATACAGCTACATATCGATTAACACAAAGCTATTGCTCATAACTGGGAGATAAATGGTGAAAACACATAGTGATAGTACAAAACAAAAAGGAAGAATGAAATCCAGTTAAAGTGTGCAGTAAGGAGCCATAAGAAGAAAACAAATCCTACCGTTTACAATGATGTGGATGGAGTTAGACGGTAGTATGCTCAGTGAAATAGGCCAGGAGGAGAAAGACAAGTACCAAATGATTTTACTCATGTGTAGAGTACAACAACATAGAAAAACTGATGGAAATAAACAGCAGCAGAATCACAGAACCCGAGAGTGGACTCACAGATACCAAAGGGAAATGTACTGGGCAGGGTGGGTGATAAGGGAGGGATAAGGGCAGGAAGAAAGAAAGGGGATATTATTATTAGCATGAATAATGCGTGCGGACGGTTGGGCATGGGGAGTGCTGTACAACACAGAGAAGAAAAGTAGAGATTCTACAACATCTTACTACACGCTGATGGACAGCGACTGTA
Source organism: Manis pentadactyla (assembly GCF_030020395.1). Taxonomy (NCBI): domain Eukaryota; kingdom Metazoa; phylum Chordata; class Mammalia; order Pholidota; family Manidae; genus Manis; species Manis pentadactyla. The sequence goes on from NC_080038.1 coordinate 166,656,230, forward strand.
ACGGGGTGTGTGTGGGGGTTCATGTTGAATTAGTCTACAGCATCCAACTGTGCTGATGGACACATTCTGTAAGAGGTTTTTCTGGAGGACTTGATGAAGGGGGATCCTAGTAAACATAATGTTCTTCAAGTGATTGTAGATTAATGATAAAAAAAGAATTTTAAAGTGCAATAAGGGCACAGCTCTGAATCATTAGTGTAAAAGGACAGGCTTTGAGTGCTCCAAACAAAAGACACAGGGATAAAAGAAGGGATGAAAACTCAAGAACACCTACGTTCTCTCTTAGAGGAGACTCACTTGAGATCCAAGGACACAGAAAAACTACAAGCCGTAGGGGTGGTGAGAGGTACCCAACATAAGTGAATCCGAAAAACAATCAATCAAATGGATTCTGTGTGTGTCCCCCAGAGACAGTCAGTAGAAAATAGCCATATCTGGCCAACTGTGAATGCTTTTTCTTTGGTATCAGCAGTGCCCAGACATAGATTTAGTGGTGCAGCAATATCCTTCTCATTTTCTCTCAAATCAACAACTGAATTGCTGTAATAATATGGGTTGGGCCTTTGAAATCAGTGGGTTTTATGATGTTCACGAATGTGAAGATCTAATAACCACCTAAAGAGGGATGTTTGGACACTCAAAAAGACACGTCACTCCACAATACACTCTTAACTCCCAACTACTCCTGTCTAGAAATTGGTGTTCCTTTTTATTTGACCCTCCGTCCTATCGGCGGTTATCACGCTGATGTCCTTCAAACATGGTGGTGTGCAAAGCAACAAGTTTACTTTTCTGTTGACAACAGGCCCAGAGGAATGATACTCGTGGTCTTCAGGGAGCACTTAGTCAATGAATGTGGCGAAATACAGACAACAAATTAGAAGGAGATGAAAGAGGACAGAGGATAGAGACACGGGTTCAACTCCCGGCACAACCATTTTCTGGTTTTGTAAGTACACTTCTGACTCAACCTGCAAGTGTCTCAGGGAACCCAGGACTCTCCTTACAACCTAGTTACCTTGCAAGATTTTTGGAAGCATAAAGCAGCGAAGGGACATTGTCTATGTTGTTAACTGTTCTGCATACAAGGCCAGATGTTCAGACAAAAAGATGACTGATTGATTGATAGATAGACATACAGACAGATAGATAAATATAGGTACATATCGATTAACATAAAGGTATTGCTCATAACCAGGAAAGAAATGGTGAAAGCACATAGTGAAAATACAGACCAAAGAGAAGACAGAAATCCAGTTTAAAAAGTGCAGTAAGCAGCCGTAAGAAGATAACAAATCCTACCATTTGCAACAATGTGGATGGAGCTAGAGGGTATTATGCTCAGTGAAATAGGCCAGGCAGAGAAAGACAAGTTCCAAATGATTTCACTGATGTGTGGAGTATAACAAAAAAGAAAAACTGAAGGAAAAATACAGCAGCGGACTCACAGAAACCGAGAGAGTACTAACAGTTACCAAAGGGAAAGTGACTGGGCTGGGTGGGTTGGAAGGGAAGGATAAGGGCAGTTAGAAAGAAAGGGGGCATTAGGATTAGCATGTATAATGCATGGTGGCTGTTGTGCATGGCGAGGGCTGTACAACACAGAGAAGTCAATTAGAGATTCTACAGCATCTTACTACACGCTGATGGACAGCGACTGTAACGTGGTGTATGGGGGGGGGGACATGTTGAATCGGTGTACAGCAACCAACGCTGATGGATAGCGACTATAACAGGGTTTTGGGGAAGGACTTGGTGTACTTGGTGATCATAATGTTCTTCGCGTGATTGTAGATTAATGATGACAAAAAAGATATTTCATGTGCAATAAGGACACAGCTCTCAATTGTCAGAATAAACGGACAGTCTCTGAGTGCTAAAAATCAAAAGACACATGGTTAAAAGAAGGGATGAAAACTCAAGACCACCTACGTGCTCCCTTTCAAGGGACTCACTTGGTTTCCAAGGACGAAGCATAACTACAAGTTGAGGGGTTGGGAACAGGTACACTAGACAAGTGAAACTGAAAAAGAAAAACATAAAAAAGATGTGCTGATGGGATTAATGACCCCGGCTCACATGAGAGGGGATGCGGAAACATCCTCCCAAAATCAAAACCACATACATACGTACTATTTGGAAATAGAACAACTACATCAAATCGTGGAAGAACAGCAGGGAGGAAAGCTGCTGTGGCATCCTGTCACCTCAAGGAGAAGTGTGCTGTACAGCCCTGGAGATGTGCTCTCTGAGCACGAACCTACCATACATGTGGTGTGCACAGGAGGATTGGTGGGGTTGGAAAGCAAAGAGAGGCAGAAGACTTCGAGAGCCTTGAGGTTCCAGCCACTTGTGGGACAACACAGGGATCCACATCTGGCCGCTGTGGGACAAAAAAAAGGCGGATAGTCTGAGAGATTCCTAACAGTGAGAGAACTGCTAAAGGGGCAAGGCTTCCACAGGGCTTGCCACGCAGGAGAAAGGACAGGTGTGCCAAACTGCCCACTTGCACTCTGCCCGGCAGGCGGGGAATTTTTCAGGAGCTCTGGTCGCTTCATCCCCCTGGCTGGCCTCGCTGCTCCCAGGCCCCTTACCGTGATCTGACTGGTACACGGCCTGCCTCACCACCAGCACCGGCCTGCAAAACGGCTGTCCCCACCTTCGGCAGCATCTCCCTGCATGTTCCACATACTGGCCCTGGCAGTGGAGATGGGCACTGTGGTCGGGAAGAAGGAAAGACCTCTTTACTCCCGGCGGGGTTGGGCACTGGCACTGCTCCCCTGGGACCACTGCCATCCCCCCAAGGGCTGAGCATCTCCAGAGAGTAAAGATTCTCGGAGCTAGAGGGCGCCACCTACAAATATGAACGTTCAAAGGAACCCGGTAACTGGACTCAAATAAATCTTCCTGAGAAAGAGATCTCAAAATAAACATCAGGAGCATGCTCAGGGAGCTACAGAAAATAAAACTGCCCCTATCTCTAGAGCACAATTCTCTCTATCTCTCTCTCTTTCTCCGGGAGCGCTGCTAAGGCCCGGTCCCGAGAGGGGTGCTGCAAGAGCACAGCAGGAACGGCACAGCCCTAGGGTCCACCCAGCCTGTGTCAGGACAGTCCCACATGGGCTCTGACTGAACTGCATATGGGGGACGCCGCTCATTTAACACCACAGGAAACACAACAGTGCCGCATGCTAGCCTTCCCATCAATGGCTAGAGGCTACGTGGCTCCTCCGATACTAGGAGACGTCAACACCCTGGGCTTCATCTCCTTGGCAATCTTTTTTCCCTATGACCCTTGAAAGCAGCAAATGGCAAGATACAACCTACCAGTCTCCACACCACCTCACCTCTCATTTTTACACTAGATGGTCCTGCATCACAGCTTCTCCTCTTCATTCCAATTTTCTCGGCTGGTTGGTGTTCAGGAAAAAAGGAATAATTAGTCAGATTTTGAATGAAGTGGAAGGGGGTATAGTAAGATTCTGTTTGACCACCATCAGTAGAACCAAAAGACATCCTTCATTATTTGAGAATATATTCACTGATGAGACATTTGATAAGGCGTTGCCATCCAAAACATGTATCAAGAGCTCACAAACCTGAACACACAAATAGCAAATAAATCCAATTACAAAATGGGCAGAGAATCTGAACAGACACTTCTCCACAGAAGCAATTTCAGGTGGCCAACAGGCAAATGAAAAGATGCTGCACATCGTTAACTATCAGAGAAATACACATTAATCCACAGTGGGGTATCAACTCACAGCAGTTAGGATGGCCACCACCCAAAAGACAGACAACAACAGATGTCGGCAAAGGTGTGGAGAAACGGGAGCCCTCCTACATTGCTGGTGGTAATGTCAGTCAGCTCAACCATTGTGGAAAGCAGTATGGAGGTTCCCCAAAAAACCGAAGAACAGAAATACTATTTGACCCGTGAATTCCTCCCTAGGAATTTACCCTAAGTGTGCAGGAGCCCAGTTTGAAAGAGACAGATGCACCCCTATGTTGATCGCAGCACTCTTTACAATAGCAAAGAAATGGAAGCAACCTAAGTGTCCATCAGGGGATGAATGGATAAAGAAGAGGTGGTACATACACACTATGGAATATCATTCAGCCATAAGAAGAAAACAAGTTCTACCACCATTTGCAACAACACGGAAGGAGCTAGAGGGTGTTATTCTCAGTGAAATAAGCCAGGTGGAGAAAGACAAGTACCAAGGATTTCACTCCTCTGTGAGGTATGAGAACAAAGGAAAAACGGGAAGGAACAAAACAGCAGCAGACTCACAGACCCAAGAATGGACTAACAGTTACCAAAGGGAAAGGGACCTGGGAGGATGGGTGGGAAAGGAGGGATGAGGGTGTAAAGGGGGCATTACAATCTGCACACAAAATGTAGGGCGTGGGGGGCCACGGGGATTGCAGTATAACACTCAGAAGACAGGTAGTGATTCAAAAGCAACTTACTACATTGATGGACAGCGCCTGTAATGAGGAGTGGGGAGTGGACTTGTCAATGTGGGGGATTGTGTAGGAAGGGGAGCCTAGTAAACATAAAGTTGCTCATGTAATTGTACATTACTGACACCAAAAAATAAATAAGTAAAAGTGATTCTGTTTGATTGCCCAGAGAGACAGTCAGTAGTAAATAGCCCTTCCCGCCACCGTGGATTCTTTCTGCTCAGTTGTGGCAGTGCTCAGTCATATATTCAGTGCTATAGCTAGGCCCTTCTCATTTTTTCTCACCTCAACAACTGAATTGCTGTAATAATATGCGTCTGGGCTTTTGAAATCAGTGGATTTTATGATGTTTACGAATGTAAAGAAGCAATAACCAGATACCGAGGGAAGTTTGGATGCTCAAAAGAAAACGTCACTCCACAACACACTCTTTGCTCACAACTGCTCCCGTCTAGAACTCAGTGTTCCTTTCTACCTGTCCCTCCTCCTACCAGCGGTGACGCCAATGTCCCTCAAACATGGTGGTGAGTAAAGCACCAAGTTTACTCTTCTCACAACAACAGGCCTGTGGTACAGGTCCTCTCAGAGGAAAAGCAGTAGCAGCAGGAGAAAACCCAAAGACATAGAAAAAGAAGATGGTACAGTACAATGAAAATTGACACAAGGAATTTCTGAGCCCGTACTTAACTCCAACAGAGATGCGAAAGGAGCCACCCCCATACAACAAAACTACACCACTACGGAGAAAGCACAGGCAGAGATCAAGAAGAGTTCTGGTATCTTACCACAATGGGCCATAGAGAGGAGTCATCACAGCAGCAGCAGTAGCAGCAGCAGATGGGGCCTGTCCAAAACGCTCTGCGCTCATCACCGTTAAAGATAAGTTCGGGGGCTCGGCTCGCTGGGCCTCTCCCTAAGTACCCGGAGGCATACACAGCAGGGACTGAGGTGTCGTCGGTGGCATCTCGCCCGCATTTATGTTCCAGACGGTTTGGAAAATAACGAACGGTTTTCAGAGGAGCGAGAGGCACCAGGTACCACTGGACGGGCAGCTGAGCTTTGAAGCTGAGTCCAGTCATTCACTGTCACCACTGTTCAACAGATCCCAAGACCCGAAGAGTGATGTGCACGAGCTGACACACTCATATTTGATAAGGGATGTTCTCACCAAGTATGGAGAATGGAGAGGAAGGCACCCCTAATTGAGATTGCACAGAAGCCTCCAAGAGGAGGTGACATAGAGGTGGGTCTTCAGCGATCCATGTTCTTCTGATGGGTTGAAAATTCTTAAAAGCCAGATGCAAGAGTTGGCAAACCCCAGAGGAAATAATTCAGAGAGAAAAAGGCACGAGACAGGGTCTTTTCAAGGAGCAGAGAGCTTGGCTCATAATGAAGGATATGTAGACAAAGTGAAGGCCAGACCGTGAATTGGGGATGGAGAATTAAATATTTTATTCTGTAACAATGTCAGTGCTTCCACAGTGAAGCAGTGAGCAAGCAGGGCCTACGTCCACCAGCAAAGATCTGAGAAACTAGAAGCAGGATTACTGACACGGGACACGAGCTTCACAGGTTATAACATAAATTATGAACAGTCAGGATTGGGAATGGACAGGTTGACTGCTGAGAGGAGGCAAGGTTGCCCCGCAAGCATCCAGCTTGGCTGACGGGCAAGAACAGCGACGCCATCGAGACCAAGAGTCTAAAGGAGAAGCATTTTAAAAATGGAAAGTGTTTCCCATTTTACTGTGTTGTGTTATTCAACTACGAGACACAGGCCCCCAAAACTAGATCAGAGAGAAAATCTGGGTGGCAAAGCCCAGTCAGAACGTGGGATGTAACTATGCTGAGACCCTGTGGTCCCCGACCTATGCTTTCTGTGAGAAGCAAAGGAAAAACCTGCCGCTAGCTAGAAAGGCAATTCATGGGGTATGCACACTCCTCAGAAGTCAGCCGCCAGGCTGTCCATGGCCGAAAAGGCATGCCTGGCTCCAGGTGTCCCAGAGAAGCTGGGAAGGCCCAGGAAAGGGTGGGCCGTGCCCCAGACAGCCACGTAGTAGCTGGGCGCCGGGCCCTGACCAAGCCCT